>NC_140513.1:31172052-31657052 GCF_964339955.1 Pipistrellus hanaki | reverse complement strand
TTACTTCTATCAGCCTCTGGTTCAGAAAATTAGTATTTTCCCCAAAGCTAGCATTTACATACAGTATAATATCACATGTTTCTATTCTGCTGTAGCAGGAAGTAGGAGTGATTATCATATGCCACATAACAGAAGGAGCCAGTGCTGGCAATTTTTAGCTTTTCTTCCTCCTCACCTCCCTCCTGAAGGTAACAAAAGTTAGAAAAAAATAGCCAAAGCTGCCAAAGGGAAGAGGTGCAGGGAAACAGGGGCATGAGAAGGGGGGATGAATGTGGAGCTAAGATGTCTGTAGAACTGAATCCTAATCCCAGTTGCAGTGAAGATTACTTGTCTGACCTTGGTTGAGCTGCTCAAACTCCTTCGGGCCTTGGAATTTTGTAGTGTGGAATATTAGAGGTTGGACTTGGGTCCCTGACTGCTCTATCTGTCTACAGTCCTGATTGCCCCCAAAATATTAATTGGATTTTACATCATTGGGTTTCATTTCCGGACATTTACAATTCTCTGAGTAATGGGTAACATTCACAGCCCAATTATTTTCCCAAGCTCATCAAAATTTAATTTGCTTCGAGCAGTGACACAGCCTGAGTTTGATGAGGAAGTCAGCAAAGCCACACCAGTGATTTACACAAGGCTCCCTGTCTACAGAATTTACCATTAGGGATATCTAATGAAATTTTTCTCATGTAAACATACAGCTCTCACGTCTATTGGAGCTGGAGCAGATGAGCTTCCTGGGAACAAATGTACTAGACAATACGCTCCTTTTCATATAATGAGCTCAGGAAATTCTGCTGTGAAATGAAGGGTCTTGTAGTTATTAAAATGCTTCATAAATGAGAACTCTCTTTCAGGACTCCACAATGCTATTTGCATGTTTAAAATACCTGACCCCAAGAGGCTGAATTTATTCTACTACAGTTTTAAAAATACTTTGACCTCCACATTTACCTTTCAATAATGATACATGTGCATTTTTCATTCTCAATCTACTATAAGGTTTGCATGAGAAGGGCAGTTTGACATTAATTTGGAGGCAGGAAATATTATTAGAACTTAGAAGTAAGTCACCAATATAATAATCATTAAATTGCTGGATCAGAAGGTATTTTCTTCTTCCTATCACAGTTTTTTAAAATAAATCTATATTGTTCAGATTACAATTGTACCTCTTATTCCCCCACCCCCATAGCTCCCTTCCACCCGGTTCCCACCCCACCCTCTGCCATTACTCCCTCCCCCCATCCCCCGCCCACTGTCTTCATCCATAGGTGTTCGATTTTTGTTCAGTCTCTTCCTGCACCCTCCACACCCCTTTCCCCCCAAAAATTGTCAGTCCACTCCTTTTCTATGTCCCTGATTCTATTATATTCACCAGAGTATTCTGTTCATCAGATGTTTTTATGCACTTGACTTTAAGCCCCTGGCCTTACATTTATGTCCTGGGGTGAATCTAGATTTTGTGGAGCCTGCAGCTTCCGGAAGCTAGCTTTAGTGGAAAAAAGAGAGAGAGATGCAAAATGACAAAATTAGGTAAATATTATAATTGAAGTATGAAATACTAAAATCTAACAAAGGTAGGAATGATTAATCCTCTCTGAGTGTTTCCAACCTGTCTCCAGAAGATCCTTGGCTTAGGTCATGTGGGATGAATAGGAATGCAGTGAGGAGGCTGGGACAGCTTTTCCTGCCAGAAGACAGAGCATTGGTAATGGCCAGAAGATGTTTTCAGGAGGAGTGTAGAAGGAGCCAATAAGGACAAGAAGTGAGGCTGGACAAAAAGTGGGCAAGGGACAGATTGTGTGGAGGCCTGCATGCCAGTCAAAGTTATTATGATTTCATCCTGGAGTACAGGAATTGGGAGCCAATAAAGATTTGGAGTGACATGATCAGAGTTATATTTTAGATGGATATTTTAGTGGAGGGATCAAACTGGGCACCCTCATTATTCAAAGTACTCACCTACCTCTGCATTTCTTATCTGAGTATCTGAGTAATAATATCAGAATCTCAGCACAATTCCAGGTCAATCACTCAATGTGGTCTCTTACTGTTAACATTAACAGTGGATTAGTAGCACACTTACGGACCACAATGAACAAAACGAAATGAGATTAAATCAAGCACAAGAGAAAATTGTCAATCGAGGGACATGGTAAACTTGAGATGTATGAGGCTGCTGCTGGGCTAACAAGGCATACTGCTTTACAATAAACTTTTTTTATACATAGAAAGAGCACACTCTAAAACAACAATTAAATAGTATAGTAAGTACCTAAACCATTTATTATTTTTATCATTTATTATTATCAAGTATTATATACTGTACGTAAGTTGTATGAACTGTACTGTTTATATGAATGGCGATGCAATAGGTTTGTTTATACCAACATCACCATACATGTGTGACTCATGTGCTACCATATTAGGTAGTACAGTTCTATTATAATCTTACTAGAGGCCCGATGCACAAAATTCATGCAAGAGTAGGCCTTCCTTCCCCCGGCTTCTGGCCCCAGCTTCCCTCTGGTACCCGGAACCTGGACTTCCCTCTGACCATTGACAGGCATCCTGGACTGGGGCTTCCTTCACGGCACCAGTTTTGTCCAGAAGGTCGTCCGGAAGAACACCTGGTCTAATGAGCATATTATGCTTTTATTATTATAGACTAGAGGCCCAATGCATGAAATTCATGCAAGGGGCTTGGCCTTCCTAGCCCCGGCTTTTTCCGGAAGGTTGTCTGGATGGTCGCTCTGCTGTTCAGTCTAATTAGCATATTAGCTCTTTATTATGTAGGATGGGACTACCCTCATATGTACAGTTCATCATTGACTGAAAACAACATTATGCATTTCATGACTTAATATAATGTTCTTGGCCTATGTAGATATTCAATAAACAGTAGCTGTCATCATTGCTGTCATTTTATATTCTCATTTTTTGAGCATTTATTGTCCCTTCTCCAAAGCAACTCTGTATCTCTTCAGTCAAATAGAGTTTAACAAAATATCTTTCTAACCCTCACCATGTGTCTACAGATAACTGATGACAGTGTCTATATTCTTAACTTTTCCTGAAGGGTACCAGTTTCTTTTGCATGGAAACAGATGGGTCAAAAAAGAAAGAACCTAAAAAATAAAAACAAAGAGCCAATCAGATGAACTATTGAATAAGAAAACTGGAGTCACATCAGTCTCCATATTGACCAGGACATGGAGGTCAAGACTAAAATGTGTATCCTTAAAATTAGAGATTATTACATAGTTCAGAAGTTGGTTTGGCTCCACTTCCTAATTTAATTTCTATTCTTTCTATGGTTGTCCCTAAATGTTTTAACATGTGTTTTCTCTCAAATGCTATTTTTAGTCAAAATCTTGCTTTACCCCAAACAGAAAAGGACCTTAGCATGGCTTTAACTCAAACAGTCTCTTCCCTTCTTTGGGTTACTAAAAGAAATGGGGAAGCATACAGTCAATACTAGTTTGCATTTACCAGCATACTTTCCTTTTTTATCTGCCTCCCACTTTACCCTTTTTCATTCAGTTTGCTTCTTACTAAGGTAAATATGTCAACAGGCCTATCAACAGAAAGAATAATAAATAATAAACTATAAAAAAATAAAATGAATAATAAACTCCCTGTTTTATATATCTACATATGTCTATATGATACACTCTGTCTTGACCCAAATTTTAGCTGGGAATACAATCCCAGCTTGTTTTCTTATAGGAACTTGAACATTTATTTAATTACTATCTGGCATGTACTTTTGTTGTGAGAATTCTGTCACCAGTAAAATTACCTAGAAGATGATAACAACCTGCCTTCTTTTTCCTGGTCAATATTTACTCTTTAAGTATAGATTTATTCATCAAATCCTAATGTTCCTGTTTATATGTGAGAAACCATGTATTTTTTAAATTTAAAAAAATTTTTAGCCATAATCTGTTTGAATATAAACCTTTATCCATTCTTTCTATTCTCCTGTTAATGCTTTTAATTTTTCCTCCATCCAGCTAAATTACTCTTCCATTTTTCCCATCTCCTTTTCTCTATGAACTGCACTCTGGTTGATTCTGTTAGATTTTTACAATTCAAAAAAATATTTTATTGGGAGATCTAACTACTGATTAACCTATTTCTTTAGTTTTACTTCATTCTGCATCTCGGCATCATACCAAAAAAAAAAATGTTTTAACCTAATTCTTTGATTATACCAAAGAGATGAAAATTCATATTCTTATGCAAATGTTCTTTGGGGATGTTCCTGATTCATATTCTGCATAAATAGCATCTTCCACTTCAGTCTTATCATAATGATATATTGGATTCTTTTAGTACAAAGAAGCTAGGAAACATTTCGAATACACATGCAGACATATACTTTTCCAGTTAATTATCTATCCTGTTTTAAAGCATGCTTATTTTAAAAGTGTCAAAATGTACTAATCCATACTGCAATTGTTTGGAAAACTTCATGAGCAAGTAGATTTCAGCAAGAACAAAAGATATTTTCTGCCAGTCAAATTCTCCCTCTCTTTTTTTTTTTCTGTCACTATAAATGGATTTCCTATTTTCAACATTTTTTCAAAATCAAAGTCGTATCTAAGCTGACAACTTCTTTGGCAAGTTTCAGCTAGATGTAATTTGAAACAGTCAAGGAAGCAAAGCCTAAACAATAAGGTTTTTAATGGGACTGGTGTCAGATCCTTAACTACTGTCATGCTGCATCTGACACCAGAAGACTTGAGAGGAAATTTGTTAAATAAATACTTGCAGTTGAGGAGAGCACCTGCATTTAGAGTATGTTTACTGAGTCATGGAAATATGTAAGATCTGAGAAGTCAGTGATGTTAAACACTTAACAAAAACAGAACTGAAAAATCCCCCCAAGGAATTTCTCTTTAACCTTCAGAATATTCTTTAGCTATAGTTGGCCATCCAAAAGTCATTAAAAGGTCTCAACGAATTTTTTAAAAATCAAAGTTCTCTTCCTTTTAGCTTCAGAACACTTCTATACAAAACAAAGCTGTTTACTTTCTGAGGGAGAAAAATGTTCTAATGTGACCTTTTAACCACTACTACCACTACACTTACACACATGGTTTTCTTTAACTAGAATGAACATTTTTACAATTAATACTATATTAATATTAATTTATGTATTATGTACTCAGGATACATGAATATTCAGTTTTAGAAACATTACAAATTTGAGGACTTTCATAAGAAAAATAAACTACATCACAAGGAAAGCCAAAATGAGTCTATACTTGATAGTAAGTTTAATGTATAATAGTTTTCTCTACTTAATCTCCTAAGTATGATTTCAGAAAAAAGTTACTATCTTTCTTTAGACTTTTTATGTTTCAACAGCTAAAAGATAGTTGATCTTAAAGAGTTTAACATCAGAGTTCTGATGTTAAACTCTTTAAGTGAAAATTACTTGAAGAAAAATGAAGAAAAATCAAATCTGTGTCTCAAACCCAACCAATGTTTGCACAGCTATCACAGAGAAGAACCTAGCAGGTAATGCTGAGAAGATGTGTCTTGATTATAAATCTCTTCTCCTCCGATACCAACTTCAGCCTTGCTCCCTGTCCTATGCAGAATAGCTGCTCGGACTTATAAGCTACAAGGAATAAATAAATTCTTGGGTTCTAGAAAGAAGGTATTGTGGGGAGAGTAGGTGAAAGCTTGTCTCCCTTTCACACTGGTTAAGCACGAGAGACTAGAACTGAGAGTGAAAGTCATAAACTGGTATATTCTAATAAGACAATTTGACTGTGGGGATTTGTATGTTCCTAGGGAAGTTCAAGATCAACCCTCAGGAAAAGCCTGACTTTCTGGTCCCTGAAAGGCAAGTGCGAGCATGCAAATGGACCCTGGCCTTCCTTTCTTCAAGCCTGGCAAACGCGAGGAACCAAGTGCCAGAGGCTTTCTTCACTCTAGGTGCCTCAACAGTGAACTCACCATCTGCTTGCTTCTAGGCCAATAGTACATAAGAGAGACTGCTTTCTCTTAAACTTATTTTAAACTGCCCCAACACTCAGCATACCCCAATCATACCTAAGTCCTTGGAATCCAACAAACACAGATGACAGCTGGCAAAGAGACAAAGGCCACTCTATAAACAGAAAAATTCAGACACAGTGAACAGAGCTGCCAGAAAAGATAAAAATTTAAATAGACATATATACACACCAAAAAAAATTATTTTCAAGTAATTCAAGTGCAGAATTTTTAAAAAATGTTTGGGGAAGAAAAGAATATATTCCCACTAAACAATCCAGACATCATTGAGACCAAAATTAGTGACATGAGAGATCAAAATACCTCAAAATATAAAGGGGTGTAAATTATAAGGAAATCATGATGATTATTATGAAAAGATAAAGAGAGGTAAGGTGCAAACAGTAGGAACTAGGACAGTGAAGACTCAAAATAAAAATAAATAAATGATTTAACAGATAGCAGATCATTTCCTTAAGGTAAAGAAAGAATGTTCTGGAATTCAGTGAAACCCAGCACTGATTTTGGTGAAAAACATATACTTGGAACAGGCAGACACAAATCTGGACCTCTGAGGATACAGAAGAAATCTTATAAGCACCATACAAAGGAAAAAGTTGCCTACATAAGAAAATACATAATTTTCTTACACTTATAATTAAAATATAGAGGAATAAGAACTACAACTAAAAGAAATAATTTGATTCCCACTAATTATAAACACAATCAAAATATTCACCTATCAAGGTGAAATAAGTATGCAGGAATGCATAAAGGATAGCACCCAGGTATACCATCTGAGAAAAAATAATAACTATAAAAATGCAATGAGTAAACCTGAACTTGATCTCACAATTTAGAAATAAGTATGTTGAGCCATAAACCTTATCCTACATAATAAAAGCCTAATATGCTAAGTGTCTGGCCATCCAGTTGGCTGTTCAACCAATCAAAGCATACTATTCTAATGATATGCTAAGGCCGCTCAACCACTCTCTATGACATGCACTGACCACCAGGGGGCAGATGCTCTGACTGGTAGATTAGCTTGTTGCTGGGGTCCAGCCATTTGAGACTGAGTGAGATGGGCAAGACATACCCTAGAGCTCTCCCATGGTCCCTTCCCAGCTGGCCAACCTCTCATGTCCCTCCCTAGCCCCGGAGACTGAGTGAGATGGGCAGGACATACCCTAGAGGTCTCCCGTGGTCCCTTCCCAGCAGGCCAACCTCTCATGTCCCTCTCCAGCCCCGATCTTGCACAATAGAGTCCCTCAGCCTGGCCTTTGCCCTCTTACAATTCAGGATCCTTCAGGGGATGTCAGAAAGTAGATTTTGCCCCTATCCTGCAGGCCAGGCTAAGGGACCCCACTGGTGCATGAATTCGTGCACCAGGCCTCTAGTTATTTATTTTTATACACACAAACATATATATACATATACTTTATAATTTACATTATATATATTTGCACATAAAATACTTATATAATACTTATTTGCATTATCTATAATACAACTATATACATGTCATTAAATACCAATTAATAATTGATTCTCTGAAAATATGAAACTTAAGTGTCAAAAACCCTTAAAATAGTAAGAATATACTCAAGGAAAATTCTAAACCTGTGATAATGAAGGGAAGAAAAAGAAGAGTAAAAATTTTCTAAATATTTCATTTCATGGGGAATAAAATAAGTATTTTAGTGAGGAAAATTATACCTCTCAGTAGGAATAACAGTATTTTGTTTTATATCCATAAAGAAATGTGTATTTATCACAGGTTAGAAAGGTAGAATATAAATAATAAATCAAAAAATAAAAATTACCAGATTAACTCAAGAAATTAAGTCAATATTAACTTGATCAAGAAAATAAGAGGAAGAAAATGGAGAAGAAAATGGTCACCAAATAGACAGATGTGTTGTGCACCTAGTCCTGGGGTCAGACTGGAAAAGCAACTAAATTGGAGAACATCCACCCAGAATTAACAAATTAGACACAGCTGAGAAGACAATTATCATAGAAGCAAGGAACAGACTGTTGAATCTCAGAGGGAAGATGGAGGTGGGAAGGTGGGTAACGATGAAGAGATTAACCAAAGAACTTGTATGCATCTATGCATAACCCATGGACACTGACAATAGTGTGGCAAAGGTCTAGGGCAGGGCCTGGATATGAGCTACAAGGGGTCAATGGAGGGAAAATGGGATATCTGTAATATTTTCAGTAATAAAGATTTTTTAAATGCTGTGTATATAAAAGGAGTAGATATGTATATAAATGGACTAGAATAGTAAGTGTATCAATAGAGCAAAATAAGTATGGCCAATTGAACTTTTATTGAAGTGCAAAGCCAATATAATTGAGAAAGGACAGTCATTTCATCAAATCATATTGGAATAATTGGGTATCTTTATGCAAAAAAGTAAACCTACGCCTAATAAAAATGTAATTATAAAATTTCATTATACTTTATACAAAAAATATTCAAAATGGATCATAGATCCATTAGATCATAGACTTCAATGTAAAGCATAAAACTATAAAATTTTAGAACAAAAAATCTTCATGAACTAGAGTTAAGAGTTCATGGATATGATACCATAAGCTCAGTCCATAAAATTAAAAGTTGATAATTCAGACTTCATCACAATTAGTTTTCCGTCTTTAAAAGACAATGTTCAGAGACTGAAAGAACCAGACAATTTGAAAGAAGACATTTGCAGATAATTAATCTAAAAAGATCTTTTAACCAAAATATACAAACTCAACACTAAGAAAACAATTCAATTTAAAACTGGGTACTTGAAATATTGGGGGCACTCTATAAAGTACATGATTATTTAACCACTATGCTGTACACCTGAAATTAAAATATATATATATGTACACAAAAGCCTAAGCAACCATCTGACCACTCAACCGTTCACCCAGTAGATATGATGTTCAATGACCACCAGGGGGCAAACACTCTAACCAGTAGCAGAGGGAGCCCAATTCCTTACTGGTTAAGCCATGGGTAAGGTTACTGCTGGGGCACTGTTGGCCCGGAATCTGCTTAACCCACACCCTGGACTCAGAGATCGGTTTCAGCCTGATCACTGCAGGCCAGGCCAAAGGACCCCACCAGTGCTCGAATCTGTACACCAGGCCTCTAATACAGAATAATATTGAATGTAAACTATAATTGACAAAGAAATTTTTAATGGGCAAAAGACTTGAATTAGATGCTTCACCAAAGGGGATACATGGATAAGCCTAACATTATTACCCATAGGTTAATACAAATCAAAATTAAGATGAAATGCCATTGCATACCTATTAGAATGGCAAAAATTAAAAATACTCGGAATACTGAGTCCTGGCAATGATGCTGAACAACTGGAGCTCTTATGCATTGCCAATGGAAATGATGCAGCCCCTTTGGAAAACAGTTTCACAGTGTTTATAGTTAAACAGACACCTACCTTACAACCCTGCCATCCCACACTTAGGTATTTACCCAAGAGAAATTAAAACTTAAGTTTACATAAAAACCTGTACATGAATGTTTACAGCAGCTCTATTCATAATCAGAAACAATTGGAAACAACCCAAAAGTCCTTTAACAGCTGAATTAATAAACAAGGAAACTACTGATTCACACAACAACCTGGATGACTTTCAAAGGCATAATGCTAAGTAAAGAAGTCAGTTTCAGAGAAGCCAGTCTCAAAGGTTGTATATTCTGATTCCTGACATTCTTGAAAAGACTTCATTTATAGTGATGGAGAACAAATCAGTGTTTGGCAGGGGCTAGCAGTTGGAGCAAGGATTTTCAAGGGAGTTTTTTTGGAATGATGTAACTGTTTCATATCCTGATTGTAGTTGTAGTTACATGAATTACATGTGTTAAAATTCATAAGATTATATACCAAAACTAAAGTTTACTGAATGATAAGTTTTAAAAAATAAAGTAATGTTAATTAAACTAATCCAGGCCAAAGAAAAATAGAGTTCTTCCAATTCATTTTATAAATCCTGCATAAATTTTACTGCAAAACCTGGTAAAGACAGCACAAAAAGATGGGAAGCATAGGCAATTCAGAGAAAAACAAAACCAAGAGATATCTATCTTTAAAAGGCTAATATGCTAAGTGTCTGACGGTCATTATGATGCACACTGACCACCAGGTGGCAGACTCTCAAAACAGGAGCTGCTGTGATGCACACTGGTACTGCGAGCCTAGTGCCCACAGAGCAACACCTGATTTCCCCCCCTAAGTGGGACACAGGCCCCACCACCACCCAAAGCAACAGTCCACCAAATTGCAGCCAATGCTTCCAAGACCCCATGGCACAATATGTGGCCCACAGCCCAGCCCAGCCCAGAAACAGTGACTATGGGCATTGGTAATGAAGTTATATAGCAATGCCCAGATTCCTCTCCCTATTGACTAGCTTCCTTGGAGTTTCTTCAACCCAGGAACATGACTTGCTTTATAGCCAGGTGGAAACATTTTACACTGGGTTCAAGTTTTAATACTTATCTTTTGAAGTCACTTTTATATTTTATTAATTTATTGAATGCTTTAGGTATCCAATTGGGTCCAAATATTTTCCTCTTACAAATGGAACCATCCTATATAATAAATGCCTAATATGCTAAGTGTCTGGTCATCCATTCAAACAATCAAAGTGTAACATGCTAAGGCACCTCAGCTGCTCGCTATGATGTGCACTGACCACCAGGGGATAGTCAACTCATAGGCCAGTTGCTATGACATGCATTTACCACTATGGGGCAAACATTCTGACAAGTAGGTTTGCTTGCTGCTGGGATCCAGGATAGGCAGGACACACCATGAAGCCCTCCTGTGGCCCCTCCCTGGCTAGCCAACTTCCCTTGTCCCTCCCCAGCCCAGATTGTGCACCAGTGTGGGTACCTCAGCCTGGACTGTGCCTTCTCACATTCCAGGACCCCTCGGGGGATGTTGGAAAGCCATTTTTGACCTGATCCCTCAGGCCAGGCCAAGGGACCCCACTGGTGCATGAATGCATGTATCAGGCCTCTAGTAGTCTATAATTATAGCTTATCACAAGCCATCCAATTATCTAGTGTTTATTCAAATGTTCTGTAAAAAACTAGAAGCAATGTCTGTGGTTTGATATCTACCCTCATCCACATAGCCTAAAAGCCTCCAAACACTCAGGACTTCATCAGAACTTTATTTTAAAAACATATACATTCCACCTTTCACCATACACCTCTCCCTTCTCTTCCTTTTCCAACATGGACTCTTTCACACGGACACAGTGTCATATAATAAAACCCTGACTTAGGGACTTTCAAGTGTATTCATGCTCAACATAGTTTCCACAGTGAATCCTCTCCTGGAATGTAATTGCTAAGCTCTATCTAAGCCCACAGCTGACATACATAACAAGCCTAGCCTCTCATCAGGGCAGAACATCCTGTGGCCTAAGCAGACAGTCATGTCACCTTCACTGAAATTGAGACCATCAGGCAGAGCTCCTCTCGTATCAAGGGGTTTAAGAGGTAGGCTCATGATTCTATGTTGACAGCAAGGCTTGCACATCAACCAAGAATCTGACCTAAAAGGAAGAGGACTCAAGTATGAGCCAAGGGTTATTTACAGCCTTCTAGCACTCTTAAGGCAGCCTCGCAATAGACATTTCCAGTAGAGTAAAAGACATTTCACTTATTTCTGATTCTGTCCAACCAGCTGATGAGTCACATAGCTATAGCCAAGATTACCTGATCATATTTCCCCCCTGACACAAGTTAATCAGGATAGTGACAGCAGAAGGAGCCAAGAGAGGGAATGACTCAAATATCCAATTGCCAAAGGGAGCCTGGTATGGAGCATAACGGGTGAGTAGAATCAGTGGTTGAGTCAGCCCCATCAGAGTGGGAAGAGAAAAACAAATGGTCTGTGGTTACAACTTCCTTTTTTTTTTTTTTAAGCTACTTAGAATTTCCTGGTTCAACAGTTAAAAAGAAAAATTTGGCTAACTTCCATCTAAAAAAAAAAAAAAAACTATCAGCAGAACCAACTGATTTAGCTGTCAAAATGGAAATGTCTTGGTCAGTATGTTGGTTGAAAGTTTATTATTGTGAACCAAGTTCACAAAAGTTAGCTTAGTGTATGCATTGCCAGAAATCATCAGCTTTAATTCCTGCAAGAAACCTTCTCCACCCCAAGTCCTAATTCTTCCTTGCTAATCGATTGCTAAAATGTCTTCTTGAAAACTGGCTTATTTTTGTGTGTTTTCTATCTTTTTGTTTAAAGTATTACAGATGGCCCCCTTTTTCCCATTGACCCCCTTCACCCTACCTCCATCCCTTATTCACAGGTTTTCAGTTGACTACTGTCTGTGTCCATGGGTTATGTATATATGCATACAAGGTCTTTGGTTAATTTTTCCCACTCACCCACACCCACTTTTCCTCTGAGATTCAACATTCTGTTTCATGTTTCTTTGTCTCTGGATCTATTTTGTCCAAGAGTTTATTTTGTTCTTTAAGTTCCACATTTGCGTGAGATCATGTGATACTTGAAAACTGCTTATTTTGGAAACTGTCATTTCTCTTTCTTAAACTAATATTATTTAGACCTTAAATTTTAAAAGATAGCACCAGCAATTAACCCCCACCAGAAAACAATTGTGGGGGAAAATCCCCTGCCCTCCAGAAAAGCAAAAGTTACACATTTCAAGCAACTACAGTACTCTCTTATTTGAGAAACTAGAGGCCCAGTATAAGAAATTCATGCATGGGCATGGAGGGGTCCCTCAGCCCAGCCTGTATGCTCTTGCAATATGGGACTGCTGGCTCCTAACTGCTCACCTGCCTGCCTGCCTGCCTGATCACCTTGAACTGCTCACCTGCCTGCCCGATTGCCCCTAACTGCCTCTGTCTTGGCCCTTGCTGCTGCAGCTTCATCCAGAAGGATGTCTGGAATGTCGTCTGGAAGGTCATTCAGCTGTCCGGTCTAATTAGCATATTATGCTTTTATTATTACAGATTATCAAGTGGTGCTTCATAAATGTATTTAGGAAACACAAGCGTTTTCTAGTTGGTCAGGACATTTTCCTATTTAAACATTGATTTCCTATTTAAACATTTTCCTACTTAAACATTGATGTAGCCAAGAAAACCAGAAAATCAAGAGAGCAAAATTATGCAGCAACATAAAGCAGAGGCATTTCTCCAACCCTAGTAATTTAAAGTCATTTCTTTAAAGAAAAATAAAGAGGAAGGAAAAAAAAGAGAAGCAAATCTGGCATCACTAATCTCATTTTATTATACTGGTAAACTAAAATATCAGTCATCAAGCATAGTTGATGGAAAACTTTTGTCTATTGTGTCAGTGTTCTGAAAAAGTGAAACCTACAATATAGTACAGGAATTTATTGTAATATTGAATTACTTTTGAAGGATCATTTCACTAATTAAGTGAGAAAATGATTTCTAGCAGATGCCTTTCAATTTAAAAGCATACCCCCAGCAAAATTCCATAGCACTGAGAAAGATCAAGAGTACCAAAAGATTCAGGAACCACACACACATGCGCGCGCGCGCGCACACACACACACACACACACACACACACACACACAGAGGTCAGGACAGAGAATGTGCACCTTGAATAGTAATATATAAGAAGATGCACATTACAAGACACAATAAAGCAAGCAGGATGTCTTCATCTAACAACAAGGACACAAGGAAGAAGAGAGAGATCCTTGCCTAAAGATTTATTGTATGACTTTTATGATACTTTGGGGGTTAGGTACTGGTCCCACATTTAAAATTTCAAATTACATAGATGAAATCTTTATAGATATTTACATAGTCTCCTGTTTAAGCCCAACTAGACTACTAAAAGCTCCCCTGGGCATAAAGTGTGCTGGAAATATCATACTCCTCTCCAATTCATGTTATCCCTTCATCCAAATTTTTGCAAGTGACGGAGAAATGTTTGGGTCTCTAATAAGCATTGGAACATCAGGGAACAGGAGCAAAAAAATTTTCTGAAATTACTGATGCATCAGTAGCTACCACAACCTGATGAGGCCACAATCCAAAGAGGATATATTCAAGTCTTAAAAAGGAAACAGAAGATAAAATATAATCCTGAGGGCCTTATAATTTAACTTACATGATCTTAAATTTTACAAAGAATAGAATTTTCTGCATTATTTGTTTATCTCTTTTGGTTCTGGGGATGTGCTATGCTTTTTAGCTTTCAATGTAGATTCTTAAAGTGTAAAAACACTACCATTTGGATATGCTAAATGATCACTGAATTAATTTGTTAGGATTGCCATAACAAAGTATGACACATTGGGTGGGTAAAACAACAAACTTTTTAAACCTCAGTTCTGGAGACTAAAAATCCAAAATCAAGGTGTCAACAGGATAATCTTGTGTCAAGTTCTTCTTATTGTCTTCACATGATCTTCCATCTGTGTCTCTGTGTCCTAATTTTCTCTGAAAGACACCAGTCATATTGGATTAGGACCCACCATATGACTTCATTAATTACCTCCGTAAAGGCTCTGATCACCAAATATAGTCACATTCTGAGGTGCTGGGGATTAGGACTTTAACATATGAATTTAAGGGAACAAAATTAATCCCATAAAGTCCTGTTATTGAAAATAACTTAAAAATGCAAGAAGAAACTTTTGGTAAATTTTTATAATTTATCAATGATGGGTCAGTCATTTGTCTTCACTCTCTGACATCATTTCTTCATCTGTAAAACAAGTACAGTCTTTTCAACTTTACCAGTAAATCATTGTTTTGGGATTAAATAAGGTAAAAATGGGTAGAATTTTCAGCATTATGCCTCATTCGTAGTAGATGCAAGCATTATTATAAAAACTAATTTATTCAAAAGCAATGTATCTTGATTAGAACCAGCCATAGAATCGTTCCATGACTGGTGTGCATTCAGTCCTCCCCTACTCCTAGTCAACTTTTTTTTGTCTTGCTTATCTTCAAACCCACATGTGATTATACCAGGCCTCAGAGCAACAAAAAGTACACATAGAGAAAGGGTATGCAAAATGATATTACCGTCCAAATATCATCATGAAATCCTAGAATTGGCATCAGCTAAGCACCACAGCCTCCAAGAATGCAGCTCTAACCCAGTGAATCCCAGCCCAATTCAGTCATGGTGCCTGCTCTTTTGTTAATGTGTTTCCTTTAGCTTTCCAAACAAGCCCCCCTAGTCCCTGGTCAACTTTTGAAAATTAAGATAATAAATTTTTGTTCCTTGCAACCAAGGAGTCCTGACTTGTACAACTTACCATATAACTTGAACCACTATGTTTTTCTCTCTGAAGTAGTAGATAATTTCTATGCATAGACAGGCAAAAAGGCTACATCCACTCAAGTTTGTTTGAGGAACACATTTGATTCTCACTTAACTGAATCAATACCATTGCTATTCTGAAAACAATGTCTATAACATTTCTATGAGTGAAGGTGGGCTCATTCCACTGCTCTCATTTCTCTCTGGGACTCATCAATTTCTTTGGAATCATATGCATATAAATCAGAACAGCAGCCTCTTGGCAACAAAATTTAGTTCATGTTCCAAAATAATACAAATATATTCATAGGTTCTTTTAAAACTCCAGAGGTATTCTTTTAAATAAAAATTAGAAATTATGCAATTAGCCTAAGTAAAATAAAAGTATACAAGAAAGTATATACAAGTATCTAAAAAATTTAAATTTTTACAAGTATCTAAGAATTTAAAATAAAATCTCCAAATACAATTAAAAAGCATTTTTATGGCTCCAGACTTACTCAACTGTTTTTTAATGTTTTCATGTAAGCAAATAAATTTGAAAGTTCACCAAGATATAAAATCAGAACCCAGGCCCTAATGCATCCATTGGATTTATGTGGGTCTCTGAGACCAAGAAATGTGTGGCTACTGCTAACTGATTAAGTTTTTATCTACTTTAGACAAAATGGGTTTTAAGGTAAGAAGTATTATCAGAAATAAAATTAAAAAAATGAAAGGGTTAATTCAACAGTAAAATATAGAATTTCTAAATATGTGTGCACCTAATAACATAATTTCAAAATATATAAAGTAAACATTGACAAAAAGAAAGGCAAAATTAAAAATCAAAAATAATAACTGAAATTTTTAAAATACTTATTTCCACCAGAGGTCATTACCCAAGAGAATAATGCAACCAAAAAATGATAGGGAAGCATGGGAATCTTTGTTTTTACCTGACTTTTTGCTAGAAAAAAAGACAGATTCTCAGGTGGACACAAGAGCAGTTATTCAGAAAGAAAGTAGGAAAGCCCCACATATTTAAAGGAGGGGTTATTTGAGGTTTTTTTTAACTCCTTGTTTTGGTCCAAAGTGTAAAGTAAGATCCAGAAGCTAAGCTATTAACTCTTTATCTAGCAATAGCACTATCTCAAGGTCAAATGGATTTAACCTTCTTAGCAAGAACCCTTGTTTTTAAACATTTTTAGATGTGAACTTATACCTGGTTGAATTGTATGAAACTAGAGGCCTGTTGCATGAATTCATGCACAGTGGGGTCTGCAGGATCAGGCCAAACCAGCTCTCTGACATCCCCTGAGGGACCAGTGCACAATTGGGGTCAGGGAGGGACACGGGAGGTTGGCCAACTGGGGAAGGGCCACAGAAGGGCTCCAGGGCGTGTCCTGCCTGTCTCTCTCAGTCCTAATCAGCCAGACTTCAGCAAGCTAACCTACTGGTCAGAGTGTCTGCCCACTGGTGGTCAGTGCACATCATGGTGAGCAGTAGAGCAGCCTCAGCATATCATTAGCATATTATGCTTTGATTGGTTGAATGACTGACCAGATAACCAGCTGTAGTATCCCTTTCACAATTCCAACTTAGCATATTAGGCATTTATTATATAGGATTGCTATTTCTGTAGGTCAAAACTTGTTGACTATCAGCAATTTCATTAATGCAACCCAATACATTTATATTATGTGTATGCTTTGTTACAAAAATAAATTCTCCCTTTAGAGGTTTCATATATTAGAATATGCTTACATAATGTTTCCACAGAACTTTTGAGGACAACAAAGCATATGGGTATAAGAGGATGTCTAATGAATATAAATTCTCCCCAAATTCCTTCCCAATAAATAATAGGTAGTTAGATCTAAAATTATAAAGAGTTACACTCTACTGCTATCATATTATAAACATGTTTCACAAGTGACACTCAACAGAGAACTCTACAGATGTCCACCCCCTAAAATGTTCATCCCCTGAAAATACACTGTGTCATATACATCAACTGAGCCTTTAAAGTGAATTAAGTCAGAATGAACTGGGTTTCAGTCATTCTTCTTGGCCCTTAACAAATTCTTCATGACCGTTTTGTGATTTGTTCTCTGCCTGTGCTCTACTTATTTTCCCCTTTCTCACAATCCCCCTGCCCTGCTGCAATTATATAGTAGCTATAGGATTTATAACCTCACACTGCTGTCCAATCTCAGACTTCAGCATCTTGATTGAGCCATTAGTCTCCAATCCATTGGTCCATTTCAGCTGTAGTATCCCTTTCATAGAGCTTCTGAGTTTTTTGGTTGATTTAGTGGCAGGCCTTAAACTGACAAGCCTCCATCAATCAACAAAATATGAATTTGTTTTTATTATTTATCTCATCATATTTTTCTCCTTCAAGGTGCTGAGAAAGTATATCAGAGTAGTTGAAGCAAGATGATTAAGCTTTTTTTCATCTAAAGAATATGTTAATTACGCTAAAATACTTCATTCGAATATTGAACATTATATTAAAAGGTTTTTAAGATATATATTAATAATAAAAATATTACTATAGAATTATGCTTATTAACTATTGATATAAAATGGTATGTAAGAAGATATGCCAAAAATTTTTGAAAAATTGGCAAGAAAAGTACATTATACCCTTCATTGCCTTGCCAAAGTTCTCAAACTTGCTTCTAAGGTCGAACTTCAACTATTAAGGCAGACTAGCTAAGACATAAAATTCCAACAATAATTTAACCATTATGATAATTAAGATTGATTTCAGGGTTAAAGGTAAGTCACTCAAGAAACACAGATTTGCTGATGAGATTTTAAGAAGATGCACTGATAAAAAGAAAGAAGTCACTAAAGCATCTACACTCATTAGGAACTTGGAACTGTTATAATATAGAACCATTTACTTTTACAAGAATATTTCCTTCTACAACTATAGAAATAATTTTTTTCCTTTGACAAATTCATTTGAGCTGAGAAACAGTTTGAATTAATAGAGAATGTATTACTCTTCCAGATCATGAATAAATATGAAAAGTAAAGTGAAGAACAAATTGTACATGTAAATTTTCTTATTGACATATATTTTTAAATTTGCTAACATTTTAACTAACATAATTAAACACTTAAAAATACATGTTCCTGTTTTTTTAATCTTTATTGTTGAAAGTATTACATATGCCCCCTTTTTTCTCTCATCAACCCCTTATAGCCTGCCTCCAACCCCCACCCAGGCCTCCACCACCCTATGTCTGTGACATGTTCCTGTTTTAAAATAATTTTATTTTTTATTAAATACATTTTAAGTCATTTAAATATTAATTATTTTACTTTCATTTCTGCCCATGAAGAATTAACTTACAGGAATTGCTGTCCCACTGCAAACATTTGGTCCCTTCTACTCTTTGATTGATTACTGATCCATGTATGCCTTGAAAATTCAGGGGGGAAAAGCATTAGAAATTAGTAAGCCAAACAATTCCCAGGGCTAATGCAAGGTGAAGAATAGTTGGCATCTCACCAGCCAGAGTAGAAAGACTTCATATGTGAGACCTAAGGCAGAGTCCTCAGAAGAGTCTCATCTTACCAGTGGGGCTAACTTAGCCCTTAAATAAAAGTTACATAGTAACTATCATTATAAAGCTTAAAAGTAAGGAACTGCCATTTGGCCCAGTGACCCCACTTCTAGAAATATATCTTGAAACACCAGTCATAAAGAGTATATGCACCCCTATGTTCACAGCAGCATGATTTACAATAGCTAAGATCTAAGTAAAGAAATAGCTCAAATGCTCATTAGTAGATGAGTGGATAAAAAAGATGTGGTACATTTACAACATAGAGTACTATGCAGCTATAAAAAAAGAAGGATATCTTATCCTTTGAGACAGCATGTAGAAACATTCTCACTCAGTCCTACATAAAATGGATTAGCTTCTGATTAAACATGTCACTTTTCAAATCTTGAATTGTCTTGCCCTTAGAAAAACCTGAATTATTGATAACCCAAAATAACCAAAGATTATATAATTTTTTAGTAATTGTCCAAGTAATTAAAGATCCATTTGGCATTATGCTGAGAGCTAAAAGAATTTTCTAATATAATAGTGGGCTTATCTGCACTCTTCCTCTTAAAATTTTCACCATAATATCTCATTAGTTATCTCCTTGCAATGAAGCCAGAATTATTTCATTTTTATCAGCTATGCTATATGATTACACATAAAAAAGTTTTGAGGTGTGCTTTTGACATAGAAAAAAACTTTCAAAGATTTTCTTTTATTTACTTTTCTAAGCAAACACCCAGCCAGTGCCCATAATAGCAAATATTGGATACCCTAAAAACAAAAGTTAATCTAAGGCAAATCCTATTCTGTTCTCGGCACTCAAGAGAGGCTCTCTGTAAAATGAGTCTAAATGATAAGTAAAGAAGAGACACAACATGATGTTTATCATAATATTTTCAAGCCTTTCATTATTGTCACAGCTTCTTGGCAACTTTCTTACTTTGGAAATTTCTACTCAAGCCAAGCACATTCATTCACTCAAACCACAAAACAAGCAATTGCTGTGGTTGGGAAGAAGATGTCCATATAGTGCCAATTACCTGTAAATCAGCAGTTTCATTGAGTAGCAGCCTACATTCAATTCAATTCACTGCAGTGTTTCAATTACGCCTTTGTTACATTCCCTGCACTTATTAACATCATGTACACAGAGAATTACTTACAAATTTTTTAAATTGGAATATGTATAGTCATATTCCCTCTAAACTCTCATCTTCTATGTTCCTATTCTTATTAGGTTATGTATCTTACTGAAAGGCCCCAGTAATCCTCTAAAGCAGTGCCTCTCAGATTCTAATGTGCATATCCATCATGTGGGGTTACATGTTAGAAGGCAGCTTCTGATTCAGTCAGTCAGGAATAGGACATGAAATTCTGCATTTCTAATCATCTCATAGGTAATGTTGACTTTGCAGTGATATGAATTTCACTTCTGAGTAGCAAGTACTGGTCATAAGGGCTTTCATCCCCAAATGGAGGAATACAGCCCCCACAATGATCTAATCACCCTTCCCTCCCTTGCAAACCTTTTCACCCAGGCATCTGAGAGTCCTAAATTGAGGTCTGCAAATTCCCTCCATTCTAAACCTTCACTGAACATGTCTTTAATCTTCTTATAAAACATTTAGAATAATGCTTAATAGGTCTTAACTACTAAATAAATGTTAGTTGTTTTTTTTAACTGAAATCTGACCATTCCATAAAAACCTTACTCTTAAGTAGAAATATCTTACTTGCATAACCAATATCCTTTGGCCATAAGAAATTTAGTCGTTGTTCTTTTTGCTCCCATTGCCAATTTCAAACTATTTCTCTCTCCCTCACCCCCCCCCCATCAAAACAAACAAAAAACACAACTCTTTGAAGCCTGTATTACTTGGCTGTACTGCCCACTACCTCACCTAAAGTTGCTATCTTGTCATTCCTCTAGCTCTCAACCACTACACCTGTTATCACTCTCAGTTGCTTCAGTATCTATGTGGATAAACCAGATGCTACTCTGAACTCAGTTTCTTGAATTTCTCACCTAAAACATTAGTATCCTCCTCTCCTCTTCATCCTATCATTCCACAAATAAACCCTAGACCTTTTATTACCACCTTCAAGACATCTATGTCAAACACCCACTATGTCCACCATAATCTGTACTTCCACTGCACCTGCCCAACGACCCTCCAGCTACAATTCTTTGACCTCATTGAAACCTACAGTGCATTGAAATTATATACATAAGATTTTATATAAATTAAAATTTTATATATAATTAATTACCTTCATATCTACATACCTGTATATAAAAGGCTAATATGCTAAGTGTCCGACCACCTGACAGGCCGCTATGATTCACACTGACCACGAGGGGCCAGATGCTGAACCCAGAAGCTGCCATGACATGCACTGGCCATTTACAGAGAAATGGCACCGCAGACCTGGCACCCACAAAGCGATACTTGGCTTCCCCCAAGTGGGGAAGTGACAGCCCACCAAATTGCAGCTGACAATGCCGAGACCCCATGACAAAAAATGTGGCCCACAGCCCAGCTCAGCCCTGAAACGGTGGCTGTGGGCTGCCAGGTAATGACATCACATAGCAACGCCCATCCTCTCCCTAGAGACTAGCCTCCTTGGAGTTTCTTCAATCCAGGAACTTGACTTGCTTTATAGCCAGGTGGAAACATTTTATATTGTAACCAAATGTCTGTGAAGCATTTTCCTGTGTCTCGTCTATTTGATCCTCACAGAAGTCCTGAAGTAGGTACATAGGAGTTCAATGGTATCCAGTAGTTTGGATAATTTCAGTTTTAATATTACATTTGTCCTTTCCACCTTTCCATAGTTTTGAGGGTGATAAGAACTGATGCAATTAATATCAGTCCTTTCTCTAGTAAGCAGCTCAAAAATGGCCTACGTCCTTCCGTAGCTTCAGTCGTAAGGGGATATTGAATAGTTTTTAGGTAAAGGGTTAAAAGAATCAATCTGAACTCATACGAATTGCGCTCTAATTATAGAGTATTTTTCCCATAGCCATCCTAGAACCATAGCTAATTCTCAACTATTTTCTAAATCATACATAATGTGATACATTATCTGTAAATCCAGATCAGCTGTAATTTGATTATGTGAGGAGAAATTGTCTGTTTCTTTTACAAAAAAAATTCTTCTGTGGTACATTCTGTCTAGCAGTTCCATTTGCAAAGTAAATCACTTCCACATATGTAGGGGTGAGTGACAGAGAGGAAAAGTGTGTTCTGACAATGGTCCCAAAGCAATATTTAAAAATTCAGACATGGGAAAAGCTTAGGATTGTTATAAATTCCAACTATCTGAATGATTTCGATATTCTAAGGTGACTGATAGTCTATGGTAGTGGGGATAATGATAACTAGAGTATAACAAGTCAATAAGAAACTATAATATTGTTGGTTTATATTTCCAGATCATACACCTTGTGAGTTCAGAAGAAGGACAGGCAATTGTTGGGCATTAATATTTCCTTTGAAGTAGCATCATTGGACATACTTTGGAGAGTTGTCCTATTTGTTTCTTGAATAATAAGGGACATTGGCTCTTCCAATGACCTGTTTCCTTGCAGCATTTTATAGGTGCCCTTATTTATGAGCTCTTGATTCTTATACTTTTTGTTATTTTCATTTTAGGTTTTACCTAAAGAGCCCAGACTTTATTTTTATTACTAGATTATTTGCTTTGTTGCTATTTTTTAAACTGCTTATTGCACTTTAGAGATCTTCAAAATTGGCAATTTCCAATTCCAACTTACTTTTTCTGACTATTTCAGGCTCAGCCCATTTTAAAATCACCTATTAGTTTGTCTTTATTTTATTTAAAATTCTACATTTTTAACTCATCATTACTTAAGGAAGAGGCTTCAAAAATTTACTTATTTAAAATGCATTTTATATTTTGCTTCTCATAGGCAGACTTTTAATGATGCACAGCTTGGTTACTTAAACCTTTTCCTAGTCTTTCCCTTCATGCTTCTTTTAACCATTTTCCTGTGATAAGAGGCTAACAAATTGACTACCTAAAATAAATCCATTATGTAGAATCTGATGTGTAGAATTATCATTAAATATTTTTAAATTCTGCAATAAATATTTACTTTTCTTGACGTAAAGAAAAAGAACCTTTCATTATGGCTCTTATTGCAGCTCTAAACTAGAATTTAAGGTCAACATCTATATGTCTGCCTTCTTGGTAAGCAATGTAATTAATTATTCCTTTCCTGAAAACAAGATAGATTTACTAGGCCTAATCTCCCTCTGTAAATCACACTGCTGATTTTAGGTGGGAATTTTTTTAACTGTGAAGTTCAGGAATTAGCAGATTCTCAGATGTGTAAAGGAGTTGACATCATCTATAAAAGCATTGGTACTCTTGTGAGATTATGTTTAGTTGGGACTCAGGGTGTGGTTAATAGTGTGTCTGTTTATGATGGCCTGATTTTCAGAAAGGAGAAGCTATATCAGGTTGGTTTGCCAAAGTATGTTTACTGAATCAAGTTGTTTTTAATCAACTGAACTCACTTAAAGCTGATCTAATGCTAAAAGACAACTAGTCTTCTCCAAATGCTATGAAAACTTTTACCTTATCCAGTAAAATATAAGCCCTACAGGAGCAGGTTTTGCCCACTGTTATATCCCAAAAGTAGAACCATGCCTGTCATATATTATCACTCAAAAAGTACTTGTTTCATGAATTTCAGCCTATTGCTTACTATCTTATATCTTTAGGTGTATTTTTTTTTGAAAGGGCACTAATTGTATTTAATTTCTGGGGTGGTTGTGTGGATTAAATTCAGTTGTAGTTATAATACATTTGGTAAGGTACCTGGCATATAGAAAGATTTCAATAAGCAGTGGTGGCAACATGGTGGTTTCCATTTTTGTTGTTGTTGTTGTTGTTGTTGTTGTTGTTGTTGTTGTTAAACTAGAGGTCTGGTGCATGAAATTCTTGCACAGAGTGGGGTGAGGGGGAATGGTCTCTCACAGCCTGGTCCTTAACTGCTTGCCTGCCTAACTCATTGTCCCTAACTGCCTCTGCCTGTCTGCTTCATTGCCTACTCACCTACTCACCTACTCACCTACTCACCACCTACTCACCACTCACTTACCTGCCTGATTGCTCCTAACCACTCTGCATCCCTGCCTGATTGCCCTTAACCATTGCCTGCCTGCCTGATCGCCTCTAACTGCATCTGCCTCCCCACCACCACCACAGCTTTGTCTGGAATGACGTCCAGAATGACGTCTAGAAGGTCATTTAGCTGTCTAGTCTAATTAGCATATTATACTTTTATTATTATAGACTAGAGGCCCAGTGCACAGATTCACACACAGGTGGGGTCTCTTGACCTGGCCTGCAAGAATGAGGCCGAAACCAGCTCTCCAACATCCCCCAAAAGGTCCCAGATTGCAAGAGGATGGTTCTTGGGTGATACACTCTCTGGTTCTGAGTGCATCACCAGAGAACTGTGGCTGCCAAGTCACCACAGCTCGGGAGCTCCTGCATTGAGTGTCTCTCCCTTAGTGGTCAGTGTGCATCACAGCTACTGGTTTGAATGTCTGCCCCAATGTGTGTCATAACTACCAGACAGAGGGTTGAATAGTCAGATAGTCACTTAGGCTTTTATATATATATATATATATATATATAAGACAGGGCAAAATATATAAAATAATTTACTTCTCTAATTATGCTCCCCAGTATCTTTGCTTCATATTAACATTTCACTACCAGAAATATACTCCAGTAATTCCAATACACCAATTCTTTAATTATTCAAAAATCTATAGTTTTGTATGTGCCATTCTATCTGAACCATCACTTAGCTCTTTTAAGAACTAATAATAACTGATCAGGCCATAAATTGATTTCCTTCAGAGTGCTTATTTCCCTGCCAGAACCCACATTGACAAAATGGGAATTTAAAGCACTGAGACAGCCCACAGAAGATTTTCAGCAGAAAGGGAGAATGTTGTCTACCATTCTAGAATTCATCTTAAATAAGATGGAGCAGCCCAGACTCCATACCAGGCTGTCTATTCATTTATCCACAGTGCCTCTCTCACGACAATGAATGCATTAGTGCTCATTTACACCAGTCTGACACCATCCTTGTCCATTCAGAATCCAGATATGAAAACCAAGTAAAATAATTTCTAAAACGTGTCCCAAGGACCACCAGACCAGGTTTCAATCTTCAGAGCAACTTAATTGTTGTAGCAATGTCTACAGCAGCTAAACTGCATCATTTAAGGAATCATTGAAAATTAAGAAAAGCTAGTAAAAGTAAATTATTCTTTCAAGTAATCTTTTCATGATAAGGTGTGATCGTGTTTTTCTCTTTTGTTTCAAAAAGGGTGTAGTTTAAGCTAATAAATTTTATAGTGCATGGCTAATGCTAATCTATAATAAAAGCATAATATGCTAATTAGACTGGATGTCCTTCCAGACAACCTTCCTTCTGGACAAAGCCTCAGCTGGCAGGGACAGAGGCAGAGGTGGCAGAGCAGTGGGCAGGGGCTGAGGCCAAGGCCCTTATATGTATTTCATGCATCGGGCCTCTAGTAAGTAAATAATAATAATATGAACACACTTTGAATGTTTACTGGTCTTATCTTATTCAATCATCACAACAAATCTAAATGGTAGATATTACTATTGTCCACATTTTAGAGGTGAGTTCAGAGAGGCCACGTGAGTTATTAAACTACTAGGTGGGAGAGCCAAGATTCCAATCCAGGCCAGCCATTTGGCTCAAGAAGCCTTTTTCTTAACCGCATTGTACACTGAACTCAGAGGTGCTCTGTGTTTTCTGCTTTTCTAGAACGATGTTGAAGAGTAGGATTTTAATACTTGCATCTCTCAGAGAGCTACCCTTCATGACATCGTCTAGCCACTGTCTGCTGTAAGTGATAAAACTTGGGAAGTATCCCAAACTCATAAAGCTTGTTCTCCATGTGGTCAACCAGATTTCTTTTTACTGTAGAAATACAGAGATAATTCTATGATGTATTTCTCATGTTATTATCCAGTTACTAAAACCATGAAAATGAGAATTTGATGTAAATTTTGATGGTCTATGTGGAGGAATTCCTGGTTCAACATATGTTTTTAATAATGATATTGACCATACCAGGTAACATATTTTTTAATCACTGTTATGAATAAAAATGGTCAGTAATTTAAGGAGCTTGGGATACAATTAGATGAGACATTTGAATATGAATTAGCATACTTAGTCCTCTAACAAGGTCTGTATGATAGAATAGGTGCAATCCAACCATTTCAGCCATTCATATGCCCAGTGGGGGGCTTTGCAAGATCCCTTCAGAGGTAGTCTCCAAAGATCATGGGAAGACCAAACCAAGGACCACAAATTCAATTTCTAAAGGCCTTGTTCTGCCCTCAGGGGCTTTCCCCTCTAGTCTTTCCTTCTCTTTTACTTTCTAATACTTTTTCTCTCATCACATTATTCTTTCTTTCCCATTACCCAGTGCCTTGTAAAGAAAACATTTTAAAGCTAGATTGCCAATGCAATGAATTTTTAAATCCTCTAAATAGGACATTAGTTGATAGCTTGAATGTTTTGAAATCTGATCAACACTCAGTTTCTCAATACATTAAGCAAAGCAAGCAAAATTAGTCTGCTTTATGTCAGGTGCTTAGCACAAATCCCTTAATAATGTGCTCGAGTGCAGAAACCATTAATAAACGCATAATTCCCAAAGACAGGCTTGATTAATTAAGTCATATGTGTATCCGTCTAATTAAAAAAAAAAGAACATTAGGCAGATGAGTGGAAATTCTGAGTACAAAATTCAAAGGCTTCTTCTGAATGCCTTTTGCCTTTCTCTTCAAGATGAAAGGAACGCTGCTGGTTATTGTAACTGCCAGCAAACAGTTATAGCATGGGCACAAAGCACACAGAACTCTGTGTCATATTAAAAACAATTTGGTATTCATCTGCCAATTTGTAATTCAGTTCTCAATCAGGGGCCTGTCTGATTAAGTCAGGCAATTCAAATGTGAGGGGGCAGCTGGTGCCGCTATGCAAATAAACAGATGAGAAAGAAATGGGACCAATGAATCAACAAGCAGATGGTAAAAAGCCAAGGCCTGCAAAGAGTACTTGAGCTTCTTTTCGTCTCTGCTTCCCATCACCCTGAGTCTCACAGAAATTATATTCCAAGGGATTATAAAGATTATCACTTAGCTTAATGATCAGCATAGAAGAGTTTCTAACATTGTTGCCTTTCGCATTAAGGAACTATGTAAAGAAAACATCACAAAGTATACTATTTTAAATTGTTATCTGCTTCAATAATTCCTCATTTTTTTCTTAATCAATTAACTATATAATAGAATGAAGACACACATATTTGGCCATCTTTATTTCTGGCCAAATGTTTCCATGCAAAGCTGCATACTCTTCAAAAAGTAGGAAAGTCTTCCTTTCAGGTCATATATGTGTTTGGAAGCAAGGCTGAAATAAAGGCACTGAGTTCTGGATCTGTCCATTATCTCAGTTATGCATTTCCTCATGACTGGGTCACTGTCACATCGTCATACTAATTCTTGATCTTTTTTTCTGCTTCTGGTTCAAGCATTGCTCATTTGTCCTTGTCTGAACTGGATCTATTTGGAAAATGCTCACAGAGTGTATCTTTATCTCAGGGCATCTCAAATTTCAGATGCAACTTTTGGCAGTCATGTTGTCGAGGTCTCGACATAAACACCTCCATTAATTATGGCTTTGCATCTGCCAAAATCTTTTCTCTAGCTTCCTTTCTTTATCCTGATATCAAACAGACAAGGCCAAATCATAAAGATAGTATAGGCCAGTGGTCGGCAAACTCATTAGTCAACAGAGCCCAAATATCAACAATTTAACGATTGAAATTTCTTTTGAGAGCCAAATTTTTTAAACTTAATCTTCTTCTAATGCCACTTCTTCAAAATAGACTCACCCAGGCCGTGGCATTTTGTGGAAGAGCAACACTCAAAGGGCCAAAGAGCCGCATGTGGCTTTTGAGTTGCAGTTTGCCGACCACGGGTATAGGCAATAGGATGAGAACATACGCAGTTAGAAGTTGTTAGGAGATTTGAAGTAGCCATGATATTATTTGGTATACATTTTTAAAATATAACACACTGGTCTTTACAATAACTCATTGCAAATATTGAGAAACTGCTTTTAGGACTTTGACAGCTGAGAAGACTGTCTTTAGAATGTGGTTGCAAGTCATTGGTTTTATTAAGAGGGTGGGAAACATTTCTATTTTTTAGGCAAATATTAACACAGGACCAGTTCTTGACTTCAAGGATTGCTGAACTCAAGGACATGGTTCTTGATGGTAATGTATAAATCACAATATTTCTAAAATATTTGTTCATGCTAAATATTTTTGACCAAGGTCTTTGGAATGAGTTTCCTTTCTGCTTTCTAAATAGAAAGTGTTGTTTCATAGTCATCTGTTACTATCTTGACGTTCTAAAAAGCATGATAGTGACTGCTTTGGACTAGCTTTATATCATATAGTGACTAGACATGTTCTTTTGCAAGGCAAGGTTTAGTTTTATGCTAATTTCTCCATCATTAACTTTTTTTTAATATATTTTATTGATTTTTTACAGAGAGAAAGGGAGAGAGATAGAGAGCTAGAAACACCGATGAGAGAGAAACATTGACCAGCGGCTTTTGCACACCCCCTACCGGGGATGTGCCCGCAACCAATGTACATGCCCTTGACCGGAATTGAACCTGGGACCTTTCAGTCCACAGACCGACGCTCTACCACTGAGCCAAACCGGCTTCGAACCATCATTAACTATTAAAAGACCCATGTAAATCATAACCTGTGAAAATGTCAGGAACAATGCTATGTAACATCTCTATTTTCTTTGAATTAAAAAAAAGCATTGAATACCAAGGATAAAAAGCCAATTTCTAGAAATCTGTGACAAAGATATAAAAGCTTAATTGTTGAAGATGTTCGGAAGAGTCCACAAATGCAGTCACTTGCACATTCACAACTCCATACTTGTACCACTGAATTATTTCACTTTAAGATTTCTATTACCATTTTCCACAATGCTTCTTCTGTCGTTACCTTTGCTACCCCATTGGTTTCAGTTCCCTGGACATTAAATCTAATTTTGTTCCCTGATTTGATTACTGGCTTATTTGTTTTCTAATTTCATATCTGGTTTTGCTGGGAAGTCAACTGTCAGTTTAATTATTACTCCTTTGACTCAATTCTTTATTTCTGCCAGTTTATAAGATTTTTCTCTTTGTTCCTAGGGATGGATTGCTTCTGATTTATTGTGCTAAAATAGCACTTCTTGAATTTGTGTCTTTATGTCTTTAAATGGATTTGGAAATTTATCAACCATTATTTCTTTAAATATGACTTTTTCAGTTTACTATCTACTTGCCTTCAAGACTCGAATAATCTATATATACTAGAGGCCTGATGCACGATATTCATGCCCTGGGGAGGGGAGTCCCTCAGCCTGGCCTGCACCCTCTCACAGTCCAGGACCCCTCAGGGGATGTTCACCTGGGAGGATTGGGCCTAAACTGAATGTCAGACATCCTTCTCACAATCTGGGATCCCTCCCTCCTTACCACCTGCCTGCTCACTCCTTACTGCTCAGCTTGCTGTTCCTTAGCACTGCTGCAGAGCCTGGAGAGGCTCCCGCCACCACCACTGCGCTCACCAGCCATGAGCCCGCCTTCTGACTGAGCAGCACTCCCCTTGTAGGAACACAGTGACCACTAAGGGGCAGCTCCTGCATTAAGCATCTGCCCCCTGGTGATCAGTGCATGTCATAGCAACCAATCATTCAGGGGTCCTCAAACTTTTTAAAGTGGGGGCCAGATCACGGTCCCTCAGAGAGCTGGAAGGCCGGACTATATGAACTACTAATTCCTACTGTAACACCTCGGCTGCGCTCACTGCCCAAAAAACCTGGCGGGCCGGATCAGACTCCTCTGCGGGCCGCATGTGGCCCGCGGGCCGTAGTTTGAAGACCCCTGTTAGGCTTGTATTATATAGATACAAGCCTAAGCGACTGGCTGACTAGTCAGTAGCTATGATGCGCACTGACCACCAGGGCGGTGACGCTCAACGCAGGAGCAGAAACCACAGGCATGGAAACATGGAACAGACTGATGAATCTCAGAAGCAAGGGGGAGAAGGGAGGGTGGGAAGAGATTAACCAAAGATCTTATATGCATACTAGAGGCCTGGTGCACAGATTCATGCACTGGTGGGGGTTTCTCGGCCTGGCCTGTGGGAATTGGGCCAAAACTGGCTCTCCAACATCCCCCAACAGATTCTGGATAGTAAAAGAGTGCAGGCCAGGCTGAGGGAATCCACTGATGCGCCAGTCCTCTAGTCTATGTGTATAAAAGGCTAATAAGCTAAGTGTCCATCTGACCAGTCGCTATGACACACTGACACACACTGGTCACCAAGGGGCAGACGCTTAACACAGGAGCTGCCATGATGCACATTAGCCATTTACAGAGAAATGGCACCACAGCCCTGGAGCCCACAAAGCAACACTCGGCTTTACCCAAGTGGTTCACAGGCCCGGCCACAGTCCAGAATGACAGCCCACCAAACTTCAGCCAACATTGCCAAAACCCCATGACAAAAAATGTGGCCCACAGCCCAGCCCAAAAACAGTGGCTATGGGTGTGGAATAATGACATCTGGCTTCCTCTCCCTAGAGACTAGCCTCCTTGGAGTTTCTTCAGCCCAGAAATATGACTTGCTTTATAGCTAGATGGAAACATTTTACACTGTAACCAAATATCTGTGAAGCATTTTCCTGGTCTCATCTCATTTGATCCTCACAGAAGTCCTGGAATAGGTACATAGAAGACTCGGTGGAACCCTGCTTTATTTTCATTATGTGGAAAACATATTTAGAAAGCTTAAAAACTTGACCCAACTGAGAAGAAGAAAGAAATTGTGGACCTTGAAAATGACTTCAGGTTTTCTCACTACGCAGAATATAGTCAAACACTGCTGCAGTTAAATATTTTACCCTTTGTTCTCCCTGCATGATCTATAATAATAATCTGCTTTGTGTTGATATTTACTGCTGTGTTGCTGACAATTACCTGAAAGATAAGTTGGGGTGCTTCACTGGGCTGGAAAAAGTTTAGCTAAATCAGAAAGCAGGTCTAATTAAGCAAGTTTATTCTATATCTATAAAAGGCTAAGTTGACATATGCATATGCAATACATATAAAGCTCTGGTTTGTGTCAATCTCACGGGTATGTTTCAATCTGTCATTGTTGATCATAAATTTAGTTGACACTTCTATTATAGAGAAAGGGCAAATAGTGATATTAAAATATTTCTTCTAATTAATTTCCTTTCAATTTGCATGAATTCGTGTACCAGGCCACTAGTAAAAATATATAAGATCTATCTTCTATGTTTTTAATCTGTTTTCAGTATTTTTCATCTTTTTGTAACTCAGTACTTCCTTCTGGATTTTTCCTTCTGATCTACTTTCCAATTCATGAATTCTCTCTTCATCTGGGTATAGTATGTTTAGTACCCCACCCACTTAATGCATAAATTTGATTTTATAATTTTAAGTTCTATAATTTTTTATAGTTTTCCAGTTTTCTGGGGGGGAAAAATCTCAATTTTGTATTTTATCTTCTTAAACATAATAAGAATCGTTATTTTAAAATCTCTATTTGGCAATTCCAGTATCTAGAACCTCTGTGGGTTTGTTTATATTATCTATTTTTTCTCCTGTTTTTGCTAATGTTTTATTTACACTTTTGGTTTCTGATTACTTTTTATTGTTTACCAAGCACTGCATTTGCAAAATTGCTTGTAGAAACAACTTGAAGTATAGAATAATGTTATCTTCTACCATAGTGAATCTGAATTCGATGTTGGCATACTGCTAGGGAAACTAGGGATATGGGTTCACTTCGTTATAATTTCAGAAATTGAAATGATTTACAACTAAGCTGCAGTCCCCAAAAGACGTGACTTCTCCCAGTTCTCTTTTTTCTTAATTCAGCTATTTAATCAAAAGTGTTGAGAGCTCACTTGTCCCCCACTTTCACCCCTGGTGACACTGGACTCCAGTTTTTGCCTTTGTCATCTGACACTGTTGAGTCTTTCAGCCATGTCCTCCAGAATGTACAAATGGCCCCAGAGGTGAAGCAGCCAAAATTTCTTCCCTTAGCTTTCCAACTCCTCCAGATTCCAGTTATTTGTCATTCTTGTTTTTCCTTTGCCTACAAGCAGATGTAGTATTTTTTTAATATCCTGTCCAATTTTTCCTGTTGTACTAAGTGGAAGAATTGACCAGTAATTCAGTTTTGTCCTAACCTTTGAATGTGTGGCTATCTTCTAAATTACTCCTTTTATGTCATTGATCCTGCCACAAGCTTAAGACAGACTCAGTTAAAACTGATGCTATATTACAGGTCCTTTTTCCAAAAATCCGTAGAAAACACACACTATACCATAGCAACTCACCAACTAAAGAAAGTAGTGGTACCAATGAAATCAGAAATTTTAAGTTTTGAATAAAGTAAAGAGTACCCAGGCCACACTCATGACTCTAACTGAATTTTGCTCACTTGCACACAAATAAGCATGTAAAAGGAAGCCATAGGCTTTGGCCCAGATCTCCAGAATTCATTCAGATAATCAACATTTGCCTGTCCCCTTTCAACTTCACCCATTTGTGTCTGTTTCTTGGCACCAGTTTCTCAACCAACCTATTTTATTTACAACCACCACCCACCCCCATCCGCCAAACCCACCTTCAATCATCATCTTTCTTAGTACAAAACCTCTGGCATTTTCCCTCTGACCCACCTCTATAATCTTGGATAAGAATCATGGCACAGATAGGCTTACCAAGTTCATGAGCCCCAAACAAGGTTGCCCAAGAGACAGAAGATGAACATTTTCACAAAATTTCCTAATTATTTAGTGTTCAAACAATTGGAAGTTTAACTCAAAATTACTATTTGCTGAAAATTATCTAAAATATATTAAATAGAAACATTTTATCAACATTAAAGAGTAAGAAAAGTACCTTTAAAAAAACAGAGGTAATTGGAGTGAGGACTTAAGCCAAATAGAATGATAAGGACTTTAGGGAGGGAGGGAGTTAAGCAAGGAGAGAGAAAGGGAGAGAGAGGGGAGAAGGGAAGGAAGGAAATTGAGAAAAAAAGAAAGAAAATATTTGGTTGATAACAAGGAGAAAATATTCCCATGTCCGGCACAGACTGGGTATGTTTTCTCAGTAGTATATACCTTCAGTTATATTATATAATTAGAGCTTGAGCTATTGGTATAAACAAACAAACAACTACCCTGAACTTACTTCAGGCTTTTGTTTGCTTTCCCATAACTCAGTTTGAAAATAAGTCACTTAAAAATTTTTAAAAACAGGAGCAAGCTATAACAATGAATAACTATCATTTGCTCTCACTAGCTTGAGTGCTAAGATTCCTCCTGCAAGAAAATTATTACAAGTCTCTAAATATAAGGATTTCAAATGGAGACAGCCATAGGGTAAAAGGCACCACTCTAATTTGATAGAGCCTTACTTAGTCAACACTATCATTTTTAATAAGGTAGGGTTTTAAATATATTTGTTTAGAAATTATTTAGACTACCAATGATGCCAGAAAGATTAAAGAGAGCAGACCAATTATTTATTTAGAGGTCTCTAGAAAAAGAAGGTGATACATCTCTGACATATCTCACAATTGCTGCTGAGGGAAGAATTAGATCCACATTATAACTCAATTGCTTTATCAGCCCACCAGTAACTTCCCAGTTGCCTAGAACTGTGATTGGCAAACTGTGGCTTGAGAGCCACATGTGGCTCTTTGGCCCTTTGAGTGTGGCTCTTCCACAAAATACCACGGCCTGGACAAGTCTATTTTGAAGAAGTGGCATTAGAAGAAGTTTAAAAAATTTTGCTCTCAAAAAAAATTTCAATCATTGTATAATACTATTGATATTTGGCTCTGTTGACTAATGAGTTTGCCAAACACTGGCCTAAAACGTCTTCATGGTGACTTCATACTTGCCAAAGATGCAACAATTCTGTAAATTCTAGGAGGAAATTGAGACTTTCCTCCTCTCTTTGCTTTTGTGAAGCTTCTGGTAATTTATAACCTCATGCTAATGTCCAGGGCTCTCTGAAAGAGCAATTACATAAATATTTTTAATTGCACTATTCTCTTAAGCATACAAACCACAACTCATCTTAAGTATGTCAAGGTCATTGGTTATCTGCACTTAAGTTTTAACAGGATGTGACAACCTTAAAGTTCTTAAGCTAAAAAATCTCAGCAAGTTTAGACATTTTGAAAGGTCTCCCACTGTTCCTGTGAACTACAAAAAGTGTGCTAATCTTTCATGGGCCTTTTACTTCTCCATGTTGCCTATTTGGCTAACTCCATGGGACAGTTTGCTAATGATATCAAAGGTATGACTTTAATTGTGGGACAGTTTGCCAATGATATCAAAGGTATGACTTTAATTGTATAGAAGAAACTACTGCCCAAATTCCAATCCTCACTTTTATATAGTCATATTTCCCCATAAAAAGAAATTTAGGGATAATAGTATAAATTAATAGCAATCCTTCACTACCTTTTTTTCTTCCTCTTTCTAAAAAAAAAAAAAAAAAAAAAAAAGGTCTGTATCTATAGATGGGCCCTGATCGCTGGCTAGGCCTAGGGGCCCTAGTATATACATATACATATATATACATTCTAGTATATATATTTGACAGTATAGTACATAAACTAAGTGGCCAGATTATTATGACCACCTGACATTTGTAGGCAAATTAGCCGTACACTGCATCATATGGGATATGGAAGCCAGAGGCCTATTTGCTGTCTACAGTTACCAAAATAAAACATCTCCAATTTGCACAGCAACACAAGGATTGAACAGTTGAACATTTGGAAAAAAGTCATGTGGTCCGATGAATCACGTTTCTAATTGCATCATGCAGATGGCAGAGTGAGAATTACGAAGAAACAGCATGAAAGATGCACATCCTTTCAAGCTGGTGGGGGCAGTATTATGGTTCGGGGCGTGTTTTCCAGGCATGATTTGGGCCCTTTAATTCATGTGGAACAACGTCTGAATAGCACAACATACCTAAGTATCATTGCTGATTAAGTTCATCCTATCATGTTGATGGCATATCCCAATGGATTTGGCATCTTCCAACAAGACAATGTGCCATGCCACGGTGCTCATATTGTGCAGGGGTTTCAAGAACATGAGGGAGACTTTACCTTGCTTAGGTGGCCCCCACAATCACCAAATCTCAATCCAATTGAGCATTTGTGGGACAAAGTTAAAAGAGCCATCATGCAGTTGGTTCCACAACCATCAAATCTCACAGAGCTGGACATGCTATTCATCAGGCATGGTGTCAGATTTCTCACATCACCTTTCAACATCTCGTGGAGTCAATGCCAAGTAGAATCACCATAGTATTGAAGGCAAAAGTTGGCCCAACAAAGTACTGATGGGGTGGTCATAATAATCAGGCCACTCTGAATATTTACACTTTAGCTAACAATGTTGTAAATTCATACAGCACATGTCATTATTAATAGCTACCATCCTCCTCATGATATTTTTGTTGTCTACATAGAGTCTCATATCAGAAGAACTCTGAAAATTTTTAAAAATATGACCATGTTGTATATTCCCATTTGCCCCTCTATTCCACTATGCACACATTCCCATCCTGCTTGGTGACCTGAGAGCCTGACTTCCATGAATAACAACAGCAGTCCTCTGGCTTCCAGTTAGGTTCAGTGGATAGAAGGTACAGTATGGAGGGCAAAAGGAAAGGGGTTGGGGTATTTATTCCACCAGCTACTTCCCTGCCAGGCCTTTTGTTGGCAGCAGCTTGGGTCCACTGCTGACAGTGATAATGCACATCAATTCTTGTCAGGCACTGCTCTTCTACAGCTGTAGGAGACTGGAGACACTTCCTCCCCTTTCCCCTTCCAGCCTACTGTGGAAGTAGGTGAGGGGTAGCCACTGTTGCTATCATGGGTACATCTCCATTGCTTGCTGGCTCCCTTAACCCTGTCCAGGTGTCTACAAATAAATAGTTCCTTCTTTGATCTCTCCTCAGCTTATCCATTTGATATGATATAACCTGACTGATATATTATTTTACGTGAAGGGAACCCAATTCAGAAAGTAGCATCTTTATTTAGAGAGAAGTGATCTAATCTGGAAATACTTCATGTCAGCAATACATCCTGCTGCTACAACCAAACCAGCTATGTTAATTCTCTGTAAACTATGGTGACAGGGTTTTCTTTCCTTTTCCTTTTGAGGTATAATTGACCTATTGTATTAGTTTCAGGTGTATAAAATAATGATTCAATATTTGTGTACATTGCAAAATGATCACCACAGTAAGTCTAATTAACACCTGTCTCCATATATTAATTGTTAAAAAAATTTTGGGATGAAAACTTTTAGATTTTTTAGTAACTTTCAAATATACAATACAATATTATAAACTATAGTCATCATGCTGTACATTACATCTCCATGACTTACTTATTTTATAACCGGAAGTTTGTATCTTTTGACCTCTTCACCCCTTTTTGCCCACGCCCTGCCCTGGCAACAATGTGACAGTGTTTTCTATGCCAATCATTTAGCCACATGATCTCACACAGTATTTCTAATTTCTGATCTATGAATTTTGCTTACCAGAAAGGTCTTATGAATATATTTTTAAAAATGAAATAATAGGTCCACATAGAAAGGCCAGTCTTTTTCCCCATAGCTCAATAACACATAGATGAGAAAAATGAATACACAATGTTGAAGAACTTGGTTTTCAAATATTTTAGGGACAGAGTAATAAGATGGTCTTTTCACAGAATTCGAGCATTTGCCATATACCAAGATACCACTTGATTCATTGCTGTTTGCACCCCTGGTATGAATGTCCTTTTTATATGAAAAGGGCAAACTTTCTGTAAAAATATTTTGAATGTTTCTCATGCAAACCCAGAGAACACTTGCAGAGGAACCAAAATAGCATACAAACAAAAGGGGGCAGGGAGGTAGGACACAATGATAAAGGCATGAAAGTATCTGCAGCAAAAATAAAGACTTCCCAAAGAGGAAAATAAGGGCTGGAGCAGCTGAACTCCCTTTATCTATATCCTCACAAATAACACCTCCTGTGCTTTAAATATTTAATGTGAAATCTGTGGATTTATATAGCTTACAAAATGCCAGGGGCTTATTATCTTTACCGTCTGTATGACAGGAATATTCATATCGCTGGATTCCATAGTCGAAGACAACAAGAATTCCTCCAGGTGCCAATGGCAGATAACTTTCACGTGGCTTCAATAATCCACTAATTATGTAACCCCTCAGGTAGAACAATGTCATTAATCTGATTAAATTATTTATGTTGCTGGAAAGCTAAATCTTATTAGGTCTTCACTATTTTATTTGGTTCTGCAGTATGGATATGCAAAAGGGCAAAACCATCTTTTCTCCACTGCATTTTCCGGCTTGGGGGGGGGGATAAAAAAGCAACAAAGAAGGAAATAACCACTTATTTGGTGTTTTTGATGCAAGCTCACACAGGCTCAGAATTTTTCAGGTCCCTTCTGAAGCCCTGCTCTCATGGTTGAGGGCTCCTCACCCTGTTTCAGTAGCAGGGTTTTAACCCTTGGCCAGATTAAAGTCCTACCAGAGGCCCTGTCAGAGGTACTGTCTAAATAGAGTGGAGAGGCTTCATGTCTCCTGAGCAGATCACTGGTAAGACTGTGAAATCCCCAATGCTGAATGTGCTACCCAAACACATTGAACAGACTCCCCTATTTTTGTTTTTGGCAACAGACTAGCCCATTTTCATATCTGTGCTTATCTATCAAACATTTAGTGAGAGGATTAAAAAAGTCTGGAGATTAGATTAAAATCCTCCTGAATTTGATGGGCTACTTCAAAGCCTGTACCATTTATCCAAGCACTCTGTGTGAATACTAATTTGTAAAATGCTTTATATCCCTGAATTTTAAAATGTTATGGCTAATTCATCTATCATTTTTATTTTATAGAAATAAGTATTAACTCTAAATATTTTATCAGGAAAAAAAGAAACAAACACAAGGTCTGTAAGGAAAAATAATGTTTTTAAAAATAAAAATACAGCCCCAACCAGTTTGACTCAGTGAATAGAGCATTGGCCTGCAGACTCAAGGGTCCCAGGTTCAATTCTGGTCAAGGCCATGTACCTTGGTCGCGGGCACATACCCAGTAGTGAGTGAGCAAGAGGCAGCTGATTAATGTTTCTCTCTCATTGATGCTTCTAACTCTCTATCCTTCTCCCTTTCTCTCTGTAAAAAATTAATAAAATATAATTTAAAAAATAAAAATACAAAGTGTTACAAGTCGTACATTTGATCAAATCAATTAGTTGGCATATTTAACTTTATTAAAACATTCATGAGTCTAGTTGCCCCATGTCTATTGGGATTTCTACTGAGTTTCTTACTTCCAAATATTCTTCCTTCTTTCAAGGTTTTCAAAACATGGGGGGAAGCTATGATAAGCCCATAGTTTCTTTCTCTTGTAGCCCAGGGCTTTCTTTTAATCAGTATGTTCTCAAGAAGTCCTGTGTGAGAATAAAATGGGTAATTGGTTCTAGATTATGATTTCTACTTGCTTCTTCTAGCCAGATACCTGGAGTTTCTGAGGAGATATAAGGTGTATATATAACTAGTGCTGAAGAGAGAGAGAGAGGAGGGTGGGGAGGGAGAGGGAGAGAATGAATTGTCAAATTGCGCATGTCAAATCAGTAAATATTAGGTATTCAAAGTATAGGACTTCCCTCAATAGAACAAGAATCTATAGGTAGATACTCCTCCTTATCCTTCACTTTCCTTACCTTACTAACCCAAGTAGAAACAAGAAGTTTCTTTCCTATTAGAAGTTCCTACAGATATAATAATGAACACTCTCTTGGCCTCTGAGGAACACCCTCTCAGTAAGACGCAAGGTGAGTTCTAGTAACTTCTGAGGAGTTAACCCTATTTATGCAGCACTCTGTCTCTGAACAGACCTTTGGGAGTCATAATCAAGCTAATTAATCCCTCCAAAGAATCATTCTGGCAGGCAGAGTCTGGTGCCAATGCTAAAAGAGAGAGATGGAGATAAGAAAAGTATCATAGTTTTATCACCAAATACCTAAAACTGACAACCAGATAAAATGATCAATGATGAGAAGCAAAATTTCTGGAAATTTGTCATGGCAGCAGGAAATGTTTATGTCAATAATCAATTTCTGCGCTAGACATAGTCAACGGGCTCCATTTTAGAGCCAGGCAAAATATTACTGCAGTAATATTGGTAAAATAACGACATTTTCAAGAACTTACTCATCTTTATCTTTGCTGTATGCTCTGAGGATAGTTTGCAGGAACATAAAAATCAAAATATTATAAATAAAATTTTTCTATTTATTAAGTTTTATATTTTTGGATATTTAATTAATTTAATTATTTACTTAAAGATGGCCAAGATTAAGATCCTATTGCTAGAATTCATCAGTGCGATGAATTTTTAGAGTTAAAATGGTAGGCTTACATGATTAGAATTTGAGACAGACAGGCTTTTAGTGTTAGGGCAAGAAGGGGCCCACTTTGATCATCTTCCTTATATTAGTGGTCTCAAGAGTAAAATACACAAAAAGTTTTCACATTATTTCCTCCTTTTTATTACTGGATATATTTAATAATGAACATAGTACATCAGAACAGTTATGCAAGTTCCTAATTTAGAAATATATACTTATAGTAAAATAAATATAGTATTTTTATACTTATAATTTCCTGAATGATCCACAATATTTGGAGACCCTTACTCAAAAGCTCATGTCATAACCAGTAATGTTTTAAATACATATAGTACTTGCCCTAAAATACCTTTTATGAGTATTATAACATTGCAAAAGCTCTGATTCAAGACCAAACGGTGCCTTTCTGTAAATGTAGAAAAGGAGCCCTTCATTCAGGTGGACCTGCTCGGGAGGTACAGCTTTGAGAACTGAGCAGGGGCCAGACTGCAGCTCCATTCAACCCTCAGCAGATACCCAGGTACAGTGAACAAACTGCACCAACATCCAAACGTGTAGGCCCTGCGTGCTCCATTTTCAGAGAATGTGCTCCAAGCAATCATGCCCTCTGCCTCCATCTGGCCAGACTTCTGGGAAGTGGCCCCAACAGCCCCACAAATGGCAGTTCCTTTGTGAATTAGCTTGGTCAGAATCCAGAGTCTGATTCCCAGTTTCACAGCCTCAGAAAGGAGATGTTTGTCCGCATGGAGAACAGATCCATTTATTTTAACCCGAGTCACAAAGTTAGCAAATTTATTATTTTGACCCAAGAAACATCAGTGTCACAGAAACCAGAATGCTCTGGGCCAGCACACTGAGTACTTCTCATCATAAGCAAAATTATGTGGGAAAGCAAGTTATAATCAGAAACAAGGCACCCCCATCAAATGAATCAAAAGCAAATGGCATCAAATCAAGGTGGCCAGATGTCTGCAGCTGACAACAGAGGTGGTTAGACCCAAAGTTCTCTAGCTACAACTATTTGGATCCTTCTCCATAAAAGATGTCATCTTGCCAAGATCTCTGCCAACACAACAAGCATCCTGAACTGAACAGCCACTGGCTGTTTGTTCCCTTTCCCTCACAGTGTTTGAAAAGGCACAGTCTGTACATGCCTCACTGATTCTTCTTGGTGCCTCCCCGGATAATAAATCAATCCCTCTTTCTGGCAGGCAATTTTTTTTTCTTTACATGTGTTATAGCACTGCATTAGCTTTCATCCCGTCCTAGAGGTAAAGATGTCACTTTTGGGACCCTGTACATCACTGTTACTGGCCAATAAGTTTAAAGTTTAATTTTCCAAAGAAGTCCAATTTTTGCAACTCTACTATACCACCGAAGCGCCAAAAAAACAATGTGCTGTTCACACAGTCTTCAGAGTTGCAATAACTCAGAGTTTCAGGAGTGAAACAGCCATCTACATACACATCAATTCCCTGATCACCAAATGCTAATCATGTAACTCGCCTCACTATTAAGACACAAGGGGTGGCCCTCCTCATTACTAAGACATTTCTATCATGCAGTCCTCCTCCTAACTAAGAACGTCCACATGGCAGACACCTCCTTTTGATAAATTTATTATTATAACTTTGGCAACAAATAGTGATGTAATAAGAAGAGGGCGATGTATTTAGACTCAAATGAAAATAAACTTCACCGAGGGGGAAAATGTGCCCATTCATAAAGATGTTTATACTAATAGGGACCAGGTGAAGAAAATTATTTATTTAAGACCCAAAACATTTCTCCAAATGATAAGTTTGACCTCAGTTTCATGTCAGAGTTAAGTAGAAGAATTCATCCCTATGTGTTTTCACTTTCCCATTAATATATGCTACACCAAGTGAAAATAAATAAGCAAAAACTAAGTCAGTGAAGTCAATGAACTGATGTGAATTAGTTATTCATGTTTTAATGTTGGCAGTGGAAAATGACTGCCAGAAGATACAGGGGCTCATAGATCCCCAAAGTCAGCTGTTTTCTGTAAACATACCTTTTAGATGGTTAATAACATGTCCTTGGATCAGACTCTTGTGATATTGCTCTGTTTTCCCTCTTAGATCTCCTGCATGTGCATAAAACGTCTCTTCTTATTTTACTGACTGAATTGGCTTCTTATTCTTTAAAATGATCATCTTTTACCTTCGAAAAAAATTGTTAAATTTGCTATTGATCATGCATAAAAATAACTATCTGGCCTGAAACCTGGAAAAAAATTTTATTAGACTCTACTGGTTGATGCTATTTTTGAAGGTAAAATACCATCTATCATTTAAAGCTGTGTTACACTATTCATATCTCTTCAAGAATTGTGATTTTTCAGTTTCCTATTTATATATAAAATCATTATTTAATTTCTTTTATGCCAAAAGCAGTGTGCAAGACGGTGGGGAAAATAGCAAAGCGAATTAGGCCTGACTCCTGCCTCCAGGAATCTGACACTCTACAAGGAGCGAAAGGTGAGACATGCATATAAATGGCTACAATGTGAGGCAGCATGAAATTGGGGCCATGGAAAGAAGGACCAAGTACCCTAGGAATTCAGAGGGAGCCTCACTTCCAGCGGGGACGGTCAGGGAATGCTTTCACCACAGAGGAGGAGGCATCTGAGTTGGGCATTAAGCCATGAGTCAGATTTCAGAAGGCACAGATGGGGGATGAGGCATTGCAAGCAGACAGAATTGCAACAAGGACAGAAGTAGCAAAGCACAAGGAACAAACAGTGATCCAATTTGGCTGGACCATGGTGTACTGTAGGGGGTGGTGGTGCTTGGGAGGTAAAGGTAAGTTGAGGTTAAATTATGAAGGATTTTGAATGTATGGTAAAAAGAGTATAAACTCTGGTGGGCAATTCAGGGAAAGGGGATCATCTTGATCAGAATGCATTTAAGAGCAATTGATCAGGCAGTGAAATATGGAATAGAGAGAGAAAAGAGCAAGGCAAGGAATGATGATTGATATATTTCATATATGAGAGGGTTAGTGGGCTTTGCAACAGACTGCTAGGAATAGATAAGTTTGAAATGCAGCAGGGATTTTTCTGTGCACTATTTCTTATTCAACCTATAGATCCCCCTTTCTGGCTACAGGAGTGAGGAAAGCCAAAAACCACAGAGTGGGTTCATTAGTCTAAAATGTGAGATGTGAATTCTAAGGACTACAAAATCTGCAGGGGGTCAGAGGTGGGTGCTAAAGTCGAGTTACAGAGCTAAATTTCTAGAACCAAAGAAATAAGAATAAGCACAAACCAAGTCAATTCAGAGAAATCTGAGGGTGGGAAGAGAGTCTTGCCAGACCACCAAGAATGCAATTTTTAAATTTTGTGTTTTCTTTTTTGTTTTTCATGTTTTCTTTTTAATGATAAGCTTTTAAAAAATTGTGAAAGCATACTTTGGGCCACGTGGATAAGAACCTTATTAACGAATTCTTCCACTCTATTTCATTGTCTGTGCTTAAATTTTTCTATTGCATTGATGCCAACTAGTACTTAATTTGCAGGGATTCATACACAGAAGGCAGAAAAAGAATTTATATAGAAATGATATTTGTGCCAATCAAAGACCAAAAAAAATCCTGGTGAACTAAATAAACAATAAATTATCATTGGTTCAACTAAAGAAATAAGAAAATGGAGTCCATGATACCAAAACTTAACAGAACTAAAGACTCAGAGTCCATTGTACCCAAAAACTAAATTTTCTTAAATCAATACAGAATTTGGATTTCAATGATTTGGTAATTTCTTGATATTTAATTTGTATATATTGTACATTTTAGTTTATATTATGTATCATTTAAAGCCATAATAAGCTTACACCTAGTTACACTGCATGAATGTAAGTACCATTTTCTTAAAATGATAACAGCTAATTCAGCGTAGGTAGAATGAGTGGAAATTTTTTTTTACTAAAGTGGAGCCATACATTACTAATATTTGGAAAACATGCATTTTGATTTGTGGCTTGGTTTTAAGATAAAGTACAGCAACTATTTGCTTAAATTGTCTGGGCAAAAGGGACACTCATATTTATATTTTAAGAGGTAGCCCTACCCATTTTTTAAACTATAAACTTCCAAATTAATAATATATACAATAAAAAGTTCTATGTAGAACCTATTTGTTTTGTACTTGAATTAGTTTAGTTACTATGTGATTTAACCAGAGAGCCCCAAGCTACAAAATATCGTGACTGAACCTAGATTGTAAGAATATATATTATAGAAGAAATTCTTCAATATTTTTCCATTTTTGTTTTTATTCCATCCTTATTTTGATAGCAGTCAGAAAATATAATATATTCTTATGGTAACTAAATAAGCAAATAAAATCAGCCTATCAGTCACCACTGGGATTATGTTATTTTTAGCATGATGATGTGAAGTTGAGTTTAGTGGGAATCTCTATTACATTAATTGGCTGCCAATTCTGCTAAAGTGTAATTAGCACCACTATTCATATCTCAGCCCATGTGTGAATTTGGCAGCACTGTCAGCATAGCACACCTGTTTCCCTAGCCTACGATACTCATAACTGAACAACAACTGACTGATATCCTGAATTATATTAAATACTAGTGGCTTAGTGCATGAAATTATGCATGAAGGGGGGATTCCCTCAACCCAGCCTTCATTCACCCTTTCCAATTGGGGAACCTTGGTGGATGTCCGACTGCCAGTTTAGGCCCAATTCCACAGGGTTCAGGCCTACACTGCAGACAGACATCGCTCTCACTATCTAGGACTGCTGGCTACTAGCTGCTCACCTGCCTTCCTGCCTGATCACCCCTAACTGCTCTCCCTGCCAGCCTAATCTCGCTCCCAACTGCCCTCCCCTACAGGTCTGATCTCACCCCCAACTGCCTTCTCCTGCTGGCCAATTTGGTTCTGATTGGTCAGTTTCTATGCCAGTCAGCATCAAAGGCTCTGCCTCTTAGGCAGCCATTGGCTCCTCACAGTTCACCCAGATTTGGTTCTGATTGGTCAGTTTCTATGCCAGTCAGCATATTCGGGTCTATCTCCAGGCCTTATCAGAGAGGTGGGGCTGATAAGCAGTCCCTGTGGAGGCCCAAAGAGAAACAGAGGTGCGGCTGCTGGAGAAGCCAGGAGAGAAATAGAGAGGCAACAGCTAATTAACAGCTGCCTAAAAAGGGGAAAGGGCATTGATATTATCTAACACCCTCATGTTACAGAAAAGCAGAGAGTTGAAAATGCTAAGGAACTTGCCCACGATCACACAATAGAGCTGATATTAGAATCCAGTTCTCCTGATCCCTCGTTCACTTCTTCCTCTTGACATAGGGGCTAACAAAGGTGCAATGGAAAAAATGAATGTACACGTGGGGCTTGATTGGCCTCTGCAGTTTTATAGATTCTTGGCATCACATACAAGTCTCTGTGGACCAAGTATCAGGAGTCTTCTCAGCACATTAAGTAGGTAGTAGAGAAAGACTTAACGGCTAGAGGAGACCTTTGCCCTCTCTGCCTGTTGCAAATATCCATTCTAATTCAGTTTCAAGGCTCTGCAAGAAACCTGAGGCTGATTTCATCCATCCACCTGTCTTGCTCCTATTCCATAACAAAGTCTGAGCTGCCTTCACTTGCATTCCCCTAATCTGTTTCTCTTTTTTCTTTCAGTTTTATTGAGCTATAATTGGCATATTACACTACATAAATTTAAAATACACAGCATAATGACTTAATCCTAATCTTTCTAATGGAGTCAACCACCATCTCTCCAACCAAATTCTATCTCCAAAACCAAAAATTAAATTTTAGGAAAGTCTTGGGCATAATGAAAAGACTAGTTTGAGAATCAAAAACCTTGGGTCTACATACAAGACAATTCTACCAATTAGCTGTGTGGCCAAAAGTTAATTAACTCTTCATCTATAAAATGATTCTAATAATACTTACCTCATGGAGTTATTACATAAGGAACAAATGAAGTAAGCCACTTAAAATATCGACCTCAGGACATGTTAGTAATTTAGTAAATATTGATTATTTTTTTCACATTTCAATTCAACTCATAAAAAAGCACTACAGTACTCGCCTTGCATCCTATCACTGGTACTCAGCTAAGGCAAGGAGACCAGCAGCAGCCAGAAAGGTCATGAAGATGCATTTCTTGTCTGTGTCTGAATTCTTGATGTTTTCTCAAGGATGCTAATGTGTCTACAGTAAGAGGCAAAATTGTTTCCCTCCAGAAAATATGATCTGAAAAAAATGGCAGAGTTGTTATGTGGTCACAGTTGACTGTCTGCCCAATCCACTCTTCCTCTGGTAGTCTCCTGGGTCCAGGGAAAATGTTGACATCTCAGAAAGTATTTCATTCTGTTGGTTCAAGCTTACAGAGGGAGTTAGCCACACAGAGCCCCCTTTAGCAGGTGGATCCAACCAACTCTGAAGGAAAATCAAGACACTTTAGAACAGAAGGTCTTCAACCTCCCATGACAGTGACAACGCCGTCTTCTTATCCTTCCCTTTCACCATGCTCTGCTTTAGAGTGCTTCCTCGGTTGCAATGGTCCATTAGTTTCACTGACATAATCCAAACAGCAGCTATGAATCCCTCACAGAGGAATAACTGCCCCATTTCCCTTCTGATGCATGCCCAGTTGCCTAGTCCAGTGGTCGGAAAACTCATTAGTCAACAGAGCCAAATATCAACAGTATAACGATTGAAATTTCTTTTGAGAGCCAAATTTTTTAAACTTCTTCTAACACCACTTCAAAATAGACTCGTCCAGGCTGTGGTATTTTATGGAAGAGCCACACTCAAGGTGCCAAAGAGCCGCATGGGGCTTGCGAGCCGCAGTTTGCCAACCACGGACCTAGTCTACAGCTATTCTGTAAACTCTTTCATATCCCCCCGTCCTGCCTGAGTTGACAGTCATTATTTCTCATCGGAAAACTCACTGCTATAAATAAACTAAAGGCTTGATTTTAAAATTTTTTCCAGAGTTTCACCTAACATGTAACCCCCAAAGCAGCATCAATTCATAAGCACAAACTCAGGGGGGAAATTTTGCACAAAAATTGAGACATACTGTCTCAATCAGTTATTGTCACAATGACACTAAGTAAAACAAACAAAACTGGATCTCAATGACTAACCCATAAGGCTCTGCTTCAAGCTGCAACTCAGCTGGGACAATTCTGTTCCACAAGGGCTCCCCCTGAGCCCCTGTCGAAGGAGGCAGCAGCCCTTTTCATGTGAAAGGGTCAGAGACTCCTAGAGGTTCACGTGGACATACGCAAAGCTTGTAAAGGCCTAGAATAAAAACTTACACACTGTCAGATTGGTATGATATCCACAAATCAATAAATGTGACACAAACACCACATAAACAAAATAAAGTATTAAAAATCATATGATAATATGAATAGATGCAGAAAAATATTTGATAAAATCCAGCACTCACTTATGACAAAAACTCAGCAAAGTGGGACTAGAGGAAATATACCTTAATGTAATAAAGGCCATATATGACAAATCCACAAGCAACAACATACTCTATGGGCAAAAACTAATAGTGTTTCTCTTAAGATTGGGAACAAAATAGGGATGTCTGCTTTTACCACTGTTATTCAATATAGTACTAAAAGTCTTAGCCATAGCAATCAGACAGTAAGAAATAAAAGGCATACAAATTGAAAAGAAAGAAAACTGCAATAATTTGCAGATAATGAGATACTATATATAGGGAACACTAAAGATACCCACAACAACAAAAAAAAACTACTAGAACTTATGTTCAGTGAAACAGCAGAATATAAAATAAATACCCAGATGTCAGTTGCATTTTTATACCCCAATAATGAACTATCAGAAAGGGAAACTAAGAAAACAATCCCATTCACAATTGCATCAAAAAATAAAATGAAATACCTTGGAATAAATTTAACCAAGGATGTAAGACCTGTACTCATAAAACTGTAAGACACTGAAGAAAGAAACTGAAGAAAATGCATATAAGTGGGAGCATATATTGTGTCCACAGATAGGAATAACTAACATCATTAAAATGTCCATATTACCCAAAGCAACCCATAGGTTCAACGCAATTCCTATCCAGATACCAATGGCAGCCTGGCTGGGTGGCTCATTTAGTTGGAGTATTGCCCAGTACATCACAAGGTTTCAAATGCAAAACTTATATGGAACTAGAAAAAAACAACAACCCTGAATATCCACAACAATCTTAAGAAAGAAGAACAAAGTTGGAAGAATCACACTACTTGATATCAAACTATACTACAAGGCCATGGTACTGGCATAAAAACAGATACATAGATCAGTGAAACAGAAGAGAGATAGCCCCATACCTTTATGGTTAATTAAATTTGACAATGGAGGCAAAAACATATAATGGGGGGAGGATAGTCTATTCAATAAATAGAGTTGGGAAAATTTGACAGATAACATGCAAAAAATGAAACTAGACCACCTTCTTATACAATACACTAGAATAAACTCCAAATATGCTCATTATTTGGAAATAGCCTAAGTGACCATCAGTAGATAAAAAAAAGTTGTGGAACATTTATATAATGGAATACTACTCAGCCATGAAAATTAGAAAATCTTACCTTTTGAAATAGCATGGGTGGACTTAGAGAATACTATATTACATGAAATAAACCAGTCAGATGAAGTCAAGTTCCATATGATTTTACTTATGTGTAGAAGCTAATGAAAAAAATAAACAAACAAAATAGAAACAGACTCATAGATCCAGAGAACAGACTGACAGCTGTCAGAGGGGTGGGGTTGGAGGAGTGAATAGAAAAGGTGAAGATATTAAGCAAAGGAAAAAAAAAACTCATGGACACAAACAACAGTATGGTGATTACCAGAGGGAGAGTGGGGGTGGGGAAGGCGAAGAGGGTGATAAACACACAATACGATATACAGATGATGTATTATAGAACTGTACACCTGAAACCTATATAATTTTATTAACCAATGTCATCCAAAAAGTATCAATTAAAATAAAATAAAAAACTTATGCACTGTCATTTCCTACTATATTCTATTAGCCCAAACAAGTCACAATTTTAAGTCTACATCAGTAGGGTGGGAAAGTATACTCCTCCCATTGAGGTAGTGGGAAGAGAGAGGGTGAATGTTTGCTAAATGATGATGAAATTTCTAACACCTCTGTAGATGCCAACTACAAGGTGAGCCCCCAAAAATGTATCCTCACTTTAATAGCTGGTAGCTCAATCGATGCTTCTTTCTTTTTAATTTAATCCACTGAAATTAATAAATTATTCATTTTTGGGGGGGACACCATGTATTTATTCCCTAGAGAGTCAATGGTTACCTGCATTTCTATATTTATGTCTTCCTTGCCCAGATTTAGGAGTTAGATAATATGATGCTTCTCCAGGAAGTTGTCTACTACAACAACTTTAGTGCCATTGCCTACTCAGCATTAGGTAAGAGATAGGGACTAAGCCTTTCTACTATTTGTATGTAGCCATCACTAGAAATAGATGCATGTATAAACGATGTTTAAACACACACATACTCCCAAACCGCAGACATTTTTGCAAACTCGCCAGTGCCAGAGGGAACCTCCAGCTTGTGGTCTGGCCTTTTATGTGGCATTTCACTTGAATATTTGCTTTGGAATTTGATCAACAGAGCTATTCACGGGGCTATCACCACATGGTACACTTACTACCACAGAAACACTGAACCTCTTCTACAGGAACGTACCCTGTTCATTCTGTAAGCTGAATTCCTGCCATTTCCTAAAGATCCCACAAAATGACTATGTGGGCTCCTACTTCATGGTAATTTGGAATAGAAGCTAATGTATTCGTTTTTACACAACTCTTCCTTTGCCTCGTTCCTCTGGAAGGATTGCCTTCATCGTGTTTTATTTTAAAACTTAAAAAGAAAAATCAAGAGGTAGGGAAAATATGGTCTCACTTGAAGAACTGAGAAGTGAGTATGGATGAAGGTCTCACTGGGGTTAATCTGGAACTTGTTTTGCTTTTCCCACCAAATCACATCTTAGGTTCTAGGGAAATAATTAACAGCAGGCTGACCCAGAATTAATCTCAGAACTTAAGTGCCTATTATTTAACATTTTATTGTAATGTGGGAAAAGAACAAATATTTCTTCCCTTCCTATGTGCTCAGGAATTAAGCTCAGAGAAATTTAGCACCAATCTGGAAATTTAAACACCATCCAGAAGTCCCAGAAGAAGAGACCTCACAACGTAGCAGAAAGTACCACAGCTCTGTAATCAGACAGATTCGGTTTCAGCCCAGACTCTGCTCCTTCCTCTGTCATTGGCAAAATTGCTTAATGAAACCCTCAGTTACTTACTGCTACAGAATATACCACACCTCCACACTCAGTGGTTTAAAATAACAACCCTCTTACCATAGTTACAATTTTGTGGGTTCTGAATTAGGGCAGTGCACAGCAGGGACAGATTGTCTGTGCTCTACAAGGTCTGTGGCCTCAAATAGGGTAGCACCGAGGGCTGGAAATGACTAGGATGACCCAACTCTGGACATATGTTGGAGCCTAGATTTTGGTTGTTGGTTAGTCTTTTTGGCTCTTCTCTGAACAGTATCTAATGGGGCTAAATTGTCTAAAATGGGCTAAGATGGCTAGAAGAGCTGATTTTTCTCCCCTCCCTTTCTTTTCTCTCCCTCTTCCTCTCCCTCTTCTTTCCCCCCCAACCCTCCCCCCCATCCCTTTCTCCCCAGGTAGCCTCTCCACATGGCTACCTTGGCCTTACTCAAAGCATGACACCTTCAGGGTATGTGAACTTCTTACATAGCAGCTGGAGCAAAAGTTATCAGGTCTCTTAAAGATTATACCCAGAGAATGCTGTGACATTTCATCACATGCTATTGGTCAAGCCAGTCTTAAATGACAACTGAGATTCAAGAGAAGGGAGAAAAACCAAACCGCTTGATGGAAGGGTGGCAAAGAATTTGTAACCCTTTTTAACCCACCACAAATTCAAATTTCTCATTTGTGAAAGAAAATCGACAAATTCTATAACTGTTTTAAAGACTAGCTAAAATGTTTTTAAAATATTTGATATTTGGGTGGCATTTTTAAATGGTGGCCTTTATTACTGAGAGTGTTTGTCTGAATAAGAGAACATTTAAAATTCTCAAGATCACATTTTAATCTCACTGATATAAACAAAATGCCAGAATAAAATTTTGCAGAGATGTCAATATATAGCCAAGATATAATGTATAATACATATTCCTATTCTATTTTTCCCTGTTGATTTTTTCCTGTTATTATTAGTCTTATTGTTTTCATGGCTCAGACAAAGCTACTATCCATTCCTTATGGTATAATAGGCCACCATTACAGTGAAACTACCATTATCTGTAGGGGATGAGGAATGTCCTGGTGGTGACAGCAAATACTTAGAAAGAAGTCCTTTTAATGGAAGTTTCCCATGAATGCAAAGTCTTCTTCTGTAAACATATAAACACCAAAGAGAACTAGCCTTCTGCAGTTCCCCTGAGTGGTGGATAAAGCACTATAGAACAGAAAACACAAGAAACACAAGTTTTAGATAGGAGGAGGACTTGGGTTCTCTAATACTTGCCACATTAAGTTTCTTCCAACTCTGCACCTTTGTTTCTTTAACACAGGGTGTATGGTATGTGATTTGGCACATGGAAGATGCTCAAATTTCTTATTATTTTCTTATAAATCTGTGTTAATGAAGACAATTACTTAGTGTTCCAGATTTGATAGCCATTCTCTATTTTAAACTTCCTGTCCCACTGAGTACATTCATGGGATAGCACATGTGACTTTTGTTTTGAACTAAAGAATCACCTCACTTCCTGAGGTGACAAGGAATCTGAGCCTCCCAAGTAGGAGTATCCAGGGTTCCTAATACTACAAAAAGCTGTCCACAACTGCCATTCCTGAACTGTACATTTTGTTTCCTGCTTCTCACCAAGGTGACAGGATGATCTCAGTAGATGATGTCTATTTCTTCCTCTCCATTTCTTCAAACTACTTCCACTTTGCCTCTGCTCCCAAACAATACATCACAAAAGTGGTCTCTAGAGCCACCAATGGCTTGCATGTCCACAAAAAAAAAAGCAAGGGAAACTCTCATCCTCATCCCATTTAACTCTGTGTAGTAGCATTTGACATTGTTGACTTCTCCCTCCTTTTTGAAACACTCTTCCCTTGGCTCCAAGTAGCACATAACACATGTTTCTCTTCAGACCAACTGCTCCATCTCATTCCCTGAATAAATTCACCCTCCACTACCTGAAAAAATGTCAGAGTTCCTTAAAACCTGGTCCTGGGTTTTTTCTCTTCTCACTCCATAGTCCTTGTCTACTGACACTCCCATCCATTACTTCCCCCCAATAGCTTGCTAATGTCACAAAAAATGTACATCTCTAGTCCAGACCCCTCCTCTGGACAACTCTTTTTAGGTCTCTCAAAGGCACTTTAAGTCCAAAATGTCATTGGAATTTTTGAAAACCCTCCATGGAATTCTAAAGCTAAGTTTGGAGACCGTTACTCGAAACTACCAGTTTCCTCATCTATAAAACAGTGGGGAAAATAGTCCCAACCATAAAGAGTTAGTGAGACACTTTAACAAGGCCATTTGTTACATAAAGAATTTGCGCATTATAAGTGATCAGAGAACAGTAGTTACTGCCATTAGCTGGTGGTGGTGGAAGTAGGAACACATAGTCATGAGGGATCAGATGATGAAGATTCATGAGGAGTTTCACCAGCCTCACTGGCTATGTTGCATATTTAGATTCTTTTAAATGTCAGCCCAATTTCTACTTATATACATCTGGAGTTTTCTCTGGCTTGTAGAAAGCACCTTATCACAGAAGCATCTTTTATTTGGATTTACCTGCACTGACATGAACACCTGCCTTTCACACTTAACAACACATCCTATGGGTCTGATAACAAACCAGGAAAACGTGGGTGGGGTCTTCAAAATTTACAGGGCTAAGTTAAACACATGAGGAGAAATTTTTTATATCAAGTTGCATCTGAGTCTCTGAAACTATTTTGGGTCAGCTACATAGCAGAAGTTTGGGCCTGGCAGCAAGCCGTAAAACTGAGCCAAAAATAAACCAAAGACCATTATAAAAATGCTATAAGTGCCAAATGAATTCGATGTGAAAATTGCAACATAATGGGATAAAAAAATATATACAAAAAAAACTGCTTTCCGATGGTGGCATTAAGTGTCCCATCCCAGAGGAAGAAAGGTTGAGGGGAAAAGTCTGGAGAGCAAATCTAGTCCTTGGGAAATTAGCCTTCCAGACAGCTCAGAGTCCTCATCCAAAGCCATTTACAATTTATCAGCCACCGGGAGTCAAGAGCATTCACTTTTCCTGCCCATGTCAAAGAGTGCAGCCTGGTACAGGGAGGAGTTTTCATAAAAATTAATTGGGCCACTTAGCTTTTCAACATATTCAGAAATTGAGGCTTTTTCCCTTCTCCAGCATGGACACACTCTTGCTGCTCTTAATATCCAGCCATTCCACAAAACACTCAGCGCATCTATTCCTTATTTATGGTCTTATTTTCCTGAGCTCCTGAAGAGGTGGTGATTTATTCTCAGCGCAATCCCCTGGTAGAGACTTTTGCGAAGGGTGGCAGAAAGCACCTTGCTTCCCCCTCCTGGCTCTGCCCAGCCTGCCAGTCTCAGCCTGCTTTGCCAGGTCATTCCCACCCTCCTTTTCCCCAATTAGGAACTGTTACCAATTGAACATGGACAGATTTATGCCTGGCTGGGGACCAGCTCATCTTCCACTGATGGTCTAAAAGAAGAGTATGTTCTGTGTCAAAAATCCTTTGCATGGAGTCCAACTGTTTTCTTGGAAATTGCTTCTTTGACCCAGGCTCATAATTTTTCTCTTTTTAGATTTGAATTTTATGGGCCTGATGCAAAGTCTGTCAACATATTCTTTGTGAGACTTTTTCAGGGTACAGCATATTTCTGAAGAGTACAAAGGTTTGGGGATATTCCTATCACTTAGTGCCAAGAAAATGCGCTAGAAATGGAGGAGCGTGGGAGAGGAGGAGGAGCAGGCTTAATAACCTTTTCCTGAGGGATTTTTGAACAGCAGACAGATATGATATTCTATCAGCAGTTTTGAAGTAGTTTGATGTTAAAATAGCAGATCCTTTGTGTTCAGGTGAACCCCCATGATAAGGCCACCAAGATTACTATGCTCTAGAGAACGGCTTAATTGGCTCAGAGTCATGCCATTTCTTAATATGTATATATATTTTAATCCTCACTCGAGGATATTTTTTCATTGATTTTTAGAGAGAGTGGAAGAGGCAGAAGCAGAGAGAAATATTGATGTGAGAGAAACATATTGATTGGTTGCCTCCTGCACACACCCTGACCAGGGTGGGGGAACCTGCAACCAACGTTATGTGCTCTTGACCAGAATTGAACGAGGGATCTTTCAGTCCACAGGCTGATGCTCTTAGCCAGCCCAGCTAGGGCACTATCCTGTTTTTTACCATATGAGAAGACCAAGGTGGATATAGGGTTAGCAACAGAATTGTGCATCAGACCACAATCTCAATTCCTCCTAAATATTTGCCTTTCTCACATATGTTATAATGTGCCTTTGAATCACTAATAATAGAGTAGGCCGTGACCTTGATGAACTTCAGATGGACGAGGGCTCATTTAACCGATTCACGCAACTAGGAAGTATATAGTCTTTTTTTGTTTGTTTTTTAAATCTTTAATGTTACATATGTCCCCTTCTTCCCCCATTGACCCTTTCTTACCACCCCCATGCTCACCTCAGGTCTCCACCACCTATTGTCTGTGTCCATGGGTTATGCCTATATGCATGCAAGTTCATTGGTTGATCTCTTCCCACCCATCCACCCACACCCATCTTCCCTTTGAGATTTGACAGTCTGTGCCATGCTTCTATGTCTCTGGATCTATTTTGTTCATTAGATTCCACATTTGGGTGAGATCATGTGAGACCTGTCTTTCTTTGACTGGCTTATTTTACTTAGCATAATACTCTCCAGGTCCATCCATGCTGTCTTAAAGGGTAAGAGATCCTTCTTTTTAACTGCTGCATAGTATTCCATGGTATAAATGTGCCACAGCTCTTTTATGCACTCATCTACTGATGAGCACTTAGGTTGTTTCCAGATCTTAGCTATTGTAAATTTTGCTGCTATGAACAGAAGGGTGCATACATTCTTTCTGAGTGGTTTTTCACATTTTTTAGGACATATTCCTAGAAGTGGATCACCAGGCCAAATGGAAGATCCATATTTAATTTTTTAAGAAAAGGCCATTCTGTTTTCCATAATGGCTGCACCAGTCTGCACAGTCTGCATTCCCACCAGCAGTGCACCAGGGTTTCCTTTTCTCCATATCCTTACCAGCACTTGTCATTTATTCATTTGTTGATGATAGCCATTCTGACAGGTGTGAGGTGATACCTCGTTGTCTTTTGAATTTACATTTATCTGATGATCAGTGACTTTGAGGATTTTTTTTATAAGTCACTTGGCCATCTGTATGTCCCCTTTGGAGAAGTGTCTCTTTAGGTCCTTTGCCCATTTTTAATTGGGTTGTTTTTCTTCCTTTTATTGAGAGTGCACAGTCTTTATGCTTAGGTGATACCTCCTTATGCAGAAATTCAATGAAAGTGATTTGCTCTCTGAAAATGGTAAACTGATGAGCATGGATAGGAAACAAAATATGAAAAATTGAAGGGATGTTCATATTTTCCTTCCTCAAAACCCCACTGGGATTTCAGCTATGTCCAATATATTTAAGAAAAGACCAAACATGTCACCCAAGCCAAACTCCTTGATGTGAGTTCCAGGAGAGATCCAGGAGTCTGCAAAATGGTGAAGGAGAAGAGGTTTTTCTCCCATGTCCCACCCTCTTTTTAGCAGCCAAGAATAACAGAGGCCAGGATAGAAAAAGAAACACACAGACTTGCCATCATTTCATTAAGAGAATATGTTACCAAGGCAGAAGAGAGGAGAGATTCTGCAATTTGAGAAAATGTTAAATGTAGCCCGTCTCAGAGATGGAAGCATCAGCTGACACACACAACCCTAAATCATAAGGAGTTTCACTGTGCACCAGTGAGGCCTCCTGCCACCTCCAAATACTAGCCTCAATTTCTGTGATAATTTTATCTCCTCCACTTCTTTCCTGAACTCTGAACACTTCCTATTCAATTTCCTTTTGATGTCTCTTTTCCCCTCAATTAGCATATTCCCTCCTTATTGGCTGAACATTTCTACCATTTCTTTGTGCTCTTGTTTTAAAATGACATGTAGTCTATTTACTTCTCTGGGACTGTGGATATGCATTTGATATTATGTGCTTTATAGTAATACTAGAGGCCTGGTGCATGAAAATTCATGCACTGGAGGGGGTGGGGTTCCCTCAGCCCGGCCTGCCCCCCCTCTCACAGTCCTCAGAGGCGGGAGGCGACCCAGCGATCAGGGGAAGGTGACGCTCCATCACACATCTGCTTCTGCCACTGTCAGCAGTGCCAGCCTTGGCTGGCCCTGATTACCTGAGCCTCAGGCGGCCCTGGGCAGCTGGGGGACTGAGGGAATGGGGGACTCCAGAGGCAGGCACATGGGGCTGGTCCAGCCTTGCCACACACCTGCCACCCCGGTGGGACTGAGGGGACTGGGCACCACCATCTTGTGGCTGTGGGCACCGCCATCTTTGAGGGCATGGCAGTCAATTTGCATATTCCCTCCTTATTGGCTGTGTGCATGAGAGTCAATTAGTATATTCCCTCTCTATGAGATAAGATTTTTCTCTCTTTTTGTTTTAATCTTTATTGTTAAAAGTATTACATAGGTCCTCCTTTTCCCCCCATTACCCTCTTTCAGCCCACTCCTGTCTTCCCTCCTCTCCCAGGCCCTCACCCCTCCATTGTCTGTGTCTATGGGTTATGCATATATGCATATAAATTCATTGGTTGATCTCTTCCCACCCACCCACCCACCCCTGCCTTCCTTCCCTCTGAGGTTCAACAGTCTATTCATGCTTCTATGACTCCGGGTCTATTTTTGATCATCAGTTTGTTTGGTTCATTAAATTCCACAAATGAGTGAGATCATGTGATTCTTATCTTTCTCTGACTGGCTTATTTCACTCAACATAATACTCTCTGGTCCATCCATGCAGTTGCAAATGGTAAGAGTTCTTTCTTTTTTATTGCCATGTAGTAATCCATTGTGTAAATGTACCATAGTTTTTTTATGCACTCATTTGCTGATAAACACTTAGACTGTTTGCAAGTCTTAGCTATTGTAAATTGTGCTGCTATGAACATAATGGTGCATATATTCTTTCTGATAAATGTTTCAGATTTCTTTAGGATATATTTCATTGTAATATTTTTATAATATGCTTTTTTTACATCTTTTCTTTTGTGTTTTACTATATGAAATATCTTTGACTAGATCTTTTGATAATTTCTTTTTATTATCTTTCACCTATGAAAGATGTACCAGATATCTGGAGGTGTTTTATGTTGTCAATGTTCTGGGGTAGCAGGAGGCCTTGCTGGTGCTCAGTGAAACTCCTAAATTGGGCAATGCACAGTTCACTTATTACTTTAACCAGAAAGATTACAGTTGAGCAATAGAGAGAAAAACCTGAAAGGAATGGACCAGAAAAACTAGTCATAACGTAATTTCTTTAAATGTATTTGTTTACACCACCAATCAGAAGTATGGCTCCTCTACACATTTATGCACACATATGCATACCTACATGTGCACACACACACACACACACACATTCCTGGTCCTACTTACAGGCTTATTCCCCCTTATGTTAAACTCCAATGCAACTTCTAAGGTGATTAATTTCTTTGTACTATATTTCACTTAAATGTACAACTTTACAAAGCCACACTTTTATTTGACAACTAGAGGCCCAGTGCACGGATTCATGCACAAGTGGGGTTCCTTTGGCCTGGCCTGTGGGATCAAGTCAAAACTGGCCAACATCCCTCAAGGAGTCTGAATTGCCAGAGAGTACAGGCCAGGCTGAGGGGCCCCACTGGTGCATGATTGGGGCTGGGGAGGGACATGGGAGGTTGGCCACCTGGGGAGGGACCATAGGAGAGCCCCCAGGACGTGTCTGGCCCATCTCGTTCAGTCCCGATCAGCCAGAACCCAGCAGCAAGCTAACCTACCAGTCAGAGCATCTGCCCCCTAGTGGTTAGTGCACATCATAGCGATTGGTTGATGGCCAACTGTCTGCCTCCTGCTGGTCAGTGCACATCATAGTGAGTGGTTGAGCAGCTTTAGCATATCATTTACATAATACACTTTGATTGGTTGAATGGCTGACTGGATGACCAGACACTTAGCATATTAGGCTTTTATTATATAGGATTTAGAATAAGTTCTTAATAAAGGGTGTCAGAAAATAGAGTTTTGTGGCAACTAGAAAATATAGTTTATATGGAGGATAATGTTCTCACTAAAATAACTGCTCCATTACAATGACAAGAAGATGACCTCAAAGGCCTTTATGTCATTATTTTGTTGACTTTACTAATAAGGGTAAATACATTTTCCTTGACAGGCAGAAGCCACAGAAACTTCCTTCTGTCTCCACCAAAGAGAGAGGTATGCTGGAGGAAGCCAGGACCTGCCTAAACACAGAAGTAATCTATTCATTGATCTGTATCTAACAATAGCCAGCAAGTTAAAGGAGGATACTTAAGTGAACTATGCCTGTTCTTACCAAATGGGTTGTTTAATGTAGGGTTTCTGAGCTTACCAAAGGGTACACACATCACCATTCAGGTTTGAGGGAAAAGTATACAACATACCACTCATCCCTTCACCAAGAGGGATAAATACTGCTTCAATTAATGTGTTATCTCTAATTAGGATTGCAGCTAGTAGTTAAATAAGCAAACCAGTAGGACAGAAGCAGAAATGCCAGTGCATCACAAATCTACTGATGGCTGCTAGGTTTTAGCCACAACCTGCAAATATTGAAAAGAGATTAGTAAAATTTGGTTTATTTCTAACACTGAAAGTTCTGCTACTGTTAAAGGATACTGATTAGCTCTGTACCAAAAGGAATGAACTGAGTCTGCCAGCATGGCTCGAACTCAGATGCATAAAGATTAAGGGAGAGAAGTAATGCTCAAAAAGAATGAGGGTGGGTGGGTGGGAGATAATCAACCAAAGACCTTGTATACATATATGCATGGCCCATGGACACAGACATTTTAAAAAGCACTCAAGAAATATTATATGTCATCGTGGAAATGAAGAGAGTTTTTATAAAGGTCTATTGTGACCACACACCAAACTATAGATGGTGGCTGCCACTGGAGATATTAGGAAGTAGAAAACGATGGCTAAATGTGATACTAACAGTTAATTCTGGGTAGTGGAAATATGGGTATTTATGTTCTTTGTTTTACTTTACTGTATTTTTAGTTTAAAAAAAAACATTTTAAAATAAATTACACCATATTGATGACCTATATCATGAAGTTCTCTGGGAAGGAAAAAATTGTGGAGACCTGCCCATATGGCGAGAGGGTCCTTGAATGACCACCACAATGTCAGTCAAATGAATTGGATCCCTCCACAACTCCACTACTGTTATGCAATTAAGCTATCATTACACAATACAGCTTTCCTGAGATGATGTGATCCAGGAGTTCAAGACAGAGTAATAGTTTAACTCTAAAAAACTACTAGCAGGCCCTGGTAAGCTCAGTTGGTTGGAGCATTATCCATTCACCACAGGTTGTGGATTTGATCCTGGTCAGGGGCACATACCTAGGTTGTGGGTTCGTTCCAAGGTTGGGGCTCATAAAGAACGCAATCAATCAATGTATCTCTCTCTCTCTCTCTCTCTCTCTCTCTCTCTCTCTCTCTCTCTCTCTCTCGCTTTCTCACTTTCTTTCTTTCTCTCTCTTTGTGTGTGTTTCTCTCTCTCTCTCCCTTCTTCTTTCCCTAAAATCAATAAATATATTCTCTGTGAGGATAAAATAAAGAATTACTGGAGGTCCAAAGAGGTTATAGCTCTCAGTGCAGGCTGTCTTTCATCGTTTGTTCAGCCACAATTCTAAATACCAGGGAATGGACCGCTTTGACTACTCATTAGAAAACATTGTAGGGAAGTCAAGGAAAATTAGCAAGATGACAACGTTTTAGTGGAACCCAGAAGCAGTCACTGAGCAAAAGCTGAATAGCAAAGAAATAGCAAAGCCTGTTGATAAATCAAAACAGGAAGATCATCAAAGTATCAATTATGTTAAAATCAAAATCATCATTTTGGTGAGGATAATTTGGCATCCAGATGGACCACACTAAACAATTTCTATTTAATTATTTAAATATCATTTTTGAGAATCACTAACTTGGCAGTAGAACTGTTTAAAATCAAATGTTTTATTGGAACCACATTACAGCTTTTTTATGTAGAAGACTTTCTGTAGTTTTTGCATTATTTGTAATAGTTACTTCTAAGGCAGTGGTAGGCAAACTCATTAGTCAACAGAGCCAAATATCAACAGTACAACAGTTGAAATTTCTTTTGAGAGCCAAAATTTTTAAACTTAAACTTCTTCTAATGCCACTTCTTCAAAATAGACTCTCCCAGGCCATGGTATTTTGTGGAAGAGACACACTCAAGGGGCCAAAGAGACACATGTGGCTCGCGAGCTGCCGTTTGCTGACCACGGCTCTAAGGTTTTAATAGATTGCATGTTTCAGCAAGGAGGAAGGGAACTAATATTTGCTGAGTTCCTTTTATGTACCAGGCCCTGGCTACATGCTCACCTCATCTCAGTTCATCCTCACAACAGTATAAAGATCAGTATCACCTAGAAATGATTGATATTCTGGAAATTCCTTCTAGACATGAGAAAACTAAGGCCTCAACTGTGAAGTAACGCCCAAAGTCTGATGGTTGGGAAGTGGGAGATCCAGATTGCAAGCCTAGGTTGCTCAACTTCAAAGCCTTTGTCATAGAGACAGCTTGTTAAAAAAAAAAAAAAAAAAAAAAAAAAAAAAAAGGAAAAGAAAAAAGTAATATGTAGCCATCACAGTAAGTGAAAAAGGAAATTCTGTGATATACCTGAAGGGCTTTTATGGTTGGCCTATGAGTTCCCACCGCTAATACTCTGTAGACTGTAGAAATTTCCCTAATTTAAATCGAATAAACTATAATCAAACTTTGATGAGCACATGGATCCCCTGATCTTAATAAAAGGCAGATTCACAGTCAATAGGTCTAGGCTGGAGGTAAGATTCTGCAGGTCTAATAAGCTCCCTATAATAATGACCTTGCTGGTCCACAGACGACAGTTGGAGTAACAAGTGCCGAAACCGTTTTGGCTCAGTGGTAGAGTGTCGGTCTGTGTACTGAAAGGTTCCAGGTTCGATTCCGGTCAGGGGCATGTACATTGGTTGCGGGCACATCCCCGGTAGGGGGTGTGCAAGAGGCAGCTGGTCGGTGTTTCTCATCGACATTTCTAGCTATCTATCCCTCTCCCTTCCTCTCTGTAAAAAATCAATAAAAATATATTTTAAAAAATGTATAATGGTCTGAAAAAGTTTCCCCGTGGTTATAAATTAACATAACAAAATTTAAAGCCAAAAAAAAAGAAGTTGTAGAATATTTAACTATGTTCAGATAAGGATGGCTTATAGAGACAATCCTCTGCTGAGAAACATCATTAGATTCTGTTTTGAATGATAGGATCTCATCTTAAAAAACTATTTAATTTTTTTTAGGTCCTTAGACTTATATTTTACAGAAACACAGCCTAAGGAATGATGGGTTATCTCCAAAAAAGGACCTTTCTTAATTTCCAAAAAATTACAGATCTATTATTTCACCAAATACCTACCCAAACTCTATGGTCTCTTTTCTTCAATATGTTATATGCACTGACTTCTCAGTTAAATATTCAGTATAAGGAATAACCTAGTTTCAAGAGGGCTTTTAACTATTGACCATTATTGCATTTTACTTCACTTAACTATAATAGTTAAATATAGAAGCAAGTGTTGGACATCTCTAAGTACTTTTAATAGAATCTGTCTCTATGATCTCAATAAAATAATACAAGATCCTATGAGAGACTTATTTTGCAACATCAACTTTAAAATCACACTAAAGTTTAAGTATTTCAAACAGCGGTTAAAAAATGACTATATTCCAGCCAATTCCTTTTTAATCTATACCTAAGCAATTTGATGCAAATATTCATATACATGTTCCTTGCAATTAAAAAAAAAATAGAATGGTTGTCATTCTTATCCATTCTGAGAACATAATCCTCCCCTAATGTTCTAAAGAAGGTAAACAGATTGGTCAATTATAATCAGGTAGAAGTGATTATAGTTAAACCAAAATCATAATTTGTGGTGAATATATCTCTGTCACAAGATGGATAATGATAAACAATTCTGTCCCTTGGGTTCACTCATCTGATTAACTGGAGGGTATGTTGTGGTTAATGTAATCCTAACAGCTCTATCAGAATCTGTCTCATCAAAATTTAAATTTTTATATTATAGAATTGAAGAATCTTGCCCTCATAATCTTTCAAAATCAGTAAATAATGTGTTTATCTACAAAATAACTCACTCCCCTCCTCTGTCAGCTACTCAGTTCTCTTTCGCTATTTATATCCACACATAATCCTAGCCTTCCTGTCCCAGGTTTCTTTGGAGCAGTGGTCTGGGGACCACCAGTTGGTGACTGGTGCTTTGGAGGAAGGCAACTCCATCCCAGCTGGCCAGCCCTAACCTAGCAGATTATCCCCTTCCCTGGGCAGAGTAATTGAGTCATTGATGAACTTCTGACCCAATTGGAGCCAATAAAAACTGAGAAGAGTTTTGTTGCCACAATCCAGCTTCTTTCTTTGGAGGGAAGATTCAGAGACACCCTGTGTTCATGGCAAGTTATCAACAAAACCATCTTTTAACCACAAGGGGGAGCTAACCCTTATGATGAAGCTGACACCATGGCAGGAATAAAAACAAAACAAAAACAAAAAAAACTACCCTCAGATTGTTCCATGCACTCTTCAAGCACTCTTTCAATCCTCTATTCAACGAATATTCCTCAAATTGATCTATGAAGAAATTTTGAAAGCCCCTTTAAATGCCTTTCTTTAGTTCAATAGCATAGTTGGCCACATTTTCCCTGGCACCATAGTCCAATATATCTGTCAAAAAAGGAAATGAGGTTACTGTAATGATGACCCAACCACTTCCTCTTCTTAAAACTCCAGGAAATAAAATAAAGCTCATAATTTAATAATCTGCATAATCTCTCTTCCTCTTTTTGAAAACTGTAATGGCAAAATGGCATTTGCCCATATCTAAGCTAGCCAGCATACCTCATGTTTGGGAGGATTACTCAACATTTACAAGTTCTTATTTTAATAAGTTAAAATGTAATCTTTTAAAAAACACACATTTACAGCAATGGCTTGCTTCAACCTCTTTTTTGTCCAGTAAGCTCTACTTCCCCTTTGACTACAATTCTGATTAAGGAAGTATTGTTATTTTTCTCCTGTGTTAAATTTCATAGAAATTTCTTTATTTCCCCTCCCCCCCCACACACACACACACAAAAAAAAAGCAGACCAGAGGTCACTAGCCAATAGTCTTGAGTTTATTTTCTCTCAACAGCTCAGCAACCTTTAGCATGTACACCATGGTCCATATAACTACTTAGAGTGTTAACCTTCTTGTCCTTATTCCAAGCAGCACAAAGGAAAAAGTGGAGCAGAAGAACGTGCCCCTTCCTTTATAGCAGGGGTTGGGAATGTCCAGCCTGCAGGACATATAAGATCCGTGAAATTATTTGGTCTGGTCCTTCTAAGGCCTTAAGGGTGAATCAATTAAGTGTTTCACCAAATATAGCATGCTAATTTTTAAGTTGATACTTTTGGAAATGATATTATAAATATCTAAATGGCCCTTGGCAGAAAAAAGGTTTCCATACCCATGCTATAAAGAACTATATTGATTAATTTATGATAAATTATGCTATGGCAATAAATTCCAAATATCAGAGTTCACAACATCTCTTTCTCACTCTCTTCACAGGTGTCTGCAGCTTTATGCTACATTTCCCCCCATTTGGGGATTGTTGTGATCTGAAGTGGATTTCCCCTCAAAAAAAAAAATCCATATATTTAAATCCTGATACACAGTTCCTTGGAATGTGACTTTATTTGGAAAAGGGTCTTTGAAGAGGTAATTAAGTTAAAATGAAGTCATTAGGGTGGGCTCTAATCCAGTATGACTTATGTTCTTATAAGAACAAGAAATTTGGACACAGACAAGTACTGAAAGGAAATGGTGTGAAGAGGAAGGGGGAGAGATAGCCATCAATAAGCAAGGAATATATCCTTCCATTCCAGACTTCAAAAGAAACCAACCCTACTAACATATTGAAGTTGGACTTCTAGCCTTCAGAACAGTGAGAAAATAAATGTCTGTTGTTTGAGTCACCTGGTCTATGGTATACTGTTTCTATGGCAGCACTAGAAAACTAACACAGAGACCCAAGCTGAAGAACAGAGAGAGAACAATGGTTGAACCTTGCAATTTCTCTTATAACTTCCGTTTGGATGTGCCATTTGTCATCTGCTCACATTCCATTGGCCAAAGTTAGTTATCTCGCCAAACTCAACATAATATACTCCTCCTAAACGGAGGCACTGCAGGTCTCATGACAGTGGGAATCTATACATATAAAAGAGTAATATGCAAATCAACCGAATGGCATAACAACCAGAACAACTGCTTGACCAATTGCTATGAGGCATACTGACCACCTCTCAATCCCTCCCCCTGGCCAGCAGGCTCCAATCCCCCAATGGTGAACAGAGAACCAGGGGTGGGTGGCATCAGGGGGTGGGGCCAGCTGCTGGCAGCCAGGGAAGATGGCCCTGATCACAGGCCAGGCCTAGGGACCGTACCTGCACACGAATTTCATGCACCAGACCTTTAGTGGATCTATAATCCTCCCACAGCATGGACAGTGAACAATAAAAATAATACCATCTACCACAATGATACTTTGCTAGTTCTCTACTGTGTAGAAACTGTACGGAAACATAGGTAGCTAAGAGTTATTCTTTTCTCTCACAGTTCTGTGTATTGACTGGTCATTTCTCACTTGGAGGCAGCTATAGTCCAATGAAGCTGTCTCCTCTGAAGATTCAGCTGGGCTGGACATACAAAATGGTTCACTCACGGTGTCTGGCAGGTGATGCTAACTGTTAGCTGTGAACTCAACTAGAGCTCTTAACCAGAGTATCTACATCAGGTCTCTGCTTGTAATGTGGGCTTCTTATGGCATGGCAGAAAGTAGCCTCAGAACTTGACAAGATTCAAGGCAAGGGCACACAGACTACATATGTCAATGGGAGAAGTATCAAAATCCTTGTGGATTTCTTTTACCCACCATTGGTACATTCCACTTAACTGCATCTCACTGGTAAAGAGTTAGGTAATTAGTTCCATTTAGCTCCAAGGGAAGCTGGGAAAATACTCTCTATATAGCAATGTACCTGCTAAAAATTCAGGTTCTGTTATTAGGAAGAGATAAATGAATATTTGGATAAATAACATTGCCACACATGCCTCATAGCCTCTTTATTCAGTTTTCTTTCTTAAAACAATTTATATTATCTCTAGAAACTCTTTGTTTTGTTTTTTTATTTAACTTGTTTCTTTTCATCAAAGTAATAAATACACATTTTTAAATAACCTCAAAAAGCTTATTATAAAATATTAGAGGCTTGGTGCACAAAATTCGTGCACTTGGCAGGGGGGGGGGGTCCCTCAGCTCGGGCCTGCACCCTCTCGCAGTAGGGGAGCCTTTGGGGGATATCCAACTGATGGCTTAGGCCCTATCTCTCTGGGGAGTGAGCTTAAATCATCAGTTGGACAACCTTAGTACTGCCACGGAGGTGGAAGAGGCTCCCACCACCACAGCTGTGCTCAGCAGCAGTGAGACCAGGAGACAGCTCCTGCATTGAACATCTGCCCCCTGGTGGTCAGTGCACGGTTGTTCCACTGTTCAGTTGATTTGCATATTAGCTTTTTATTATATAGGACTAGAGGCCCAGTGCATGAAAATTCATGTAGTGGTGGGAGGATCCCTCAGCCCGACCTGCCCCCTCTCACAGTCCGGGAGCCCTCAAGGGTGGGAGGCGACCCAGCCATCAAGGGAAGGCAATGCCCCCATTATACCTCTGCTGCTGCCACTGCCAGCAGCACAAACCTCGGCTGGCTCTGGTTATCTGAGCCTCAGGTGGCCCTGGGAGGCTGGGTAGCCGCCATCAGAAGCTTGCCTGTGCCTTGGGCCAGCCCTGAATGGCTGGGGGGGGGGGGGGGGGGGATGAGGAGACAGGGGTGGACCCAGCTATGCAGTGCGCTTGCCACCTTGGTGGAGCTGAGGGGACTAGGCACCGCCATCTTGTGGCTGTGGATGCCACCATCTTTGAGGGCGTGACAGTCAATTAGCATATTCCCTCCTTATTGGCTGTGGGTGCCACCTTCTTTGTGAGGGCTTAACAGTCAATTAGCATATTCCCTCTTTATTAGATAGGATTTTAAATAACTCTATTATCTGTTTATCATTTTTCTTTGAATATTTACCTCAAAATTTCTAAACTAAATTCTTTATTCTTGGGAAATTCTTCCTAGCCTACTCACTCCAAAATTGCCCAGAATATAATTTTATAAAGATCCAAAGAACCCTTTGTGTTTCTGGCAAGATCTTCCCATCCCCACTGTCACACATCTCTGGTTTCTTCATTACATGTTATTTAATAGGCCATTCCCAACATGGATTTCCACATCTCCCTAAAATTATTAGAATGCCATGCACTACGCATACATCCATTCCAGTCATAACAAGGAATCCACTCCTCCGATTTGTCTCTCATCTTGATTCCCATGTGGATTTGCACCTCTAATCTGAATCAATCTCCCAGTCCTCCACAACTTTCTCTCACCCTGCACTGTGCCCTCTCTGGACCTCAAAGTCCTCTATGCTTCCAACCTCCTCCCTAGAAGTTGCCTTTACCTCCTTGCTCTGCTGGAGCTTTCAGGCACATGTCAACAGCAGGTTTGCTGTGGTTGCTTTTATTCTCATACCAATACTCAATAAGGCTTGAACATGACTATGTCCACCCCTCTCCATTCCTTACTCTATTTCCAAACTACTGTTTCTCCCAATCACTAAATTCCCCCATGGAAAAACGTGTTATCAGATTACCACATTAACCTGTCCTTGTTGTAATGATCTACCTTCTACTTGCTCCCATATTTATGTCCTAGATCTTGTCATTACCAACAACTGTTCTGCCTCCAAAATCTCCATTTCAAGCATCTGACTTAAATCACCATCTCCTATTTTTCTTGACCATCTGTCTAAAAATCCAGATCCAATAATTCTCCAAACACACTGGGACTTCCAATTGACTGTTCTTACCACATTTCACTACTGTCACACGTTCTTATTGGCCCATTCACCCTTGGTTAGATTCCAAAATCCATTATTATGATGTTTCCCTTGCATATGCCTGCTATGTCCTTGTACCTCTCTCCTTCTGTCTTATATACCCAGCGAGATCCCAGTCAGACCAGGTGTCTGCATCTAAGCAGCTGAACACAAGAGAAAGCCCTCCAACCACACTGATGGCTCACATTCAGTGTTCATGCAAACCTTAACTGGGGCCTCAGCACTGCCAGACAAGCCTTATTCAACATTTTCTGATACAAATTACTCTTCCACTCTTCAGGAGGCCCATATCACAATCTCTCCTTTATCGCAAACCTCCAACTCCTCCCTAGTCATTTTCAGCTTACCCATTCATTTTTTTGTTTGTGGCTAGGAAAATTAAAACAAAACAAACTATTAAACTGTTGTGACAACCTATCCCAAAATTTCATTGAAAAGACCATGAGAGCTCTGCAGTCATAGAGAAAAGGAGACAGGTGAGTCAAGTATAGAAAATAGGACAACATCAGCAACAGACTTTATTTTCTTTATATCTGTCTTAAAGGCCAGCTCAAGTTTGTTGTATAGGATCCTTTTCCCAGCCAGGGGCCCTGCGCCCCAGTCTTAGTTCCACCAATTTTATGGCTGCACAAACCATCCTGCCCAAACAGTAAGTGTTACCAACTGAATTAAAGTCATGAAACTGCAAAGATATTGTTTTTCTTATAAAATGGCACAATTAGCTTCTACGATTTATTTCTTTTCATGTATGCGAATGAGTGGAGAAGTGGGAGTGGTTTAACTCTTCTACAAATCTAGTGGAATTCCTTTGGGGAAAGATGTAAATGAGTGGAACTACACATTCATTGTAAAGAAAAAGCCATACTATTAGCATCAGTAGTAATAATTTAATTAATTTAGCTAATTGTTATTACATTTTTATGCATTCATCATGAAGGCAAATTTTATCTCCCTGCTATCTCTGCTGTTAAAAGAATAATGCTATCCTAGATAGTAATAATAATGACTACACCTGTCAAAATAGATTTATATCTTGAGTCTCAGTCAGCCTCAGCAATATGTTTTGCCAGGAATATTTATTTGTTCTTTTATCTTTTTTTTTTTTTTAAAGGAAGAAGACAAAAAGCAGATTTCCATATCTACTCTTGAGCCTCCCTCTCCAATGGTGCTCCAGGCAATAACCCTTCAAAATTAGGTACCAATCAGTACCAATTCCTTTGGTAACCATTGTAATAACATTAACATGATGAACTAATGAGATATTAATGCGGTTGTAATAGACATTTTCATAGGAGTTCCATTGTAATTGAGTAGTTTAATAATCTGCCTTAATCTGTGCTTGGCAAGAATAATGTATGATGAATAGGGAAAGGCAGAATTTTGATGACTTTCAGCTTGTAAGGTGTTTACTCTTTTAAAACAGAAAATACCTGTTTTTAAAAGCAGGTGCATGAGTAAATATTGGAGAAAACTGAGCTCAGAGTGTCACAACCCTTATTCCTCAAGGCATCTCAATGCATTTTATACATTTTACTTTCTAAATGACAATAGATATGGGGAGTGGATATTTAAGATCGATATTTGTATTTGATATGAATATGGTAGTTCACCTGTTTATTTGACTTTACCTTTGTCAAAACTTAGCAATTATGATTCTGGATGGCAATCTTAAGAATTTGACAACAGTACAATCAGCATTGCTTCTAAAGGAAAGAAGCACTAATACCCATACCACATACATACAGATACACACACCTACACACATAAACACAATTACACAGAGAGAGCGAGCGAGAGAGAAGAGCTCCTATTGTTTGAGAGAAATAAAGAAATAAGGTCAAGAACCCAGAAAGAAATAAAAAGGCATGTGGTGACAGAAAAGAAAAGGAAAAAGCAAGATTGAAAAGCCAAGATATTCAGAGTCTTTCAATTGGATTCAAGAGGATACCTGCAAGTAACCCTGGTTTGAACCCTGCTGAAAGAGAGAGGAGCGGAAAGAGCAAGGCCTTTGTATGATTATTTATTCCAGCAAACAACAGCACATGGCAACTCAGAGCCTTTCTACTCCCTGAGCTAATATTTGGAAGACATTGTATCTCCAGGGCAAATTCTAAGTGTTCCTCCTTCTCTCTAGTCTAAAGAAAAGACAAAGGGGGCGAGGGGGGGGAGGGATGACGGAGGGGGAGGGAATCAGAGGTTTCCATCATCCAAGGATAAAAAGAAAATACTGATGAAATTCAACATTGAACATTGTACAAGGAAGATTAAAAAAAAATTAAGGAAAAAGGTGTGATGAAATGCTTTGCTTGGCAAATTCAAATGAAGGTTATGTAAACTATGTCAATTTTTTTTTTAAGGCTGACTGTTGTTAAATTAACTGGCAGCATTTTTAAATCTCCTAAACAGTGAATGCTGCCAGTTCTACTCAAGTTTTCACCCCCTCTACATCGGACCTGCTTTCCTGGACTCTTCCAAGGTTGCTTGATTCTGCCCAGCTTGGATACAAGGAGGAGATAGCCTGCAGAATCACTAGCTTCCTTTCATCACCTCCAATTCCATTTCTCTGCTTCCCTTGCAAGAACCCACTTCCTCAGTGTGACTCAGCACTGTGTCTGCCTGGAGCACAGCTTGAAGGTTTGTTTGCTTTGCTCCCTCATTATGGCCAACCCACAAGTACTAGAGGGGACTGTCCAGGTTCTGCCTCTAGTTTTACCCAGCATTTCACAACTTATCAGACCCTTTACCTGCCTGTAAATTTGACACCAGTAAGAGTTTTCAACACTAAAACTTTTGGAGAATTAAAAGGGCAGACCAGGTAGGAAAAAGACCATCATATCATCATGGAATTCAGAGAGCCTGTTTTCAAATTCTGGTTTCTCCACCTAATACCTTGTTACTTCATCTCTCTGCATTTCAGCTTCTTCACATATAAAAATATCTGTACTAGCATCCTCGGGCTGCTGTAATAAAATATCACTGATCGGTTTTTATTTTCTCAAAGTTTGGAGGCTGGGAATCAAGGTTTAGCAAGGTTGGTTTCTCGTGAGACCTCTCTTTCTGGCCTATAGACACTACCTTCTCACTATGTCCTCACATGGCCTTTCCCCTAAGTGCACATGAAGAGAAAGTTTTCTGGTGTCCTTCTCTCTTCTTATAAAGACACTAGTCCTATCAGATTAGGCCTCAGCCTTATGACCTAATTTAACTTTAATTATCTTCTTAAGGGCCCAGTCCCCAAACACAGTCACATTCAGAGTTAGAGCTTCCATCTATGGATTTGGGAAAGTCACAATTCAGTCCCCTATAACGCCTATCTTAAAAGATTCTAAAGATTCCCAGAGTTTTTGCACTTCATGAAGAAAACAGCCCTGATGTAAAAATATATAATATATAAAAATAAAAATAAAATGGGTAGGGGGGTGGTGGTGTAGGGGTTAGGGTAAGAGATAAGAAAGCCAAATCAAGGCAGCATTGTTTCAGGAACATCTTTGTGAAGAAGAAAAAGGAAACTTAGCTCATATGTTTTCTTCTGGCCCTCATTAGCAAAGATTCTGTATTTATCAGGGATAACTAAATAATAGATAATTTTATTCTCCTATTATATTAGAAAACATTGGGATAACCATTGTCCATATGGCCAGAATATGCAGAATTCTGTTTTCTATCCCTGCCATTGACTGATAAGGTCATTTTGAATATTACAATTTCCCTCTATTTTTAGAGGAAATCAAATATTGCATAATAAACTACAGGGCAAACAAAACTATGTTATGCTTTCTCAGCAATTATAAATAACCAGATCAACCCTAATCAGATTATAATAATATTTAGAGTCTACTGAGTCCACTAGCTGTGGTTTAAGGTAAAAGGAATAAATATAATTCTCTTAATGAAAGACACAGGCCACTGCTAGTTCTGCCCATTAAGGTCAACTTATTTGAGATAGTATGTGCAACACCTTGGAACCCTCAGGTGATTGGACTCATGATGCAAACCTAATCCAAAGTTTCCCAACCTTACATTAGTCAAGAAAGGCTGTGGTCCCATGCCTTCCCAGCCACAAAGCCTGTAAGACCCATTTATTAGGCCTATTTCATGATAGACCCCTGAATCCTCATAAGAACCCTTTCTTCTTTTGGGGATGTGCAGGACGGGGCTGGCTTGGGTGAATTGCTTTTTCTGCAATTAAGGGAACCATAAAATTTGGGTCTATAACAACATCTTTTCTGTGCCTTTGCTGCTATTAAATCTTGAAAAACACTCAAAAGCCTGAATGTTTCTCCCTCCAGTGGTTCCTAAAGGATTTTTGTTGGTATTTTATTAGATGTTGTGTATCTTATTCTATTACTGTTACTCCACATTCAAGTGTGGGAGATATCAGTCTGTATTGAATCACCATAACAGGATATCTCCTTTTGCAAAGAACTTGTCTTGGCATCTGCAGATGAACTCATCTATAAATATTAAAACATACTAGTATCTAGAGCTACAGAAAACTACTAGTTAATGTTTCCTGATAGAAAAAATAAAAAGAGCCAATAGATGAGTTTTCAAATTGGGGTTATTACCTTTCATTCATTCAAAATAGATGAAAATGCCATGCAAAATCTATTTAAGAGAACCAGCAAGTGAAATCTTCTTGTATCTCCTGACCTCAGGCCTGACGTCAACATGAGTTGGGCATGACTTGGACGTGATGGCTATCATGAATTGTTTTTCCTCATCCACACTCCCATTTCCACTCTTCCTATTACAATCTTAAGCATTATGAGGATGTCAAGTTAATCTATCTTATTTTACAACATATGCCCACTGCCCACAAAAGAACAGGTGTTCAATACTGTTAATCCGTTTTCAAATAAATGAATATAAAACTTCCCTTAAAAAAATACTCCTCCTTGTGCACAAACTACACTCCTACAACACAAATTTTCTCTTTTTCTTGTTTTTATTTAGGAATCCTTATCATATATATATATATATATATATATATATATATATATATATATCCAACTAAGATTTAAGTTGAGGTTAGAAACTTTGTCTTTTTATATTCTCTCTATTGTCCTTAAAGCAGTAAATGTGCAATAGATATTGGTTGATTAGTTAAATAACTTGAAAATTTAGTGAAATAACTGACAGTTTATTGTTTAAAAAGGTCAAATCAGCCGGGACCGGTTTGGCTCAGTGGATAGAGCGTCGGCCTGTGGACTGAAAGGTCCCGGGTTCGATTCTGGTCAAGGGCATGTACCTTGGTTGCAGGCACATCCCCAGTACTCTCATCGATGTTTCTAACTCTCTATCCCTCTCTCTTCTTCTCTGTGAAAAATCAATAAAATATATTTAAAAAAAAAAAAAAAAAAAAAAAAAAAGGTCAAATCAGTTGTGTTATGAATTCACTGGTCAGTGCTTCAATCTTCTAACACCCCAATAAACTCTTCTCATTTTTAAGAAGCATTGATTTGAACCAATATATCCATGTGAATATTAGGAAAGTTATAAGGTTTTTTTAGTCTTAACTTTATTCATATGTTAAATACTGTTTTATTGCTTACCCTGGATCTTCAAAGCCTATTTTGTTTAAATGGGGAAAGAATAGCAGAAGAATGGGTAAGAGGCATCTCTGGGAAAAGAAGAAGAAATCAACTTTGAAGTTTTCTAGTTTGAAAAGGTTAAAAAGCATTCCAAAATAAAACTAGTCAGCATTCTCAGCGTAGGAAAATGACAGTGATTAAAAACTTCTTTCTGCCTGGGTGAGCACTGTCGCGTCCCTGTCCCTGTCCCTAGTGCTGGGTAACTCAGAGATATAATTTATGATGGATTCACAAACAAAATGGTCAATGGTTCAGCACAAACCAAACATGAGCAGACACATTTCTAAATCCAACCGTCATGCTGCTTACAGAATCTGTTGATCCATTGAACAAATATATGTTGAAAGATTAAGCAGGAGTTGACTGCCATTCAGGAAGATAAATGTAGAGTAGACTCATTTTCCGCCTGACTTAATGCTTAAGGATTTGTATTAGAAGGATGTTGGGGAGGGGGTGTCTGCAGGGGGATGGGAGGAAGGGGAATTCCAGTCACCCAGATCTTTTGAATGAGATTATCTTGCCAAGGACCTCACACAGAGGCCTTTACCAGCCGTATTTCACATCCTGGACCTTCTTTTCCCCTTATTCTTTTATTGTGAAAAGAAAAGAAAATCGAAGGAAATAAATGAGCATTGCAGGAGCACTTGCCTTGGCTATTCAGTCCTTGTTGATGGAACGATAGGAGACAGAATGTTTTATACAGTACAGTGTGAGATTTAGAAGGGGGAAAAGAGACAGGTTGTCATAAAGACACATTGTTATCCAGCTAGCTCATAAAAGGGCTGTAAACCATTAAGCTATAGAGAGGGCTGAAAGCCTGAAGCTAGAAACTTGGTGTTCCCAGTGGTGATGCCAATGCCATCCCCTGCCAGAGAGTGGGCCAGCCTTGATCCAGCTCATACATGTTGAAATCTTCCTCAATTGAGGTCTGAGGGCAGGTTTCTGGAGTTCAGTTTTGCTGGGCTGAAAAAGCCAGACCCCTTCACTGTTGTTCATTCTGTTCTAAGTGCTTGAGCTTCACAAGAAAGCATTGCCAAAAAGAAAGAGAAGGGAGGGTGGAGGGAGAGAGGAGGAAATAAAGAGGATGAAAGAACAAGAGAGAACGAATAACCATTTGTAAAACCTAAGTGGAATTTCCTTGATTTATAAATTGGGGAAATAACTACAATACAATAATGCAATCATGCTGCTTCCTTATTTAGCAAGCTGTGAACACTTTTCAGAGACAGCCAACATCTCTGGCCTGGTTGGGAATGCATCCAAAAAGAAAACCACTGAGCATTGCAAAAGAAGAGGGATCTTGACCTACCAAAGTACATGTGCCAATAAATGCACTAGAAAGCAATTCACTTTGATTCAACATTTATTGAGTGCCCATATGGGTCATGACACAGGAGTAGGAAGCACACAAGCTTATAAAAGATCTGGCTCTTACCCTTGCAAAGCTCATATGCCAACAAAGACCATGTGGACATGTGTAGAATGGTACTTGGATGTCCAGGGAAAGGTATTCTTTATTTTCTATTAAAGAATGAGTTGAATCTTCTAAATTGGAAAAAAAAAAATAGGCAGGTGCTAGATTGAAAGCAGTGCCACGAAGAAGTAAAGGGAGATGAGCACGCAGTTTCTCATGTTCAGGGTCAGTACGAAGCTCAAGAAGAAACGGTGTTCAAAGTAGTCTAAGAATATCTTTATTTGCCAAGCAAAGCAATGAGTTTGGAAATTGAGAGGGTGTTGGGTAAAACTGGCTGATGAAAGGTCTTGAAATTGTTTGTAGCCAATCATAATCCCTGTTTTTCATTTTTTAAATGCATCTAGTGCAAGAGGAAGAATTGCTAGGGTATAAATTTTGTGATTTCTAGTTCTTTATAGCTTTTAATTTTGTTTCTTCTTATGAGATTTCCTATCATCACAGGCCTCCAAGTTGAAGAAGTTAATGACCAATATGCTAGCCCGATGTTTCGGTTTCTTGTTATTTTATTTCACTGTGAAATTTTGCTGGGATTTAAAATGAGGCCACACAGCACATGAGTTTGGACCATTCCTTTCACATTAACACCCCCATCTTTTCCTTGGTGCCACTATTACTCGTTTTATTTTTCATGACCCCTTGCCTTCCAAGTAAAATCAATAGCATAAGTCTCGGGCACAAAGTTTAAATTTTAGACCAGTGAGTCTACAGTCCATTTTATTCCATTTGTTTATTTTAACCAAGAATCATTGACTTTGAACTATTTAATCGTAAGCATCTGATTTCTCTTCTTTTTGGATGGCTTAGAACTTGGCAAGCCAAAATGTTAACTACAAGAATAGAAAAGAAACAGTACTAATGAATTCAATGGAAATTTCTTGCAGTCTAAAGAAAATATGACCATCTGTGTTAAGTTATTGAAGGCTATGGATTGAGCTTTTTGTTTGGCTTGGCTTGGGATGGGAGTGGGGTTTGCCTATCACCCTTTTCACTAACAGTACAATGTCAGACATTACGGGGCTTTAGCCTCCTGCAAGGCTATCCCATTGGACAACCAAAGCTATGTGAATCTTGCACATGACAGAAATTGGAAAGCAGTCACACGTATATTCATTCAACCTCCTAAAGTTATTTCTCTCTGCCCTGGAATGCACAGGAAACAGTGTGCTTGGTCCACTTTCACCAAATCCAACCACCTTAGGTTCAGGTAAACAACTCTGTCTTAAAATCTCTACCCCTCTCCCTTCCTCTTTCTCTAAAAAATTTAATAAATTACACACACACACACACACACACACACACACACACACACACACGAGTATGAGCTAGATGATAGCAAAGCATAATCTGAGAGAGTCTTTTCACGCAATGGGCAGGAACTAGTACAGATTCTCCGGGTTGATTTGTGGCTATCCCAATGAAGAGAACATAATTATGCAGATCCAACCCTAGTTTGGCAAAAGGTAATACTATCCTCGATGCCCCTCAATAAAGAAGTATAAAGTGGTTCTTGTGGGCTTTCAAGGAGAGGAAGGTTAATGATTCTGCTACAGAACTCTGTTCTGGATTGAAAAAAAGAACTGTTTTTATCCCCCTAAATATAGGAAAAAATTCTTCTAGAATAGCAAAACTAATGGTAGCCAAAGCTAATGGTGTGTTCTAAAATGCATTTTATTCTTTCTCAATGAAGCTCCACGTGTATGATGACATTTTCAGAAGGAGCTGAAAGCTATTTTGCCAAAATTAAAAGCACGGTTAGAAAACCTGCTCCAAATACAATGATCGGCTGGATTTGAAATATTCCTCCAGAGACAAGCCCCATGTGGTGGAATAACTGAGTCAGCAGAAGGTGGGAGGAAGTGTGAAGATGGTATTTATTATGTCTTGAGATGACTCCATAGGTCACTGCTGATTTCTGTTTATACTGCGCTGACCTTTCACACTCCAGAGCAGTTTGTTCAGCTGTGATCTACAATCAAGAGTACATGTAGTATTTCATCCGATGGGCCCTGCTCTAACCTCCTGGCATACCCCAGGAAAGATGCAGTACATAGAAGGAAATGCCCATCTGACGATAGTTCTTTAAATTGTCTGTTTTCTCACTTTGCACTTTTGTATTAATAAAAAGTTACATGTTGGGTTACTAGTATAAACCATGATCCCAATGGACTGGGTTTTAATAAAGCAATTATTTTCCCTTTACATTACGGTAATTGGAAAATGAGCCTCTGGAAACAATCCTATATTTAGGTCATTTGTTCACTCATCTCAATTAGGATATGTTCAAATACTGAAGAGCAGTCTAGTACTTTTTGCAATGGTCTGTGCCAACTCTTTTGCAAAGGATTACTTGAGGTCAAGCTGTGATCATAAAGAAACCATGGGCAGTTCTGTTAGCCTTTCAAGTTGATATTTATGTTTAAACTTACTGGAAGTCTGTTATTTGGAGCTCCCTGATCATTTTATCCATCCGTTCAATAGCAGAAGATTCCTCCTGTTTTTCCTGGATGTGAGAACTCAATTATACTGCCACAAGAAAATGTTTTGTGATTTCTTAAGCCAAAAACAGTCTTATGCATGTGTAATATAAGCAATAATAATATAGTATTGTTTCCCAGATAAAACTACAATTCCAGGGACTGGACTACTTCAGTCACTCATTCCTGTGTGGATCTCTTAAAGATGAACTTCCATATGCAGATTACCTGTAATGGTTACCTCCCTAGGAAACTTTCCACATATGCCCCTTTCCACATATGTACATTTAGCACCTTGTATTTCCCTCCCCCCTCTATCCAGCACTTGATATTGCACAATAACCCCACACAAATTAGCTCTTTGAGATCAGGATTTTATTCACCCATAGAGCCTGTGCCTAGCACACTGCCTGATGTACAGCAGGCCCTCAATAAAGTCATGCGAATCCTCAATGATAATAAACTCATGTCCTTCATCAACAGGCCTCTGTCTGTTCTTCCTTTCTCCAACCATTACGTGCTGTTCTGACACTAAATTAGAGGCATGCATAGTAGGAAGCATATGCTTAATGACTGAACCAATGTGTAAGCATCTCTGAATTGTAAGGGTTTCAGGGCAGGGACCAGGACTAATTTCTCTTGGGTCCTCAGTCACTGGTTTATAGCAGGTGCTCATTATATTTATTTGTATTGAATAGGCCTGATCTTTTAATCTGTAAAAAAGTTTTGAAACATGATATGCCTTGTAATACAAATGCCTATAAATTGAAAGTTCACAATATATTCTTGAATGGAGGAGTAGACACTGACTTTTTTTGCTTCTTCCTTAAAACCCACTGTTATTTTGGGTTCTGGGTCCCTGATTCCTTAAAAATAATTGAGAGGGAAGGGGATAAGAAGGAGGAGGAGGAGGAGAAAGTGAAGGAAGGAGGTGGTGATGGAGGAGAGGAAAGATATAAAGAGGGGGATGATAAAAGATTAAAAGAAGAAAGAAAAGAAGGGACTGAAGGGAAACCCATAACTCTGTGCCTAACATAAGGGATGATGGAGTAATAAAAGGAGTAATGTTGATGAACTAAAGTGATCAAGTATTATTTTTCAAAGATGAAACAAAACAGAATTTAAATTCTATTTTCAATAACATGGTAGACTAATCCCTCCAGGCATAACTAACATGCTAAATAAAATATTATTTTTAATATATTTTATTGATTTTTGTACAGAGAGGAAGGGAGAGAGATAGAGAGTTAGAAACATCAATGAGAGAGAGTCATCGATCAGCTGCCTCTTGCACACCCCCTACTGGGGATATGCCCGCAACCAAGGTACATGCCCTTGACCGGAATCGAACCCGGGGCCCTTCAGTCCCCAAGCCGACGCTTTATCCATTGAGCCAAACCGGTCCCGACTGAATATTATAAAATATTTAAACTGTCATTTGAATACATGGCTTGGCTGGCAGGAAACTATGGATGGATTGGAGACCAAAGATGAAAAGTGTGAATCTAGAAATATAAGTAAGCAATAGAAAAAGCCCTTGTCCTAAGACTATTTAAAAGTCCTTGAGACTCATAACTCATTTTTTACTGGGCTGCACCCCTAGAACTTGGGGCTCCAGCAAGAGTATAGGTCAAATTGAAAAGGATAAAGCAGCCTACCCTCTCCCCTCCAACCTGTCATATATACACTCTCAGAAGGGAGAGGAAAAGAAAAATCATTCCACACACTTTACAGAGGGAAATGTTGGGCATAAATGCCTAACAATACCTCGGTTTAGATGAAAAAAGGGGGGGGGGGGACCATCTGACATTGGGTTTAGGTGAAAAGAGCGTGGGGATAAGCCTTGAAAATGTCTAACCACAAGCCCTGTTTATGTTAGTGTAATCTCAGAATTCCCTTTGTGTGACTCCCAAGAAAATACATACTGAGAAAAGATTTTTTTTTTTCTTAAGTGCTCCAGCCATCACATCCATATGCTGGAATGATAGAGAGAATGAGGAGAAAAGCAAGCCACCTCCATTTTCCAGAAGTCGTACACACCGATTCTGGCCCCCAACTTACGCATATAACAATCCTAGCTGTGTATAGGTTGTCTTTATTCTGGGTTCCAGAATGTATTGATGACGAAAAATGCAAGAATGAATATTGTAGGTTGTTGTGTGGGAGTAAGTTCTGCCTTTATCTCCAAATATTGAGAAGTAAGGTAATACTTGTTCCTTGGACATCTTTCTGGTTAGCCATGGACAGGATTTTTGAGTCTTATTGTGGAATAAACCCATTTTGCTGGTCTTCAACTTTTCATTAAGAAAGATAGCTTGGTAAAAAAAAAAAAAAATATATATATATATATATATATATATATATATATATATATAGATGAAATTGGTAATCAATGCTTAAATAAAAAGAAAGATGAAAGAAGAATCCAAGATTTAAAAAAAATCATATAAATTGTAACTAAAGTTCTTTTCCTAGGATATTTGAAGTCACTAAGACACATGAAACTGATTAGAACTGAAACAACCTTATTGTTTCCTTTTATTTTGCTCATCTTACAAATTTCCTCAAAAGAGTATAGTGGCTAAGCCCTCCTGCAGAGCTAGAAAAACAAGGAAATCATTGAACATTTTCTTTTGATGAAATGCCTTGCTTAGGACTTTTTGTTTGCTTATTTGTTTTTGCTTTGGTTTGGTTTTTTTGGTTTCTGAGTAAACCATAGGAAATAGTCATTTTAAATTTTATAAAAGGTTTAAAAAAGACATGTTCTGTAATAAGATAGCATTTTAAAAAAAAATCCTCAGTTAGTGCTATTAATTATTCTTGGAAGAAGAGAATTGTAATTTTCTCTTTATATATTCTTTAAAATCACAGCACTATATCTGAAAATCTACAATAGAGGTATGTGCAATTTCCTGAAAATAAGGGAGGTATTTTCTTTTTCTGTGCCATGCTTCCAGCTATTTTACAAGAAAAAAATGAAATGTACTGTTGTGCAAATATCAAAATAACTCTGACTTATGACAATACTTAATACTGGCTAAATTAGTCTCTCTCTAATTCTGGGTTAATCTGGAGATGCAAATAGAAAATTTCTACTGCCGCAGGTTCTCACACACTCACACACAAATATACACCTATGTATGTATACTTGTATATGAGTCACAGCAACCACGTATTAGCACAAAAATCTCCAGCCTAGCTGGTGTGGCTCAGTGGTTGAGCATCAACTCATGAACCAAGAGGTCACCCATTTCATTGCTGGTCAGGGCACATGCCTGGGTTTCCAGTTCAATCCCCAGTAGAGGGCATGCAGGAGGCAGCCAATCAATAATACTCTCTCATCATTGATGTTTCTATTTCTCTCTCCCTTTCCCTTCTTCTCTGAAGTCATTAAAATAAAAAATAAAAAGCTTAACCAAGTAAGGTTTTATTTTTCTCTTGTAACAAGTACAGGAATAGGCCATCCTCTTCTGTTTCTATATTTTCACTCTGCCACATTTAGCACTTTGCTTTCATCCTCATGGTCTCAAATGGCAGCTCTACCTCCAGGTATCACATCCACATTCCAGACAGGAAAAAGAAACAAGTGATAAAGAGGAACAGGAAATGTCTACACCAGAAAAGCAAAACTTTCCTAGATGACCCCAATAGAATCTTATTTCTTGTTGGCCAGAATTGAAAGAAAGTCTAGACAATGGGCTAATTTTATCAGACATATTGCCATCTCAAATTGAGGTTCTAATAGGAATAAAAAAGAATGATATAAATATTTAATGCCAAAATTCTAGCATTTCAATCCATGAAGGAAGTTATTAAGCTTCTCAGAGGAAAGTATAATACCGTATTTATTTTCTGTTCTCCAAGTGCTGACATATAGTTCATAGTCATTCAACAACTATTTCTTCAGCTCCTATTGTATGTCAGGTACCATTTTAGGTGTTGGGGATACACTCAGATAAAAATTCTTGTCCCCTTAGCTCATTCTAGCAGGCAGAGACATCTAGTAACTACAGTCACAATAAATAAAGTCAATAGTTTATTCAAAGGTGATAAATTATATGGAAAAAAAACACAGCTGGGTAAGGAGAGTTAGGCACAGATGACAGAATAAGAAAGAATGGTATAGCCAAACCAGTTTGGCTCAGTGGATAGAGCGTCGGTCTGCGGACTGAAAGGTCCCATGTTTGATTCCTGTCAAGTGCATGTGCATTGGTTGTGGGCACATCCCTGGTGGGGGGTGGGCAGGAGGCAGCTGGTTGATGTTTCTCTCTTGTCGGTGTTTCTAGCTCTCTGTCCCTCTTCTTTCCTCTCTGTGGAAAATCAATAAAATATGTTAAGAAAGAAAGAAAGAAAGAAAGAAAGAAAGAAAGAAAGAAAGAAAGAAAGAAAGAAAGAAATAAAGAAAGAGTGGTATAAATATTTCATGCTAAAATTCTAGCATTTCAATCCATGGAGGAAGTTGTAACAAAAATAAACAAGGTTATGTACTAATTTGTTTTCCTTTTTATATCTCAGTCTCTTCTGATTTCTGGAACGTATTGTATGTTTTATCTTTAAAAATAATTTTTAAAATATAGGTCAGTATTCTTTTCAACTCCCATTCTTAAAAGTGTTGAATTCAACTGCTGTTATTTATACAAGAAATGTCAATGATTGTGTCAGGTAGTGTGGTAGACTAGACATTGCTTCACACAGTGCAAACTGTTTGCAATTTATTTAAAGGGTCTGGTTCCATGAGGAAGAATGAAAATTCCAAGGGAAAAAGGAGCAATTAACAAAGAGAAAATGTTCTCCTGACCTGGTGCCTCTTAACTGTCAGAAGCCTGGCTTTCCTAGGGAATGTGCTTCTCAATAGGCATAGTGCAACTGGTTAACTCTCTTCTCCTCTACTTTAAATCATACATATAAGAACATTCACACAAGAAATTACATTTCAGAGTTTAAAAAAACTCCAAAATCAGCATCTCCCAAGGGGCTGAGGTTTGATTGATTTTATTTAAAATCTGAGTGGGTTTTGACCACTAAATATTTGCTTAATTATCTCAGCAGTGAAGAGTGATGCTCTCATTAGCAGGGGTTAGAAGCCCATCTGTGTTCTCTGTCTATCTTTTGTACATAATTGTAAACCCGCCAATTGAATGTACAGTTGGGGAGTTGGAAAGTTGTAATTGCAGCTCTGATTATCCCATGAACGTGGGTAAAACCATTTATTTTCTCTAGGCCGTGGCCTATTTGTGCATAAAATGTAGTTAATGCTACTCCACTATAATGCAAAATTTCAATATTTAATGCTAAGCTAAAGAGTGTTGCCTTGTATACTGCTCACTGGCAAAAAGGGATGTTCTCCCAGTCCCTGAAGCTTGAGAGCCCAATGACAGCAAGAGAAATCTGATCACTGTGAAATTTGCAAAATCAGAATCCCAAAGGTGCCATGTTCCTGCAGAAAACCGAAAGTGAAGGCTTCTTCAGAAGGACAGGAAGCACAGTGAGCTGAATTTCACAAAGGTTAGGGAAATGAGCCAAAGTCATTTGATAGTTACTTTCAGCAGAGGCAAATGCAGATTTTTTGAGACTTTGAGCTTTTATATATATTTTTTTTTTTCAGGGAGAGGGAAGTACTCTTTAGTGAAAAAAAAATACTTAGTGAATGAAAAAGTCACAATGAATTATAAAAAAAAATTAATGGAAAATATCACAAAGTCACGAAATATGTAAAAATACTGACAATTGGAACTATCTGACACACCTCTATAATTAGTTCTTTTCATTTTTTGTCTACATCCTTAATGATCTCTTCAGACAATTTTTTTTAATTCATTGATTTTTAGAGAGAGAAGGGAGAGAGAAATATTGACTTATTTCCCATTCATCCATGCACTCATTGGCAGGGGATCGAACCCACAATCTTGGCCTATTGGAATGACGCTCTAACCAACTGAGCTACCCACCAGAGCCCATCTCTATATATAAAAAGCCAGCGACCAGAACACTGTAACAACCAGAACAACTGTAATGACCAGAACAACCAATCACTATGGTGCCCAATGAGCCAGCAAACTGGCCTGATTGGGGGTGGGGTTGGTCAGCCAACCACCTCCCCCACAAAGGCCCCTACCATCTGGCCTGCCAAGCCCCTGATTATCCCCCCTACTCCAATAGGGGGCTGGGCCAGCCAGCCAACCTCCTGAAGCCCCTCCCCCTGGCTGGCCCCATCCCTGATCACCCCACACACACACACCAATTGGTGGCAGGGCCAGCTGGCCCACCACTCACAGTCACTCCCCATGGCTGGCCCTGCCCCCAATTGCCCCTCCCACCCCAATCAGGGTCAGGGCCCACCGGCCAATTACCCACAGTCCCTCCCCACAACCGACCTGGCCCTGATAGGGCCCTAACTGGGGTGGGCCGACTGGCCAACCTCCTGCCATCTCCTTCTCCCAACAGGCCTTGCCCCAATCTGCCCTTATCTGGGCCGGGCCGGCTGGCCCCCACCCATGCACAGATTTGTGCACTGGGCCTCTAGTACAATGACTTTGATAAACATTCTCATAAGCAGGTTTACCATGAAGCAAATAAAGCTACAGTTCCAGGTCCCTCACTTCCACTCCCAGTCTGTAAGAAGGGGCAGGCTGGGCTGAGGGAACCGCCCCTTCAGTGCATGAATTTCATGCACCGCGTCACTAGTAAAAATATAAGAAGAGGTAGTGAGGGCTTTCCAAAAAACATATTTTTTACCCAGGTCTTAAAGAGCTATCAAGAATGTCTTGGGCAGTAGTCTTGGAATGACAAATGGCAGAAACCCAACTCAAACTGGCTTCAGCAAAAAAGAAGAACAGTTGGTCTATGAAACTGAGAAGTCCAGGAGAACTCTGGTATCCAAACAATATTCCTGAAACAAGTTTCTCTCCAGTGTTCCTCTTTGCTTTTTCTCATGTTCTCTTTGTTCTCAAGTAAACTCTCCCCGCACCATGGCAAATAGTCACCTTCAGCTCCAGGTCTACGTGGCCCAAATCTGCAATATCTGTGGGGTCTCAGATTTGGAATATGTATCAAGGTGGTTGCTGGGGTGGTATACAAATGGGGAGTTACTTCAGGGATTGAGAATAAGAAGGGGTTGCTTCCTAAAAATATCCAGCAGCTAAGAAGGAGGAGGGAAAAGACTGCTGTGGAATTCACCTACAAAGCACATTTCAGGTAAAGAAGAAAACAAGAGCAAAAGTGCAAGTGTTTGCTGAGTATATGTTTCCCTGTTGTCTGGGAGCACACAAAGGTGAGGAGGATGTAATTCTGGCCTTGAGTAGGGAGGTGAAGCATGTCTGAAAAATAAACAACCATAATCCGAGACGGGACGCGAGCAAAGCCCTACAAAGGTTGGTTAAATGCCACTTGCTCAGAGAAGGCAGAGATCTCTTTCAACTTGAAGGATTATAAACTTTTCAGCAGACAAGGCACTGGAATTGGATTTTGAAGGGGACTGTAGAAAAAATGGTTATAAATCATCTGAAAATTAAAATATCAGCCCCATGTCCCCACCCCCTTGAGAAGAACCCCTGCATTGGCTTTTAGAGTTGAGGAGTTATAGTGCTGATACATGAGAATAACCAGTCATTTCTCAAACTATTATCACGGGCAGAGATTAGAAACAAAGGCAGATAAGAAAGGTCACGGAGTGGTTTGTAATGTGGCAAAAGTAATGCTGCCTGGGCTGAAATTTTAAGTAATTATATCTTTTCACGTTTGTCCTTTTATGCATCAATTTAACTAGACTTTTTTTTTTATTGAGGCAATAGTTGCATAACATAAAATCAGTCATTTTTAAGTATACAATTCAATGGCATTTAGTACATTCACCGTGATGTTTCATCATCACCTAAATCTAGTTCCAAAGCATTCTCAATCTCCCCAAAAGGGGAATCTGTACCCATTTTAGGCAATCACTCCCTCCATTACCCCAGTCCCTGTTTCTCCCAGCCCCTGGCAACCATTAATCTGCTTTCTGTCCCTATGAATTTACCTTGTTCTAGATATTTCATATAAATGGAATCACATAATATGTGATTTTTTGTGCCAGGCTTTTGTTACTTATCATATTTTCCAAAGTTAACTGGACCTCTTCTGATACTCCTTCCAAAATTCCATAGCATGGGTACAGTGAGCCTAGCAGCACTCCTATGACGGGCTTTCTACCTGGTAGTTGGTATGAATCCAGGGATCATGTCATAAGAACTCCTTTGGGCCCTTCTGGACTCATAAACCAGTGCTCACTTGGTATAAAATAACAAATGAGCTGGTTGCATACTGGGTGCTTGTGGACTCCAAAGTAAATTGTTTGACCAACAGAACTCCGTTTATCCTGGGATTTGAAATCTGGAAGGATTCTTAGATGACATCAATTTTTTTAATCTGTTCTTTAGATAATGAAACTGAGGCCCTAAAAGCATTAAAAAAATTACCCAAGAGCCCATATAAAAGCTCAGAAATTCTCAGGCTACATTCAGCACTCACTGATATGATATGGTTGCCTCTAGAAGCAAGAACAAAATGCAAGAAGACAGCAGATCTAAAGAAAACCTCTCAACTCTGGAAAAACCAAGAGGAGTCTCATTTCACTATTTAGGAATCTGTGCAAATAATAGGGGAGTTGGGGGTAACACTGCAGTTCACAGGGGAAGAAAAGCTGGTATATTCAAAACTGAAACCAATTTTTTTTAAAGACCAATTTTGATCTTAAATTATGAGCATATCAATGGGTAGGCAATGCTTTCTGTCATGTATAAATTTGGAGTGACCATTGGAGTTATTTTTCCCTGGGCAGGGGGAGGGGGGTTCTCCTTGTCAACATGGCTTATGTCTTATATTATTATAGCAATGATGATCTACATCCTTCCATCTCATTTCAGATTTGCTGCCGGGGGGCACTGAAAATGAATGACCCAGCAACGGGGAAGGAGGTGGGGGTAGGGGACAGTGTTTAGGATGCAAAGGCAATGAGAGCACTCAGGAACAGCTAACTGTTCTCCCTCTCCAAAGATATCCTTGGTAAATGGGAGCTCAGATCCTTCTAGGTAGAAATGTAGGCCTGTAAATATCGTGTCAGGATCTTTAATTTTTTTTTTTTTTGTAACATAAAGTTAATGATGCTTAAAAATATGCACAATATGTACCCCTGTGGAACACTCAATTATCTTGATGTCTGAACTTCTGGGGATGGTTTATAAAAAAAAATAATTCAGAGGTGAGCAGAAATAGACAGAATTGTAAAAACACAATTAGGGAGGAGGGGTGGGGAAGCCCCAGAAGAATATGTAGCAGAACAAGGGGAAAACAAAACAGTGCTCCAATGTGGTCATCTTTGTTCTTTAATCTCATCTTTGCAAGATGTATTTCCTGGATTTTTGTCTGAGAGAGTCATAGTATTTCCTGGAGACAATTTACTTTTCTTTTTCACTTGAGGCAAAAAGGTGTTTTCAAAAACAAGCCAACTGAACCATCCTCTCCCTGCAAAGCTACAACACACAAACTCTCTGTACCTAAAACAAGTAAACAAACAAAATCTCCTAACTAATATTTAGGATTTCAAAAGCTGGTCGGCTCCGAGCCTGGCTAGGATAATAATTTGCACCCTCCTTCAGCCACACATAATACAGTCTTTATGCAGCAAATAGCAAAGTTGTTTCCCTGAAAGTCAAAGGTCACTTTTTGCTGAATTAATAGCTGCTCTGGGAGGGTCAGTGTTGTGCTATCCTACATTTTTTTCCAAGGCCTGGAGATGCAATTTCCTCCAATCTGCAGGCAATTTCCCACCAATTTTCTTGGGGAGCTAATAGGCTGTGACAGGAGATGGAGCTAGCAACTAGCAGGCATCTTCAGAAAAGACAAATTGCATCTCTGCCACCTAACTGGGCAGTCTAGATCGACAGAGTTTATAGCTTTGTAGTGTTATTGGGCCCCATGCTAACAGCAAATCATTCACGCTGCTCGCTGAATTTCATATTCCCTTCCTTCTGAATTCGTTATTACCACATATCACTTTGTAGCGCTTTCCCTGGAAATGGCGGTAAAAAGGGGGATCGCACATATATTAGTGACTTAAATGTCTCCTAAATTGCTTAGGAGAAATGATTAGGTTTCAGTAATTTCTGTTTGCAGGGCTGGGGCTGAGCTGGTACTTTTTAAGTGACGGGGTGGGAAGGTTGGAAAGACGAGCCAGAAAGGAACGAAGAAGTGCTGGGCAGCAGGCTGCAGCCTTCGGCCAGCACTTAGAGACTGAGTCTTCTATCTGGGAGGCGCTTATGAATAGTCAAATGCATTTCAGAAATAAACATTTGCAAAACAAGCTTGCAACGCTGCTTTATGCTTTGCCTAGATTGTGTTTGAAAAGCTAACAGTTTAATGGAACAGTGGAAATGTTTTCATAGAATTCAAAGGAAACACCCTTATTTTCATTTATTTTTTGTTTCTCATTACATAAGTAATACATGTTCAGACTAAAAGATTTAATAAGGATAAGAGAAGGGAAGAAAAGAAAGGCTGATTAAAGAAACACCTACTCATTGTTCCACTCAAGCATTTTTTAATTGCCTGAATTAAAAATGCACAAAAATGAACAAGCTAGGCTCCTACTGCTGGGGATTCAGTCGAGTGGAGGAGATAGGCAAATGAGCAGATACACTGTAAGACGCTATGTCCCAGTAGTCTGAAGGCCACTCTTGAAGAAAGGGGGAACAGACTGCCTGCTCCACTAACCTGAGGTGAGCAGAACAGGTCAGGTGGAGTTACGTGGGGCAGGTAAATTAATTAACAGCAGAGATTTGAGTCAGCTTTGCTTTCCTGAAGTGATGCTAGCTGAGAGGATCAAAATGAAAATAAGTAACCATTGCACTCTCCTTATTTGTATCTAGAGACCATCACTTGACAAGCATATAAACAATAATGCCTTGGACAACATGCTCTATGCAGTAATAATGACTGTACTAACATTACAGTAACATTAAGGTATAAAAGGGATAGAGTGAACCTTGGGCTTACTGAGGCCTGCCCCAGGAAAGGTGTTGAGCTGAGACTGAGCTAGAGAAAAATGCAGACATCCTAGTAATCTTAAGAACCTCATTCCTAAGTGATACCTATCTCTAGAACTTAGAGAAAACTAAAATGCTTTTAAAAAAATTTTTTTTCCTATTTAAAAAAAAACTTCAGGAAGGCTAATTAAATGTTAGGAAGCACCTGACCTTGACAGATAAGTAAAACCTAAAGCAGAAATATCCCCATTTCACCAGATCAGGAGGCCACTGGAAGGATCATATAATCTCTGCCGTTATTTGCCAACACCTTCATAAAGAGTAGTGTTATGTCTCAGCTAGCGTGGCTCAGTGGTTGAGCACCAAACTAAGAACCAGAAGGTCACAATTCCATTCCAAACCAGGGCACAGGCCCAGGTTGTGGGGATCCCGGTAGGGTTTTGCAAGAGGCAGCCAATTATTCTTTTTCATCATTGAAGTTTCTAATTTCTCTCTCCCTCCCTTCCTCTCTGAAATCAATAATAAAAAAGTATATATTTTAAACATAGTAGTATTATGTTTTTCTTTTTCTGCTCATTATCATACCAGTATGCCTACAGGTAAGCAAAAAGGATCTCCTCAAAAGCAAAAGGAACAAGGTTTGGTGCGGAACTTGTTAAACCTTTGGGATGGTCACGTTGCTGTGAGCAGATCACCCTGCTTGCTGGTGTTGAGGGCAGGTTCACTCAAGCAGTGGAAATGAGGAGGGTGCAGCAAGATGCCTGCTCTCACTGATACCCTCCACTTGCTAGCTATGAAATCTAAAACTTCATCATCCATATTTTTCCTACCCAGAAGGCCCATTTAGGTGACCCTGAGCCTTAAAGGCAGAGTGTGTTTTGAATCTAAAGGCGTTCAGAGGTAGGCCTACAATAATCCTCCTTATATATTAATTGACTGAATTGAATAGAATCAGGAGTCCCCTAATGAAAATGCAAATACCTTCTGACAGACACCAGTCATTATCTATGGGCCTCACCCAAGCAGGTTCCCATTAAATGGGTCTGGGCAAAGGCCTCGGCATCTGCACAGTTCCCCTGCAGAGCCAGTTTTGGAAACCCCTGTCTAGATGTGGGCTGAGAGGAGTGGGTGGACAGGAAAGTATACCCCTAAGGACAGCAGTGTCACATTGTGGGAAAAGCATGGGAATGGCCCCTCAGGTCAAAGCTGCCCTTTAAATCTTGGGAGCTATGGGAACTCAGCCAAGTGACCTCATCAGAACTTTTTGTGTCCTTAACCTGTTACAGCGCGGTGGTTGTGAGGGCCACAAGAGGCAATGCTTGTTAACCTCTCCCCATCATGGTCAGCACTGGCAGGGCACCTTGCACAGGGGAGGCTTATAAAAAAAAAAAAAAAATGGCAGCTTCTTCTTCCCTCCCCTTCTCCCCCCCTCCCTCTCTCTCACCCTTTTCGCGTCCCCCTCCTCTCTCCTCCTCCTAGGTTAGCAATGGATCTTCTCCCCTGCCCAAGCTACTTTCTGACTCATGAAGTAAGTACAAAGCCTCTCCCAGGTTTCAAGGTTCCACATGGATTGAGTTCAAGCAGTGGGCAGAGTGTTCTCTCCGTCCTCCCTCTTCCCTGTTATTGCGTTTCTCTTGGGCATAACTCCCCAATGGGTGAACCATTACAGCGCCACGACTGGCTGTCCTCAGTTCCTGCTTAAGCATGTTGGCTTTTAATCCAATCTGTATGCTTCTTGCATGCTATATTCACTTCTGTGTCCATATGAGAACCCTAAAATTAATGCCACTGGAACCCTGTAAGACACAAAATGATACCCTGTGGCTGGAAAGATCCAAAGGGCTTCACTGAGCATTTCAATTGCTACTTCAAGAATTAGGTAAGGGAGAGAATGTAATTCCTTAAATTTCTTTCACAGACAAAGAGAAGTTAAGGACTTGTCCAAGATCACACAGCATTTCATATAGTCTTCAATTTCAAAACTAAAAGAAAACAAAACACCCAAAGCACTTATAGACAAATTTTATGGCCTTCGTGAACAAAGGTTCAGACCCCATGGCTTTTCTGGGGACACCCAAGAATTCAGAATGAACTAGGAAAGGTCACTGGTGAGAAAAAAAATTCCACCTTTCATTTCTGCTTAACCTTTAATACTAAATGTATACCAGTTACTGAACCTAAGAATATTTGGAAATAAATGATGTTGAATAAATTAGTAAAGTTTGCAATTTTTCATAATATGAATAAATGAGATAGAATTAAATATGTTTCCTACTTAAATTAACGCTGTCCAGTGGGAAAGAAAATTAGTTTATGCTTAGTAGAAGGATACATAAAATTTTACTATAATTCAGCCCTAAGGAATTTTTTAATTACCTCAGTAATGAAAAATGTAAAATTACTGTGAGTGCAAGTGCTGGGATCTTTCAACACCCATTCCTCAGCTTTAAACCATTTGCCATTTTAATATCCAACTTCATAAATATTTTATTTCCAAAATGTTTGGCCCTTCACAAGACAGGAATGAATGCAAGATAAGATCTAGCAATAACTAGCACTCAACAAGGGGGGAGGGGGGAGAGAATGGTAATATCCACAGGGTGTACAGATCCAACTGAGTTTAAATGCCAACCAGTCATTTCTTAATCAGGAGCAGTGACAAAAATCACAAATTTCATTGCTGCTGTGTCTTCAGAATTAGGTCCAAGAAATAAAAAAATAACGACCTTCACTTGTTTGTGTGGTCTGGCAAAGGATTAAGCCAAAAAAATAAAATATTTTCCCAATCAGCAAATGTTCCTATGAATGGATTGGCCAGCAACCCCAGGAACATTTCTTTGAATTATATCTTGCATGCAATCCCATTTTTCCAGTGATCCATTAGTTAACCAGAAATACTGTACAGAGTTTAATGGGTTAGGAGACCTTAAGGGAATTGATGCATCTCAAATGAATGCCTCAGGGGATGCTGGTTTATTGCACAGAAGATAATTCTTTCCTGAAAAGGAGCAAGCTTCATTTGAAATTAAGATTTGAAGATCATAAACGGAATCAACTGAGCCAAGAAGTCTTTTGTGATGTACCGCACCTGGGAGGCAAGGCGCATTTGCAGAGAACGTGAGGAGAGGAAGGCCTCATGGAAAGACAAAAACTTTTCCCCCCACCTGAAAACAGTATTTCTTGAGAAGAAAATTTAAAATTTTTTTTCCATCTCAGTGTGCCACACTAAAAAGTTTGTTTTTGAGATACAGATAGAGGATAGGCAGATAGGCGGGTTGGTAGATAGATAATAAATGTTGGTTGTGTCCCAGAATATCTTGATGCAGTTAACCACAACATAAATAATTAGCTTTTTGTAAATGCAGCCAGTTCTCCAAGTCCTGGGGTAATCCACTGTGGACTGCAGCGAGGAAGTGGAACAAAGAGTGTGAAATGAACAGATGGATTTGATTTTAAACAAATTAGACCCATGACAAGGGATGTAACAAGTCATTTTTCAGTTTTCCATGCTCTGGGTGAACTCCCCTGTGCCCTTTCCAGCCTGCTAGCTCATTTTTCCCCTTCTGGGAACGCAGGCCGTTCTGCTTTGGGCTCTGTGATTGTAAACTGAGGTCTCCTGCTTCTACGAAACTGATCAAACGAGGCACCAGAGGGACTGAAGCAACAGAATGCTTGATTAGTTAATCTCCAAACTATTTGTTCTCTCAATCTCAGACTCGTTCCTGGACACACTCATAAATACAGGAACAAATGTCAGGAGATATCACACCTTGGAAACTCTGGACTCTCTGAGAGTATTCCACAATCCCACACTGGCATTCCCACCAATGTGGCTGACGTCAACCCCTGGCTGGCTCATTGACATGAATCATCCTTGCCCTTTCCACGGTTTCTTAAAATCCCACCCCTGCCTCCCTGCCCCCATTTTATGGGTTTGGTGGCTGAAAGCTGCCAGAGGTGGCCCCTGTGCACTGAGGCACACACCCCTCCACCAAACCTGAACTCTCAGCTGCATCTACGGCCTCAAATGTCCTGCCGTGGTCTCACTACCTCAGGAAAACTCACACCTCCCTACTGCCAATATCAACGAGAGCAGTGGCCGGCAAACTCTTTAGCCAACAGAGCCAAATATCAACAGTACAACGATTGAAATTTCTTTTGAGAGCCAAATTTTTTAAACTTAAACTTCTTCTAACGCCACTTCTTCAAATAGACTCGCCCAGGCCGTGGTATTTTGTGGAAGAGTCACACTCAAGGGGCCAAAGAGCCGCTGTTTGCCGACTGTGGAACTAGAGCTTTGAAGGGAAACAGTGGGTCTCTGTAAATTCATACTAACAGGGAATGACTGACTGGTCCCTCTGACCTAAATGGTAAGTCCCCTAACTGACCCTTCCCTCTAGGCCACCTTCACAGCGCCATCTAGGGGTGGTGTGTGACCCAAAGAAAACATTGCAGCCCCCACCCTCACACCATCTGCGAGTTCACCCCCCCCCCCCACCCAAATACCCACCCACTCTGCCCAGAACCTAACCACTGCTCCTCCCTCTCCCTGTCACAGGTTGACACTGACGTTTCCATCTTGCCTCTGAACCCCCTTAGCGCACTCAGAACACACGTCCTTTATCTTAAGAGTTCAGCGAGATCCGTGTTGGCAATCTTAGAGTTCAGGCACCATTGTATGGGGAAACACTCCTGGCTCACACCCACCCAGCCAGGGTCGGGCTCCTGGGTTGGCGTTGAAGTCTTACCTGGTTCACTGCGGCGACTCCGGGCAGCATCCGCCTGGTTCCTGCCCGGGCCAAGGGGTCCACTGTGTCCAGTAATTCGGCTCTGGAATGCGACCGCCGTGCACTTTCGGATGAAGCACAGAAAAGCAAGCCCATCCAGTGTGTAAATAAACGTCAAAAACACGAGTGTGCGGTAGAAAGTAGGGGGGCTCGTGACTGGTCCACGTCCCCGGTGAGCTGCGATGGGGAAGGACCCAGGTGGGCCGAGGTCGTCAGAAGCTGACAGGTTTCCAGCGAGACAGCAGGGACAGGCCCAGCATCTCCCACAGGGGCTCCCCGAAGTCCTCTGCTCGTCGGCCGGCTATTGGGTTTTGGGGGTGCAGAATCCAGAGGACGGCCAGCAGGTCCTGCCGGAGCCAGGGGCCGGGGTGCAGGAGGGGCCTGTCCGCCTCACCGCCTACCCCGCGTGGAGGGGCCGGACCGAGGGCACGGGGAGCGGGCGGGGGGGGGGGGGGGGGGGACACACACCGAAAGGGACATGCGTTTCCTCTCCGAGACTCTTCCGCTCGAACAAGGGGGACGCTTCGAGGCCGTTCCACCGAGAGAGAACTTGCACGAGGGTTTGAAGGGCTCGTGGGGAGGCGTGGCCGTGGGGCTCACGAGAAGGGGAGTGGCCCTCGGTGGGGCGTGCTTTGCGGGGAGGGCAGTCCTGGCCACTTAACGGGACTCAGGCAGGTGGAGGTGGAGGAGGGTGGAAGAGAAATGAGTGCTGGTGGGAGGTGGGGGGCGGGAAAATAGTAAAATAAAGAGGGGAAACGTTTTTGAGAAATGGTCCTTAGGTGGTTTTGACATTGTGCAAATGCCCTCCAAAGAATGCATTTGCACAAAAGTTTGGGTACCTTTGCTTAAGAGAATGGAATGATTGTGTGCGTTCATATAGATCAGTGTTTCCCAAACTTCTCTCAAGATGAGAATCACCTGGTGGAGTTGTTAAAATACAGATTCCTGAATCCCAACTAAGAAGTGCTAAACTAGAATTTTTGGGAACATATAGGCAAAATTGTATACTTAACTAGTGCTCTAAAACAGAGCACTAATTGTATACTTAACTAGTGCTCTAAAACAGAGCACTAATTGTATACTTAACTAGTGCTCTAAAACAGAGCACTAAGTTAAGTATACAATTTTACCTATATGTTCCCAAAAATTCTAGTTTAGCACTTCTTAGTTGGGATTCAGGAATCTGTGTTTTAACAACTCCACCAGGTGATTCTCATCATGAGAGAAGTTTGGGAAACACTGATATAGATACATATCGCACTATGTTGCAGTTTTTAAAAATGTGTGTCTTTCCTCCTTAAGGAAAGAGATTGTCTTTTTCATCTTTGCCCAAAGACAATGAATGTTTGCTACGTGACTTTTGAATGAAGGGTAAAAGAGAATGTCTATTTATTTATTTACTTATTTATTTTTAAAACCACTTTTATTAAGATATGATTGTCATACAAAAAGCTGAATATTGCTCACCTGGTATGGCTCAGTGGATGAGTGTCAACCTATGAGCAAGGAGGTCACGGTTTGATTACAACTCAATCCCCAGTGTGGAGCATGCAGGAGGCAGCTGATCAATGATTTTCTCTCATTATTGATGTTTCTCTCCTTCCCTCCCTTCCTCCCTCCCTCCCTCCCTCCCTTCCTCTATGAAATAAATACAAATATATATATTTTTTAAAAAACTAGGTATTTTTAACACACACAACTTGATGAGTTTCGAGATAAGTGTGTATCTGTGAAACCACCTCTCCCACAAAGAGGGGAGGAAAATCCCTTTTTAAAAAGGAAGCTAGCTAACTCTTCGAAGAATGTAGCTCACCTGTGATTTCAGTCGATGGAATAAAATAGGAAAACCTACAAATAAGAGAAGGAAAGAAGGAAAATTTGGGATCAGGAGATTTGAGGAACAGGATTTTCTTTCCCTGAGTCTTAAAATGGCAATACAGACACAGTGGCTCCCTCTGTTATGGGAGCAGCGTGGCCTTTGTGAGAGCAACAAACGGCACGAGATAAAATTCTTTGGGCTGAACATGAGAGCAGCTGATGTCACCACGCCTATCGCGCCATCGCCGGTGGAAAACCACCCATTCCTCCTTGAGTTAGCATCGAATTTTTCAGCTGTGTCCGGAGCATTGCCACAGGTGTGCTCACTTTGTCACCTGCTTCTCGGCAAACAGCACAGACCCCCCTGGGCCCCAAGCCTGGCCCTGGCTCAAATTCCCTGGCTTTCCAGAAGGCATCCAAGCCCCAGTGCTTTGATACAGACAGTATCCCCTTGACCTTTTGCAGTGTTCCACAGTCGTGCCATAACTGGTCACTTGCAGCCAAGCACAATTATTTGCACTGCCCGATGCCAGGGGAGACATGCCAAGCTGGTGAGGAAATGAATCAAAACGAATTGAAATTAATCTGCCGAGAGCTGATGAGGAAGACTCATGCTGCAGCAAAAATCAATGAATAAAAATAAAAAAAATGATCTGCCTAAGAAAAATCAATGAAACCAAATGGGCTGCCCATAGAGAAGAATTCTCTCATACACACAGGCTAGGCCTGACCTCAGATGTGCTCAGCTAATCCAGCACTTGTCAGCTCGCTGAAGAGAGCATAACCTGCCTTTCCCCCCCGAAGCAGAGGTTCTCAAACTTTAATGTGCGCGAGTTACCTGGGGATCTTGTTAACATGAAGATTCTGGTCCAGTAGGTGTGGGGTGCGGCTGGAGAATCTACACTTCAAACAAGCTTCCAGGAGGTACTGATGTTGCTGGTGTCTGGACCACACTTCGAGGAGGAGGCAGCAAGGTGTGTAGTCTCTGGACCAGCATCATCAGCATCATCTGGGAACTTGTTAGAAATGCAAATTCTTGAGCCCCCACTCCACACTGACTGAAGCAGAAACTCTGGGGATAGGGTCTAGGAATCTGAGTTTTAACAAGCTCTCCAGGTGATTCTGATGCACGCCAAAGTTTGAGAACCGTAAATATTCTAGATTTAAACCGTGTTTTTTCATGTAGGTCCATGGCCATCTCTACCATGAAAACTTCTCCTGGTAAACAAACTTGAAGATCTCTTGCCTCCCTTTAAAATCATCATCCTTTAATTTCTAGTGTATGTAAACTTTTTAAATGCTCTTTTTTGTCTCCTACATTCCATCAAGGGAGATTCTCTTGGCTTTTAAATTCTATCAGGAGCCACTTGAGAGCCTGGGCCGTACCTTGTTGATCTCTGTATCTCTAGCTTAGTAGTGTTTGCCATAAAGCATGCAATCATTAAACACTTGTGGATAGTCTGGTGATAGTATGCGGATTCACAGTGAAGCCAAATATGGTTAAGGGAAGGGCAGGAATTCAGTTGCCAGTTTGGCATTCTTTTCAAGTGAATAAAGTATAGATATCTGCATTAATTATCTAATGCTACATAACAAACCACACCAAAAAAAAAAAAAAAAAAAAAAAAAAAACTGATTTAAAACAACAATGTTCATTTTGTTATTGTTGTTTTTAATTTTTTAATTTTTTTTTTTTTTGGATCACAATGCTCTTTTTTTTTTTTATCACTCATGGTCTCTGTGGATCAGGAATGTGAGTCTGGCTTGGTTTGGGGGTCTCTGATGAGGGTGCAGTCAGATATTGGCAGGCTAGAGTCAATGAAAGGACTCACATAGCTGAAAAATCGGTGCTGGTTGTTAGAAGAGGCCTCAGTTCTCTCCGCGGGGCTACTTGAATGACCTCACAACATGGCAGCTGGCTTCTCCCAAAAGAAGCAATCCAAGCAAACAAGGCAAGACTGTCATTTTTTAAAGTTATTATTCCATTGGTCACATAGATTAACCCTGATTCAGTGTATGAAGGAACTCCACGGGGCCTGGAAGCCATATTGGCACCTGGCTATCATAATGAGTATCTTCAGGTTGCCACAGATATTGAGCTTGCTTTCAGGGAATTAATAGTCTTGGGGAGAAAGAAAAATAGTGAACAAGTTCACACATAATGATTTAAGATAGAAATACAAGAATGGAAAAATAAAACAGTAACAAGGGGACAAGATGAGGAGTGTGGTAACTTTAGATAATGATGTCAGTAACTCTCTAAGGCAAGCATGTCAAACTCATGGCCCACGGGCCATATGCCTTGTTTATTTTGCCCATGTTAGCCTTTGAGTTTGACATGCTTGCTCTAAGGTAATGATATTTGGGCTGAATGATGAGGAGGAACCTCCATGTGAAAAACAGGCAGAAAGAACAGTTTGTGCAAAGGCCCTGGACAAACTTGAACAAGCTTGGCATGTTTTAGAGATGGAAAGCAAGGGTGGCTGGAAAGTTATAAAGGAACTAGAGGCCCGTTGCATGAAGATTCGTGCAATAGGCCTTCTTTCCCCTGGCTTCCAGCTCTGGTTTTCCTCCGGCAACCTGGACCCAGGCCTTTGCTCTGGCCACTGCCTTCCACCTTCGCTCTGGCCAGAGTCTGCCATCTTTGTCTTTGCTGCAGCCAGAGTGCCACTCCTGTAGATCCCTTTGCCCCCCACCCTCCCTCTGATAGCAGGTCTCCTGCTCTGCCTGGCTGTTCTGTGCCTGGAGTGGCTGAGAGGCAGGGCCGCCACCATCTTTGCCCTTCTGATTTGCATATTCCCTCCTGATTGGCTGGTGGGCATCATGGAGGTATGGTCAATTTGCATCTTTCTCTTTTATTAGTGTAGATAGGGGGTGCCATGAGGGAAGGCAGCCTCCAGAGAGGTGGGAAGCAACCTGGCACTTTGGCATCTCCAAAGCAAAGAAGGTGTTTCTGGAAGGACAGAGTAGTCAACTTTTAAAAGCTGCTCAGAGTTGGAACAAGGAAAACATGAAGACCTTGCCAGTGGGCTTGGCAAGAGAGCACTGGAGACCTTGTTGGGGGCAGTGTCCATGGTGTGGATGGGATCAGAAGCCTGATGGGTGATTGAATGGAGGCAGAGGGTGAAGGAATGGAGGCTGGGGAATGGAATTCTTCTGAAAAGAACTGATGTGATAAGGAGAAGACAAATGGAGTAGTACCTCCAGGGCATGGAGTTAAGGAAATTTTTTTTGTTTTGATGTTTGTCTTTGATTTTTGGTTTTGAGATGGGAGATAGGACAGCCTACGTGGGCTGAGGTATGCTGAAAGGAATGAGGTAAGATGCAGGTCTCTGAAACATAGATAGCAATCTCTTAAATATGTCATTTTCATCTTTACCCTTGTGACTGAGTTTTATTTAGACCCAACTAATTCTAGACAGCTAATTTGGAAACTTGGAACATTTTTATTCTTTATTTAATTGGGAATTATAGTTCTTTTATTAGCTCTTCTGATTTAACTCATAAGTAGATATTTAGACTTTACTGTCTGGTTTATAGAGTTTATGAAAGTAATAACGTGACTGTTTTTTCTACAATATAGTTTTAAGCTCCCATTAATTTAACTTGCCTACAGAATTTTGTGACTGCAGGTGACCAGATACAGAGACTCACAGTGATATCACAGGGTAGTGAAAATTTTCCTACCCATTATAGAAATAGTCACCTTTTATTGACTTAATTTTCTTATGTGTGACATGATAGAAGGCTTTTGTGTGTTTTTTTAAACAAATAGCCAGAACTTCCCATTGTTGCCCTGAGGGTCTGGGATAGTCAGCACCAGCAGCTTCTATGTCTCCGTGCTCTCTATCCTGCCATTTTATCTTTTCAGTATTGTGTGTGTGTGTGTGTGTGTGTGTGTGTGTGTGTGCCCTGACCTGAAAAAGTGGAGAAATAATGATTTAAAAACACTGAGTGGGAGCCAAAAGTCAGACCAAGCCTTGTTGTTTTCCTGATTCCTCCTAGATGGGCCCCTGAGTGTCCTCCCAGCCTCCACTCAGTCCTGTCCTGCTCCCTTGGGAAGTTCCTCTCCTCTTGCAGCTCAGTGGCCTTGTATATATAGGAGGGGGGTTACAAAAGTAGGTTTGCAATCGTGAGTGAACGAAACACAGAGCTTATTCTTTTATTATTACTTAATTATTGCATTGTTTTCCACACGATTAACTGTAAACCTACTTTTGCCCCATCCTGCCCCCTTATCCACAGTGGCTAGATCATCCCGGTGCCTGAAAATATGCATAATACCAAACACTATGTATACTGTTTGCTTTCTATATATACATGCATGCCTATAATAAAATGTAATTTAAACTAGACACAATACGAGATTGACAACAATAACTAATAATAATGTAGAACAATTATACTGAATTAAAAGTTATGTGAATGTGGTTTCTCAAATAACCTACTGTACTATCTATACTCACCCTTCTTCTTGTGATGACCTGAGATGATAAAACATTTACATGATGGGTGAAGTGAGGTGAATGACCTAGGCATTGTTGTCAGAAGGAGGGCCAAAACTAGAACAAATGTGTTTTTCCTTCTTCACAATTTGACAGATAGAAGATTCATTCTTACCATATATTTTAGCTTCCTCAGCATACAATTTTTTTTCTTTCTTTATTAAGTTGAGAACTTTCACCTCTTCTCTTAAAGGAGCACTTTATGGCTTCTCTTTGGCATATCCATTGCCCTTGAGGCCATTATTAAGTAAAACGAGGATTACTTGGACACAAGCACTGTGATACAGACAGTTGATCTGATAACTCACATGGCTCCTGAGTGACTAAAGGGCAGGGAGTGTCCACAGTGTGGATACGCTGGACAAGGATGATTCACATCTCAGGCCTGAGGGAGCAGAATAGCACATTTCACCATGCTGCTCAGAATGGCGTGCAATTTAAGACTTATGAGTTGTTTATTTCTGGAATTTTCCATTTAATATTTTCAGACCGTGGTTGACTGAGGGTAACTGAAACGATGGGAAGAGAAACTTCAGATAAAGAAGGACTGTATGTAGGTCTGAGGTTTCAGCCTGGAGAGAGGAAAAAGGAAAGAGACATGGATAAAATCGTGGATCCACAGGATGTGTAGGTTATGTCTATCTCCCTGGTAGTTATGAGCACTTGACTAGTCAGGGATCCCTGCTCTAGGGGCAGTGAATTGGGAAGTAAAGGACTCTAGTCTAGAGTTCATACTCCACATTCTGCAAATGCTTCAAATATCATTATCTAAATTAGCAGTGAGGGTTCCTTAATTAGCTTAGAAATGTTAGGTGTATGTTCTTCATTGGAAAAGTAAGTATTTTCAAGCTATTGATATATGGTTAGCTAGAATGATTATGTATCATTCTGCAGAAACAAAGGGATAGGCCCTGTGAGTCCTGCAGCCCAACAATTTAGAGCTTTCCCAGAAGTCCATGTGGTCCTGAATGAACCTGCTGCTGATCCAACTCAGAAAACTTGCTGAGCCTCCCATGCAGGGTGCTATTCGGAATGCTCATGAGGATGGAGAACATGCACCGTGCCTAGAGGACAGGTTGGACGATGCTTTCTTATATAGATTGGTACATTCTGAGACCAGCTATCATTTTTAACTGTTGCTATGTAACCAACCTCCCCCGAGCCCCCCCCCCCCCCGAAAAAAAAGACTTAGTGCTTGAAGCAATGATTAATTTTCACAATTCCGTTTGTTGGAAGTCTGGTCACTGTCCTGCTGGCCTTGTGCAGGTACGGTCTTCTGCGGGTTTGACTGGGGCTGACTTTAGTTTTGTCTGGCTATTGTTGCTGGCTGTCAGCACCCCGTTATCCTCCACGTGAGCACTCAACCCCAGGAGACTAGACTAGACTTCTTCACACATGAGAGTGTGAGAGTGGAAGCTAAAGGACCTCTAGAGAAACGAGCAGAAGTCACTTCCCCCATGTGCTGTTGGTCAAAAGGAAATCACAAGGCCAGCTCACATTCTAGAGGAAAAATACACCCCGACTTTTGATGGGACTAGCAGTAACCTCACATTGCATAGAGGTGCACAGGGAAGAGTAATCCACAGGGGCCATTTACCAAAAGAACCCAACAACACATTAGGCTGAAGTGCATCCTTACCCACTTTTGTCAGTCTTCTTTATCATTTTGAATTTTTCTTTGGTACAAACTTCTTATTAGATCTAAAGAAAACCTCATCTTTTTTTTTAATCTAATAATTTGATGAAGAATTCCCAATACACCAAGTAGAAGTGCCAGCACTGACATTTTGAGTTTCTTATGCTTGTATCATTGTAAACCTCCAGTCCCACTGCTGGAAATCCTTAGTACAGAAATCCACTTCACCTGTACACAGAATCTGCAACACACCACAATTTGCTTTTAGGACATCACTGTCAGCTCCATCCACTGCCCCTACCCTCCTTTGAGGCATCTTGTGAACCAAATGGTCCATATAACCTTGTGTGAAAGATGCTCCACTGAGGCAAGGGAGAAAACAGTAACATTTTAACTCATATTTATGTATGCACATGTACATTTATTTACAACCTAAAATAATAAAATAAGGCTTACTGATATTTAAAAGCAGAGTTAACAATATAACCCCTACTTGGTTCATATGCTATATGGTTGAAATCATACAGTATGTAGCCTTTTCAGGTTAGCTTTTTTTTTTTTTTAACTTAGTAATATACATTTAAAGTTCATCCATTCTTTTCATGGTTTGATAGCTCATTTCTTTTTAGTGCTGAATAATACTTCTTTGTCTTGATGTATCACAGCTTATTTATCCATTGTACTAATATGGGCTCTCTGAGGAAAAAGAACCAATAGCTTAGATATAGACAGATGGACAAATAGATAATGCAATATATATTTTGTGTGTGTGTGTGTGTGTGTGTGTGTGTGTGTGTGTGGCACTGGGGTGGGGGGGAGGGTGCGGTCTGAGGTCCCCCATCAAGCCCCACCAGGTGAAGGGGGCAGCCTGAGGTCCCCTGTCAAGTCCCGCAGTGTGGGGACGTGTACTGAGGCCTCCTGTCAAGCCCTGGGGAGCAGGGGGGAGGGGGGGAAGGGGGGGCCGCGGCTTGAGGTCCCTCGCCCTGGCCAGGCACCATGCAGCCTCAGGTCCCTGCTATTTGGGTGTGACTCAGATTTTTTTTTTTAGGGCATAAGCTAGGTCTTATTATTTTTTTAAATGAAATGTGGCAAGTAGAGTACTTAGTAAATGTATGTTAGATGAAGTAATAAGCTTGTTATACAGCTGATGTATCTATATCTTGTGTTTGGGCTAACATTTTTATCAACAGTATCTTGCTTACCTGCGTGGCATTGGCTCTGCAGATGCTGGGGCTTTTCAATGATTTAGATGTGAATGTTAAGATTTCTAACTATTTCATCCTGAGAGTCTATGTCTTCTAAAAGGCAAAGCACCTAAAATGGATATAAATTAGAAGACAATGTGACACCTATTAAGACTCTGATGCAGAGATTAAAAGCAGCACTCACATTTACACTCTCTATGTCGAAGGTATGGAAAGTCTGCATATTCCGTCAAAATATAATAAATTACAGCCCAGAAGAGATGGTATCACGCTGTTAAGTATTAGCCCCAATATTAGAGAGGCAAACATGACTGACACGGAGGTTTGTGTATTGACAAAGTGTGTGTCATGGAAAGCAATAATAACAGACTGGACCACATTCCTGAATGATTGTTTAATAAAACATAGAAGGACAGACATCTTGGCTGGGTAGATTCTATTTTATTCACTCTTCAAATAAGAGAGTCTTTCCAGCCCGACGATATGTCACAGGATTGTACAAATTGGCATTTGCAGATATCAAAAGGATGCCTGCCACCTAGAGAGCAGGTTGCATTTACTGTCAGTTGCTGGCTGTCAGCGGCCTTTCTGATCCTGTTTCCATGGAAATTGACATTAAGATAGGTGGGGGGAGAAGGGAGCTATGGGTTGTGTTCTTATTTCATTATTTCAAATAAGATGTTTGAACCTTTTACCTGCTTTGCACCCATCTGAAACCGGTTTCCCTGGTAACGGAATCCGGGATGTGGCCCCCCAGTTGCTGAGAGCAGGTACTCTTCCTCTGCTGATCTCAGAACATAGCACTGAAGGGGAGAGTCAGCAAGGCCAAGGGTCTTGGATTAGCTGTAAGGGTGAAAGGAAGAAATTGGAAGTGACCTAAAACTTCATAAGTAATAAGTTGGTTTTTTTTTAAATTCAAGTTTTTCTTTAATTAAAAATCTAGTCAAGTAAAACAAATATACAGGTGGTGACTATCTGCCAAAGACCTTAAAAACGGTCACCCCTCAACTGCCTAATCCCGCTGCTCTACCCAGCACCGTCCCTGAGGCTCAGACTCCCTGCTCATGCATTTTCTTATACATCATGCTTACTTTTCTTAGAGGGTTAAAAGAGAAAAAGGAACAGTATAGACAAGGGCTCACTGGCTCCTCCTCCCTGCCCCTCCCACTCCCCCAAGATCAATGTTTCCTCATCCTGAGTGACTTGCTTTCCAAGGGACTATAGTTGTTTTTAAAAGGCTTTTCACTGCAGAGGATATGCATGAGGTGGCACTAAAATGGCAGTCTTCTTTAAAAAATACTAATATATGTACCTCCAGGGGAAAGAAAACCTTAGGGGAAAGAAAAGAGTGGCCAATAAACCAAACTATTAAGAATGGTTGCGCTTTACATTCCGAATGGGAAGTTATGTATCGGGGCTATTCCAATCGCAGAGCGCTGGATTCAGTAGAATGGCCATGTAAATTGAAAAGCAAACTAATGTCTCTTCAAGCTCTGGAAATCACAGAAGGAATTTGCTCCCAAGTGGAAAATGCTAGGCAATCAACCAATCACTCACCCAAAGAACAAAAGCTTTGTCTTTCTCATCAAGTGTCTTTTATGCAGAAGTAGGATACGGGTCACTGCATGCAATATCAGAGAGAAAACCAGAAGGGCAGAGGTTTCGGCACATAGACCTCGCTTGAGTTCTGATGCGTTGTATTATGGAAAGGGGAACAGTGTATTTCCTTCCTTTGATTTTGCCATATATAAAACATCCCCCAAAAAATATTACACCTGAGATGCGTGATAAAAATAAAACTCTTGACTGAGATGCTAGTGTTGGGTGAAGGGAAAGGATTTTACTTTTATGCAAACAAGAAAGCTAACTATAGAAATGAAACACAGGCTTATAATGCATTCCCACCCTATGATCTAGTAATTCCATTCTTGACATTATTTCAAGGAAATATTTCAAAAGAAGAAACAGTTCTATATTTGAAGATTATTAGTGCACTATTAGTTATCAGAGTTAAAATGTGGTAAAAATAACCATGCAACATTGCAGAAGTAGTTTAACAAATGGTGGTGTATCAATGTTGCCAAAAAAAAAAACAAAAAAAAACTGAACACTGCAGAAATATTAGAAATATTGGGATGGGAGAAGAGGGACTTGTGATAGCTTAATGTGAACAGCAGAAAACCCTTTTACACTGCTGATGGGAATGTAAATTGCTGCAGCCACCCTGGAAAACACTACCAAGGTTTCTCAGAAAATGAAAAATAGAATTACCATTATGACCCAAGATTCTCAATTCTGGGTATATATATTCCAAGGAAACAAAATCATAACCTCAAAGAAATACCTGCGCTCCCACGTTCATTGCAGCATTATTTACAATAGCCAAGGTTTGGGAACAACCTAAATGCCCCTCAACAGATGGATTAAAAAAATGTCACACACACACACACACACACACACACACACACACACACCAAGAATATTATTCAGTCTTTAAAAGAAGGAAATCCTGCCATTTGGGACAATATGGAAAAACTTGGAGAAGGGCATTATGCTAAGTGATATAAGCCAGACAAGACTATCACACATTAAAAAGTCAAACTTAGAAACAGTAGAATGGTGATCGTCAGGGCTATGGGAGAGAGGGAGACGTTAGGAAAGAGGACAAGCAGAACTGGCGGCCTCCAGTGTCCATGCCCCGGCAAAGCCCAACACCCCTGCGCAGGCCGCCCAGGTCCAGAACCCTTAGAGTAGGGGTGTCGAACTCAATCAGAGAAGGGGCCAAAATCTAAAATCCAGCCTAAATCGCGGGCCGAATGGTTTACTGAACAGTCATAAACTGACAATGTCATAAACTGACAGCGGAGTGCAGAGATGACAGCGCGGTGCGGGCCACATTGCAAGGCCTGGCGGGCTGGATTTGGCCCGCGGGCCTTGTGTTTGACACATGTGCCTTAGAGAATCTGGTGGCCTCGGTGGCAGCCTGGGAGGAAGAGGAGGACAAAGAGGAAAAGGAGGAGGAGGAACAGGAAGATGAGAAGGCAGTGCAACAGGCGCGGGCGATGACTGACTTTAACGTCATTTCCAGGGTGAATAACCTAACATATATGAACTAGGAGGGCCCTGTGAACATTTCTGATTTTACCGCTCTAATGATGAATATTTCAGGAAACTAAAAGAGCTGAAGACTGCCCACATGGTAACTATGGCAAATTTAGAGGAAATGTACCAGAATAAATTAAATTTATAGAAACTGCAGCCAGTGATCATCAGGGATGAAGCTTCTAGCATCTCTTCCATGTGTGTATCAGAAAAGAACTGTCACCCTATCTCGTAAATCCCATCACTTTCAGAACCTGATTTAGGTCATCCTTCCTCCTTGATTGTGTCTTCCTCTGAAGGTGAGCTGCCCAACTTGGAAAAAGACCATCCTGAGGAAAGCAGAATGATGACCTGTGCTAAGGAGCTCATCAACAACACGTGGACCAACGTTTCTGTTAAAGATTACATTCCGTGTGAAGATGCTGACTTCCCAGCAATTAAAAAAACAAGGAAGAAATTAGAAGAATGGGTGCCAAAGACTACAGTACCTGAGCCTTTTCAAATGATTAGAGAACAGAAGAAAAAAGAAGAGACCATGAAATATAAATCAGATGTGGAATTGGTACACAAACTGCTCAAAAAACAAGATTCAGAGTGAAGGAAAATATTCCGAGCCAACCCAGTTCCAGAATTTGTCTTTTCCCTCCTTTATCATAATATAGTCAAGCAAAATGAAGATCAGAGAACTATGAAGGAGAAAAACAAAGAAGCGTTTTTTGGCCTCACAAAAGCCATTTAAGTTTATTGCAAAGGAGGAACAAAAGCGAGCAATCCGGGAAAAGCAGCTGGGAGGCTTTATTAAGTCTAAAAAGAAAACAAATCAATTTAAAGCCAGACCTATACCTCGATCTACGTACAGTTCAACTACCAATAGCACATTAGAAGAAGAAGAGCTCTTTAGAAACATTAAGACACAGCGGAGAGCCCAAGAACTTCTACCGAATTCATACCCTCTGCCTTCGAGTCCACCTCACAGAAGTTTTGCTACAAGGCAGCCCAGGGATTCCGACCGGGCTAAAAAGTTGAAGTATAAATGCAAGTCTAAGAGCCAGTTTGCTGATTTTGGAGAACCTCCTGAGAGATAGCAGAAGCACCTCTCAGAGCAGAAAAGTCAAAAAATCCTGTTAGTTTACAAACCGTCTGATCTTCATGCGGCCTCACATGCATCCACTAAAAGAGAGAAAAATTTGGCAGATAATAAAGCAGATGAAGGAAATTTGAAAGAAACACAGTGGGCTTATCAGTCTCTAAGGCACAAGTCACAATTAGAAGTCCCAATGCAAAGCATGTGCTTTATAACGACAATCCTCCAATGCCCACAGTATCTTCCAGAGGAAGAGAACAAGCCAGCAGATTACTTGAGGAAAAGAAAATGTTGGAAGAGAGAACTCGGACCCTAACTAAGCAGAAACAAAGAATGAAGGAATTGCAGAAACTCCTGACAACCCAGACTAAGGCTTATGACTCACATCAAAGTTTAGCTCAAATGTCTAAATCCAGAATAAAATCTTTCAGAAAGAGTGGAAAGGAAAGGATGAGATAATACCGGTGAGAACTAGAGAAAAAATTAAAATACAGGCCACTGCTATTTCAAAGAGCTGCTCAGAAAAATGCAAGAATGGCAGCAGAAAAGCATTACTCATAACACCCTACAAGCACTAGGAATATCTGACGAGTTTGTTTCAAAGAAAGGCCGAAGTGGAAAAATATTTGAGCTCTTCAGCAATTAAGAGATGAAAAGTTTCACTGAGGATAAAGAAAGCTTTAATGAAGAAGAAAATATGGGAGGAGAGAATGGGGAAGAAAATGATTTCATTGAAACCAACAGCCAGGATTCTCGCAAGGAAAGAGAAGCCAAAGAAGAAAGTGGAGAAGAGAAATTTGTTGCAGAATAAACCAGAATCAGCAGGGCCTCCTCTCTGTGCCATTGCTGTTTTTTGCAGCATCCAGTGTTAGCAGCTTTGCTTGTTGTGTTAGGAACGTGGATAGGAAGGAACCCTTCTGATGTGTGCAGGGCTCTTTAGCAAAGTTATCTGTAGCCAAAATGGCAAATCCAGCTGATTAGTCATTTAGTCCTGGTAAGGCTTTGCCTATTGAGTTTTTTAAATTGCTACATGTGCTCTGTTTGCAACTTTGCTCTTACTTGCATTTTTAAAAATCGGTTGATAATCACAGCTGTCACAAACTGATTATTATCTCATTATTTTTGGTAGAAAAAAACTGGCTTAGCATTGAAAGCAGAGAAAAGTATTGTCCTTTGGTGATTTGTTTGAAAAAAATTTTCTGGAAAGCATAAATCAATACATATCTTAAAATTGTACTGTTTAGCCATTCTTTTTCTCTGCAATACATTTCACAAAATGAACCCTCACAGTTGTTTTAGTAAACTTTCTTATCTGAACCATTTTTATTTTTATTTAATTTTTAAAAATCTGGACCATTTTTTAAAAGTAATAAAATATAGGAAAAAATAGGTACTTGCAAACCTACATTTATTTTTGCACTGAAAGTTTATTATTAAATTATCCACCCTATTATCAGTTTTTCTTTTTATCTCTGGCTTTAGTCTAAATTATTTTTGACATATAAATTATTAGAAAAGTTTTTATACTTACTTTTTAACCTTGTGTATTATGGCAGATAGAAATAATCATAGCATTCTGAATTATAATCATAATAAATAACAAGCTAGTTTTAAATGAGATGAAATTGTGCATAATAACTTGTCCAAGGCAAGTCTCCAAATAATTCAGGCTTACCTCTTTAATACTAGAACCAGGGTGTTCAATTTTTTTACATATTATTCCAGACACACTTTGTCTTTCTATTATATGACTTTTATCATTTTTCCTCTGTGAGCAAATTTTTTGTTATGAGAATTAAATATAAAGATGTAATAGAGTGAGACATTTTCTTTTATAAAAAATAATCAACTCATAAAGAGGATTAACTAATAAAGGTATATAATAGCAGTATTTACTTACTGGAAATTTATGCTTTTAATGAAGAGATAAGGTGATTTTTTTCTAATTAAGGGCAAAGGTTTATTTGCTATTTCTTTTTTATGTTAAACTATTTGTCACTACCATTAGACTGCAAACTCCTTGATAGTTGGCATCACTTTAAAATTCATCTTTGTATTTTTTTAATATTTTGCACAGGCTTGTGCATATCATAGGTACTTAATAAAGGTTTGGGTGAGCAAGTAAAAATAAATTATAAACTTACCTATAAGGTGAATAATGTCTAAGGCTAATACTGTTTGTTTAACTGAAATTTGCTTACAGTAGAACTTGTAATGTCACCAAAAAAAGTAAATATGTGAGGTGGTGGATGTGTTAATTCTATGGAGGGAATCCTTTCACAGTGTATACATGTATCAAATCATCATGTTGTATATACTTTAAATAGCTTAGAATTTTATGTGTCAGTTACACCTCAAGCAGAAAAAAAGACAGAAAATGAAAGTGAGAAGCAGGTTCTAAAACCATGTGGACAAGAAGGTAGAACAGTACAATTAAGACAATGGGGCTTTGGACGGTGATCAACAGGGTAAAGCGAACTCCATCAACAGTTAGTTGTCTGATCTCAGGCTGTTTACTGAATCCATGTGCCTCAGTTTCCTCATCTGTTAAATGATATGAAACCAGTAACCACCTCACTGAGCTCTTGTGACCATTCAGTGAGATAACATGAAGAGCTCACCTATCCTTGTCACATCATAACACTCAACCAGTGCTCTTGTTATTAATCACCTGTGTTATAGTTGACATAATTGGCATACAGGGTATATTTTTCCTTGGTGGTGCAATTGGGGATTTTAATTTCCTTCTTTGTACCTTGCCACGTTCTCCAAGTGGAGAATCGGAGTTGTAGGATACTTGTATAGGATAAAAAACATATATATCAGGAGAGAGCATCTGGAAGCCCTTGGCTCAGTGCCTGGCGCACCGTTCTGCCAGCCACTTGTTGGAATGGCATCACTGGTGGTCCTAGCCAACTACTGTCAACGTAGGAATTCACATCCAAGATGCTGCCCTTCCCTTGCTGCCCGTTTCCTCAGGGCAGTGCCTCACCCACATCCGCCCCCTGCTATCAGCAGGTCCTTCCCCAGGCCCCGCCCTGGAACAATTCCACCTTGGTCCTCTGCCCAGAGGCCACCTCGCCACGTGCTAACTGAGATCACATCCTCCATAAATGCTGGCCGGCTGAATCTAATGATAAGTTGAATGAAAACATTTTATAACAGTCAGCAGCTTGTTGTTCAACACACAGTTAAGTGTTCCACTCTTTCAGAGAACAATTTCTAACCTTAATTATGCAGCATCTCTCTAATTAAACACACGTACATTCTTGAGGCTTACACTGTCCATTAGGTCATCTCAGTAGGTTTTCCAAGCTTTAGAAGACTCACATTAAGTTATGGCTAAGTTAAAAAGCAACATTTTTAAAAACTTGACTTTGGTTTAAACCTATTATAACATTCAGCTTCAAAAGTTAGTTTTGGGGACAAGAACCATATGAATTCACTCATATGTGGGACATAAAACAAAAAGCAATAGGCAAAACGAAACAAACTCATAGACAGAAAACAGAATGGTTATTACTAGAGGGGAAGGGGGAGGAAGAAGAGGAGGGTAAAGGGGGTCAAATATATGTTGTAAGCACACAATGCAATGTACAGATGATGTATAATAAAACTTTACAACTGAAACTTCTATAGCATTAACCAATGTTATCCCCAAAAAAAGCTTTAATTAACAAGAAAAAAATAGTTTTGGGAACAGGGACTATTGCAAGAACAGCAACTTCGAAACAGTATGCCTTGCCCAGCCGGTGTGGCTCAGTGGTTGAGCACCAACCTATGAACTAGGAGGTCATTGTTCAATTCCAGGTCAGGGTACAAGCCCAGGTTGTGGGCTCGATGCCCAGAAGGCGGGGTGTGGGAGGCAGCTGATCAATGATTCTCTCTCATCATTGCTGTTTCTTCCTCTTCTTCTCCCTTATTCTCTGACATCAATAAAATACGCATACACATATACACAAACAGTATGGCTTGTATTTTATTGTCATTTTTCTTTTAACCCTCAGCCCCAAAGCCTAAACTGTGGTATGGTCCCAGTCTTAAGAGAATATGAATATATTCAAACATTTCCTGAATATACTAATAGTTCTATTGTTAGAATGCTGCTCCAGACCAGCACCCTCAGGATCACAGGGGAAATTAGTTTGAGAAATGCAAATTCTCGGCCCCCACGTGGACCCACTGAGCCAAAACTCTGAGATGGGGCCACAGAAATTTGAATTTTAACTAGTCCTCCTGGTGATTTGGATGCAGACAAAAAATTTGGGGAAAGCTTCTCTAGAAAAATGAACCCAATTAAAACCACTGAACTGTTTAAGTGCAAGAAGTCCGGGGAGTAAGTTCCCCTGGCCATTACCCTTAAAGACAAGTGTCCTCTAGCTCAGGGGAGCTTGAAACTGGTGATCTGCTGATTTCATTGTCAAGAGAGAGTGAAGAGAAGACATCCTTGCGAAGCAAACAATCCATGAACCTGCAGCGGAGGGGACTTGAAATGTCATCACTCTGCCTCAAGCTGATGAGGGGCAGCCGTCTCTTGATGGAGCTAAACAGGATGCTGAAATTAAGAACAGGATCCCGCCGAAACCGGTTTGGCTCAATGGATAGAGCGTCGGCTTGGGGACCGAAGGGACCAGTGTTCAATTCCGGTCAAGGGCATGTACCTTGGTTGCAGGCATATTCCCAGTGTGGGGGGTGCAAGAGGCAGCTGATCGATGGCTCTCTCTCATCGATGTTTCTAACTCTCTATCTCTCTTCCTTCCTCTCTGTACAAAATCAATAAAATATATTAAAAAAAAAAAAAAAAAAAAAAAAAAGAACTGGATCCCTGGCTCTGATTTGTTGGAAAACTTTGGGGAAAGTCACAACCTCAGTGAGCCATTAGCAAAAGTGCAATTTTAAAAAATATATATTTTATTGATTTTTTTACAGAGAGGAAGGGAGAGATAGCTAGAAACATCAATGAGAAACATCGACCAGCTGCCTCTTGCACATCCCCCACCGGGGCTGTGCCCACAACCAAGGTACATGCCCTTGACAGGAATCAAACCCGGGACCTTTCAGTTCGCAGACCAATGCTCTACCACTGAGCCAAACCGGTTTCGGCCAAAAGTGAAATTTTTAAAAGCCTTGTATAAACGCTCCACAGGTTTGGAACCAGCTGCTGCTTCTCAGTCACGAAGTCTTAAATAACCCATTAAAAATCCCATCTCTGCCCTAACCCAGTGGTTGGCAAACTGCGGCTTGCCAGCCACATGCGCTCTTTGGCCACTTCTTCAAAATAGACTTGCCCAGGCCGAAAACCGACTTCTGCAAACGGGCTAAGAAGTTTCAATCGCACTGTACTTGTGGGCCCGCACGTGGTATTTTGTGGAAGAGCCACACTCAAGGGGCCAAAGAGCGCATGTGGCTGGCACTCGTGAGCCACGGTTTGCCGACCGGTTGGGCTCAGTGGATAGAGCGTCAGCCTGTAGACTCAAGGGTGTCCCAGGTTCAATTCCGGTCAAGGGTATGTACCTTAGTTGTGGGCACATCCCTAATAGGGGGTGTGCAGGAGGAAGCTGATGGATGTTTCTCTCTCATTGATGTTTCTAACTCTCTACCTCTCTCCTTCTCTGTAAAAAAATCAATAAAATATATATTTTTAAAAATAAACATCTCTCAAACACTGATAATTATTATAATTTGTCAATCACTTCCTTGTTGCCTGGTAAATAACAGAAACTTAATAAAGGTGAATGAGCCTATTGACGAAATATGTTGTCCTTATTGTAAGTGATAAAAACATCTAGTTATGAAAAAGGTACTACAAACCTATCATATTAGAACTTCAGTTTTTACACAGTGAACGTCAATTCCATGGAAGTTACATGGCAAAAACTTACATGCAATATATCAGTAAAGACTGAGTGATCAAAAAAAAAAGGTAAATATATGTAATGTAAACCTATTACAAAGAATGAAGAAAACAATTATCTGCATAAGTTATGTTAGTGAACACAAACCTACCTACTCTTTTTTTATACATATATTAGAGGCCCAGTGCACGAAATTCATACACTTGGCAGGGGCGGAAGAGAGGTGTCCCTCAGCCCAGCCTGCACCCTCACAATCTGGGAATGCTGGCTCTTAACCACTCGCCTGCCTGCTTGCCCAATCAGCCCCTAACCACTTCTGCCTGTCAGCCTGATCACCCCCTAACCACTCCCCTGCCGGCCCAATCGACACCTAACTGCTCCCCTGCCAGCCCAATCACCCCCAATGGCCCTCCCTGCCAGCCATCTTGTGATGACACAAGGGCGAGACACCACCAAGACTTTTATTAGTATAGATATTTTTATTGATTTCAGAGAGGAAAGGGGAGAGATAGAAACATTACTGATGAGAATCATTTATTGGCTGCCTCCTGCATGCCGCCCCACCGAGGAACGAGACCACAATCCAGGCATGTGCCCTTGACCAGAATCAAACCTGAGACCCTTAAGTCCGCAGGCCGATGCTCTATCCACCCGAACCAAACTGGCTAGGGCAAACCTACCTACTCTTATACTATTGCACCAGACTGGTACCTAGAGAATTGAAGGTAAGAGGCACTTTGAACCGCTTGGAAAAATCACAACCCACCCAGATTTGAAGGAACACAGACAGGACCCACGATAAACCTGAATCTGGTTCTGCCTCCTATGAAGCCATAGTTTTCCTGAGTCTTGCTTACTTAAGGATGATGATGGTCACCTCAATTTTTTTTCTTAAATATATTTTATTGATTTGATGAGCATGACTCTTGGCACATACTGGTTATCAATGTCTAGCTGAATCTGAAATTTATTGAACCCTAACTTACAAGAAGTTTGGCTCACCTGAGTTTCAATAACCATGATTCCCACCACTTGGAGAGGAGTGTTAATTCAGTTATTTCCTAAATTCACAGCTTAGGGAAAAAACCTCCCATGCCTGCCCCCTCCACTCACAATCCTATTTCACATGCCCATTTCTGATCCTCAAAACCTGAAAACTGGGCATGACAATTTTATTATTTCCATTTTTATGAGCAGGAAGACAGTTTATCCAGGCAATTCGTTACAATTCCAAGCCCCCTGAGCAGAGGGACTAGCTCTAGAATGCCTCTTCCAAGAGCAAATGAGTGCCTCATCCAAAAGCAAATCCTTAAGTTGATAAGGTCTAGACCTTATTAGAGAAAACCCAATTAGAGAGAGACTATCGGAAGCTGGATAACCTACAAAGCATGAGGGGAGAAAATGCAGAACAAAAAAAAAAAAAGGACTATTTCTTTAACTCAGAATTCTTTTGAATGTGCCCTCCCCCAACCCCCACCCCCCGCTTCATGGACACATGGACACCCATATTTCCCAATCTAGAGAGAGTGACTAAATCCTTGCTAACCAACAGGATGGGAGGGATGAACCAATGCCTAGTCACCTCCTTGAGCGCACATCCCTGCCCCTGGACTTCCACTCTGTCCACTGCCAGCTGGAAGTAGGGATGATGAAGCCACCCCGGAGGCAGAGCGGCACTGCCGGCCTAAGTCTCTGGGTCTTACGTGGGAGAGACGCAAACCTTTGTGGTCTCTAAGCCACTATATAGTGGGGTCTCTGTTCCAGTAACTTAGCCTCTGTCCTACTATTCCAGAAAATGGGGAAGTGAGAAGAGAGAACAGAAAGGTACACAGTCCTTTAATCAGCGGTCAGAGTCTGTGGTACAGAAACCTGCTTCGTTATACAGGGAAAGGAGAGAAATCAAGTTAGTGATTAGGGCTTTGCCATTCGCTTAATAAGAGAAAATATTTAACAAACTCTGTACATAAACAAGCATTATTTTGGCAAAAAGCAAACAAAATAATGTTGTTAAATGTGTAAAAAAAAAAAAATAAGGTCTGGATAGCAAACAAACAAACAAAAAATATTAAGACAAACTTACCAACAGCTCTTGGGATCATAAGAAAGCAAGAACATTAAAAAGTCCTTAGATGCGATTTTTAAACTCCCAGGAAATGTGGCTTAACATCGTTGCTCATTATTTTCTAAAATGTATCAGTAAACAATAGGTATATAGAGAATGAGCCCTGGACTCTTTTCAGGAGGAAACATGTATGGCAGCTTATTCAAAGCCCAAGGTTAGATTTCATCTAGTCTCATCGGTAAAAGCTCACCCACAACAAAGAGGAACAGACTCGCGGCGGAGAGCAACGGCTGAGCTGCAGGGGAAGCCTTAACGAGGAGGGTGAGGTGAAGCGCTGGGTGTGGTTGGCTTCAGAACAGTAAGTTAATCTAACAGATCAAATAAGTATTAATGGAGACAAAACCAGTTGACAGCTCACCTTTCTTTTACAGGTTAATAACCTCAACAGCTTCGTGAACATCATCAATCTTAACACTAGGCCCCAGTTACCTGCACACCTTGAGACGTGAGGCTTGTGAAGGAGAGATTAAAGGTTTGAAAAAGCTGAGCCTTCTGTAGCAGAGAAAAGAACATTCTGTTCCCCAATGAATCACCAAGGCAAGCAGAATTTTCACCTGTGACCTCGAATGACAAGAGTATCCTAACAAAATAATAAATTTTGACCAAGTTATCTTAGCTTCCCAAATAAAACTGTTATTTATACGCCTTCGATTTACCCATGATACCTAGTGTTGGGTTTCCAGTAACTCAAAAGTGCTGACTGGGATGCCATGCAGCAGAAACCCATGGCCAAATACATGAACAAAATCAGAAATGCTTTTAAAATGTCCTCTACAAATGTTGGGACTTTGCTTATAAAACCCACATCAATGACCCCAAAGCATTGATAATAACAAGAAGGCAAAGGAAAACCACTTATTGGTACTAAAGCCTTTACTGTAATAAACCAAATATATTTACAATTTATACAAATGTTTAACCTTCAACAAAAATACAAAAAAACGTTTCACAAGATGCAAAACCAGGAAACAAGTTCATTGGAGACACCACTGCGCTACCAAGGACGGAAGGTGAGGGGAACCGCAGGGAACAGAAAGGTAATCTGTGCAGAACACACAGAAGGAAAAGGACCGGCTCCGCCCGGGCCACAGGCTCTGCCCCTCAAGCCCACAGCCCCGGCCCCTCTGTCCACTGGCCTTGGTGCTCCGTTTGGTCTAGGCAGATGGGTGACCTTCTGCTGATGGACGCGTCGCCTCCTCTTTGTAGACTCAAAGTCGTTTTGTGTCAAGGTTTAAAAACAGGTTTTCTTGTTTTTAAAGTTACAACTCTTCTATTTCTACAAATTCAAAACATTTTGGCCCAATTCAACTATAAACATTAAACCACGTAATGTCCTCAGTAGATGACTTCGTAGACTGTAGCCTTCTTGTCCCCTGAGCCAGTGACTATGTACTTGTCATCCACGGAGATGTCGCAGCTGAGCACAGAGGAGGACTCTTTGGACTGGAAGAGAGGACAGCGGGGGCATGTTTACTGTAGAACAGAGATGCTCAGGGGCCCCGCTCCCTCCAAGGCACCTTCCACTTGGGGTGTCACTGGGCCGCCAAAGCTAAACTGTCCTTCTCGGTAAGGAACCCTGACTCACCTGGAATATACTAGCTCCGTAGGGCGTCCGCCAAGCATTGAGGAGGTTATCTTTCCCAGTACTCACAAACCACTTACCTAGAATTAGCAAAGGAAGATGTGGTTTAACAAGATAAAAAAAAAATCCCTACGATACTATAGCTCCATGGACTTAATCAAACTCAGAGCATTTTTAATCATGAACTATCTTGTCCAAGGGCTGGGCTATGCTATGAGCAGAGACAGCAGTTTTAAATCCAGGCTCTGCTGTGAATCACCTGTGATCTTGGTTTAATGAAAGCAGGGGCAAGGACCATGTCAGCCTCCTTAGCCACGATGGGTAGCACCACACCCAGCACACAGTGGGTCCTCAAACACGGAATCAGTGACTCTGCTGTCCTTGTTAGTCTCCCCATGACAATATGGGGCTAAGAAGGATTAAATGACTGACCTAAGTAAAATGCCAGACACGACACATGGCGCACAGAGTGCGGTCAGTGGTGATAGCTACTCATCCAGCATCGATCTCGCGAAAGTTTTTGATCCTGTGTGGGCTTTTTCCCTCTGTATCCTCACTGCAGGGTGCAACCTGCAGGCTCAGCTACACATTACATCCTGACTGTGGGCTCCGCACCCTGGTCACTCCCCCATGACTCCCTGCACTCCTGCCTGCCTCTTCGATAAATCCCCGCCCAGCCCTCTTCAGAGCTCCAACTAACCGTGCCCCACCCTGACCCCAGACTCTCCCCACCAAAAACAAATGTGTCAAAACCTTGTATGAGGCAATTTCATTGCCTGCTGACTTCTCTCGAATTAGGAAAACAGACATCATTGTGCTCTGAGGGACATATTAAGACAGTGGAATTATTACTTCCAGCTGCTCAGAGCACAATATTTTTTTTCCAGATACGATCTCCACTCTATGTTTCTAAAAGTCTTTTCCAGAGAGGCCATTGCTGTCCTCGGAGGTCCCTTCAGCTGCACTCACCACAATAAGCAAACTTCAGGGACAGCACGCAGCTCTCGTGGAGGTGCAGCTGGTACTTGTCGGGCTTGTTCACATGCAGGACCTCCACGTTGCTGCTCTCCATGCCCACGGCCAGCCACTCCCCGGTGGGGCAGTACCCGAGGGAGAAGATCTGCAAGAACAGAGCAGCACACTGATGAGTTTGCCTAGTAAACGTACGATGGAAAAAGGCAGCAAGGAAGGGGGAAAAAAATAACAAGAACAGGAGGATGGAATCAGCAAACTCCAGACTGTGGTCAAGTCGACAACAAGCAACTCAACCCAGATGAGCCAAGTGTTAAACGTCTTTATAGGAGACAAAGGGAAAAATGGGAGCACTTGTGTGTGATGAGACTAAGAAGTTATTCTCAATATGAATGGTATTTTTGTGTGTGTTGTTTTAAGGGATCCTCGTCTTTACAGATACTAATTGAAATACTTATGGCTGGAATGACAGAATGTCTTGCATTTACTATAACGTACACTAGTGTTTGGGACAGGAATAATAGATGAGACAAGATGAGGCACGTTCACTAACTGAAAGCTGGGTTTACTAGACAATCCTCTGTCCTCTCATAGATGCTTTCACATCCTCTGTACTCTCTTCTGTATTTGAAAATTTCCACAAGAAGTTTAAAAAAAAAGGAGGGCAGACCAAACAGAATCCTACTCATACTGGGAAAAGGCTAAAACAGGGAAGAAACTCCACAAAATTTTTAACAGGGTCAGAAAATTTAGTAGTATATATAATTATTTACCATTTTTATCCTATTTTTTTCTGAGTAAAATTATTTCATTACAAAAAACAACAACACAGGTCTAATGTTGACAAGAACACTTCTACCAACAGAAAGCACTTAAAATGGCAGTCTTTCCCCAAACACACCTACATTCAGAAGCTTGTCATCTAAATAATCCTCACAACCCACAATCAAAGCTGAGTTTTATGTCATTTCAAAACTCTATAAATTTAGTCAGCCATGAGTCCATTTTCTAAAGGGTGAGTAATAAAACAGGCACCCATGGAGAGGCTGCAGCATTTTTTTTATGTTCCCCGATGCAAGAAAAATGAATTAACTTTCAGAGCTGTTGTGACTTTCCTCTACTTCTTGTGATGTGCCTGCGTGCTTTTCAGGCTTTTTATATGTGAATCGAATTATCAGCTCTCGCCCTCACGTGAGGCGGGAGAAGCAGACCCAACCTGGTGTGGGAAAGCTGGGTATTCCTGATTGCACTGACTCCTTAAACGAACTCATACATGACTGTAACAGCTATCAGGGCTGAACCTACAGGAGTTTAGACTCCACTCTCAGTGTGTCTGGGGCAGGAGTGATAGATGAGACAAGACGGGCCACGTGTCGCTGTTAAAACTGGGTGAGGTAGGGGCAGGCAGCTGTTTCAAGGGCTTTTTGTTTATTGGTGTTTAAAAGAAAAAAAATCAGTATCTCAAATTTAAGCCCAGTCTGTTTATACAGCTACTGCTGTCATGGGGCATGAAGGGAGGAAGCGCGCGCGCGCGCGCGCACACACACACACACACACACACACCACCTCCCAGGTCCCGGGGAGGAGGAGCCGGGCACCTGTGAGGTGAAGTCGTGCTGCTGCAGCTGCCGCCCTTCGCGCAGGTCCCAGGATCTGACCGTGTTGTCCAGGCCGCCCGTCCAGAGCTTGGTGCCATCGTTAGAAATGTCAATACAGCTGGCCCCGTCTGTGTGGCCCTGGAATTGCCTGATAAAACAAACCAGATTGAATAATGATTTCCTGCCAGAGCTCAAGGTAAACACTGTTGTGTTGTTGGTTTTGGACTCGGGGTGTGTGTGTCATCTCTTCAGTGTCTGCTGATGTACAAGATCAAACCAGCCTTCCCCCCGCCCCCAGGAGGAAGACGGTGCACCTGCAGGTTTTCTTTTGCTTTCTTCACGATCCAAGTGCGAAAGAAACGGAATGCCACCTTAGGTCACTGCACAGAAGTCAAACATGCTACTAGAGCTGTTCTCACAGACCCGCCTGGAAGGTAAAGCCTCTCCCAGGTCTGGAAAAATGTTTTATGTGTTAGAAGAAGGAAAAAAAGAGACAACCACACAGAATCCCAGCCGTATTCCTCAGAGAAAGATGAAGGCCCGGCTTTAATCCTGCAGGCCCGCGTGGCCACATTACTGGCTCGGGGTCTAGGAGCGCTCACAACACAGCGGTTAGTCAACACGGCAGTGCCCTTCTGGCCAACAGAGGCCGAGCTCACAGCGATTCATCCTTGCTCTGTGTTAGAAGGACTCGCAGAGACAAAGGGTCGTGCCCACCTCCGGACTCGAAGGTGCTGAGCAGAGATAAAGCTAACGGCTGAAGCTGACCCCTGGCCACCAAAGCAAGACTGAGCACAAGGTGGGTCTCTTAAAGGGAGCCCTCGAGCTTCAATCACAAAGCGACACCAAGAACAGTCAGCCAACAGGATCTGCTGAGCACAGATGCTCTGCTAGGCAGCAGGGGAGGGGATCAATGGAAGTCGCTGCAGGGCTGGCTGTCTGTGGGTCCGGGACCGGGTTCTGCATGCTCAGAGGGAACAGGTGAGAGATGCTCAGGGGCCCAATCGTGATGGTAACAGGACCCAGAATGGAGCTGCTTGGGAAATTCAATGCCAAGAGGGGATTTTCCATTCCTCTCTTTCCACTCACTTATTATTCCCACAGGTCTCCACACTTTTAATCTGAGCTTGGAATTTAGTAAGCGTGTAAGGGAATGAAACAGCACCACTGTTGCCCTGAATTCTGAGACATGAGAACCATCCCTTCAAAAATCTTTCCTCTGCGAGCCACTCTGAACTTCTGTCTCTGTCCTCCTCTTCCCCGACACCCCTGTTCTCCCAAACTCTCAGGGAGCACGTGCACCCCAGAGGGCTCCAGACTTCCCACCAGTCACACAGGCCTAGGGCAGACCCTGCTCCACGTGCTGCCAGTGCAGCTTCTCTTCCCTCCAAGCGCTCTTGGAACCCAGTGACTCCCCTCCATTTCATCCTCTCACTCTGTCTTACTTTCAGAACTCATGAAATACTCTCACCCCTTGACTACAAATGTCTTTGCTGACTTACAGCGGTTGGTAGGTGTCCCTCCATCCCTCTGTTCACACATCTCTGCACTACTCTCAGGCTCGGACAGGGAAGACCCCAGGACTGTTCAGAATGTGCGGTTCGCAGTAGATACAAATATATTCATAGACTCTACACTGCTTGGTCGCTCAGAGCAGCTGGTAACCATAGGTGGCCGGTCCAAACTGAGAGAGAGGTTTGTGAAGCACCACCCCATTATATGAAGCAGGTAGTGATATCCAAGGGGCTGGCACAGAGAAGGGGTTCAGACACAGACATGAGAACAGAATGCCCGGACCCAGCCACAGCTCCATCATGTCGGGTAGTGTGACCCTGGGCAGGTAAACTCAAAATCTGTGCCTCTAGCTCCTCTTCTATACAATCAGAATAACAGGAGTGCTGACATTATGAGGACTAAATGGGTTAAGAGTGGAAAGCACTGAGAACTGGTATTTTGAAAGTGCTATTTCCTAAGTTAAAAAACAAACAAACACACACACACACAGAAAAAACTGAACACTCGCTAGGTTAAAAGTCTGAAGCAGTTGTCAGCTCTGGCTCCATTAACTTGCTCATTCTGCCCAGTGAGTGGCAAGAGAGAAATAACCACCACCCTGTCACGGGCACACAGGGACAGAGCCTGGCTCAGAGACTCTCTCTGGAACGAGAGGGAGCTGCTCTGAGGACCTCCACGGTCTGTCCAGCCCTTCCTCCAGCACACAGGCCCAAAGCATTGGGAGGAGGCCTGCTAAGCAATTCATGAGCCTAAAATCACACCATAAACGAGCGTTTCAGAGTGAAGATGAACTGTGAAATGGAAGGGCGAAAGATGCTAGTTTTGCCTGGATGTCTTAGTGCTTACATTTTCAAAGGTTTTTCTGTAAAATCTCTGGTGTGAGCAGTGACTTAGGTGGAGCGAGTGAGTTGCCAGAGCCAAGAAGAGTCACAAAGGTGGTGACTGCAGGTCTCACCCCGGTTAGGAGCACAGGTTCCAGGAAGTCAGGCTCATTCCTGGTGAGCAGCCCTGGACGGGGCTTAGTTAGCTAGTTATCAAGAAACACAGACATGCCCTGGCCAGTTTGGCTCAATGGACAGTGTCGGACTGAAGGGTCCCAGGTTTGATTCTGATCATGGGCACATGCCCAGGTTGTGGGCTCGATCCCCAGTTGGGGGTGTGCAGGAGAGGCAGCCAATCGATGATTCTCTCTCATCATTGATGTTTCTTTCTCTTTCTTCTTCTCCCTTTCTCTCTAAAAATAAATAAATAAATAGAAACAAACACAGATATTTGAAAAACAGTGTGTGTGAAATTCGTGCAATCTCCTCTTCACATGTTCATTTTGTTATCCTTTATTAGTTGGCTCCTGTTTGCACAAACAAGGTTCTAGCCAAGCCAAAACTATCTGCTCTAGCTAGTTTGGCTCAGTGATAGAGCATCAGCCTGAAGACTGAAGGGTCCCGGGTTCGAGTCTAGTCAAAGGCATGTACCTCAGCTGCAGGTGTGCAGGAGGCAACCAATCAATGGTGTCTCTCTCACATCGATGCTTCTCTCTCCCTCCATCTCTCCCCCTCCCTTCCATTCTCTCTAAAAATCAATGGGAAAATAACCTCAGGTCAGGATTAACAACAACAAAAAAAAGCCAAAACCATCTACAACTGAGGACCCTTCATACCGCCATGGAATCCATAATGTGCTGCCATGTGGCGAAAGCCAGGAATACTTTTTGAAGAAGCCTGGCATCTATGTGTGCCTGAAAAATGGAAAATGGGAACATTAGGAAGTTAAATATAAAGTCTAGGGGACACTGGAGCACAGCATCAAGATGGTGAGTCCCCCAAGGGAACAGCACAATTCCTCTTTACATTCCCAATACCCGGCTCCCAGCCTGGCACTCAGTAAGACCTGAAGGTGTGTGCTGAGTGCCTGGGGGCAGCTGGAGAGGCAGGGGAGACAGAAGGCCTTCTGACCTCCCCACCAATAGAAAACCACCCGTGCTCACCTCACCAGCGTCTGGTTGTGCAGGTCCCACACGGCGATGTTGCCGTCGCTGCAGCAGGAGAAGCAGACCTTGGAGTCGGGGCTGATGGCCAGGGCGTAGCAGGCGGGGGCCGAGGACGTCAGCTCCGCCTTGATGCGAGGGGTCGGCGCGGCCAAGTCCCAGATGGACAGAGTGCTGGCCTCCCCTCCCACTATCAGAGTGCAGCCATCGGGGAGCAATTTGCAGGAACGGATGTAGTTATCCCTGTTCTGTGAAATAAACACATTCAGTCGCTGCATCTACTAAACACTAAGCCATAACAATGCCATGTTCTCTAACTGCTATCTTGGTTTTTTGGCCTGAAAAGTGTTATTTCACGGACACTAACGAGCAAGAATTCTGTAGTAAAAATCGGGATCCGATTGCAGCTGTAAAGAGTAAATGATACAAACTCAAAAGGATCGCATGCTCAGACGGGACTGTCCCTCACGCTCAGTTATCGCCGAGCAGACAGAACTGAAGTTATCAGTAGATGTGAGGTAGATACACACAGACTTCTCTACGAAGCAACCTCCTTACAAAGCTAGTTTATAAATATTTGATCTCATCATTCTCTGTTATTTACTAGTATCTGGGGACTGCAGACCCCTGCCTATGCTTTGGTATCCATTACTCTTACCCGTACCTAGGCCTGCACCGTGTCCTCATTAGCCAGGTGCCTCCTGGTCTAGGAATTTAACAGAGCTGCTTTCCTGTAACCTGGTTGCTGTCGTTATTTATGCCTCTCAATTCAATGACAAAAGAAATTAATAAAATTAATTTTTAAAAAAGGGCATCTCTCCATCAAAATCAACACATCTTAAAAAAAGAAGTGGGACCTGAAATGACAGCCTTACCCCCGAAAGAAATAACTGCTATCCCCCAACCCAAATAGACATGGCCGAGTTGTTTCTGCTATGCTTTCACCATGGTCTCTCACTCAAAGACTGGAAACCTGCCACCCTTCTTTTTGGAGGTGCTCTCGGGGGTCCAGGCTGGCAGTGAGGGAAGGGCATCACCTGTACAGCCGAGTGCAGGCAGACTCCGCCCAGGGACAGGGTGGCCTCTGTCTGCCTCAGGCCAACCATATGTGGTCTGTAGGCCCCAGGGTTACAGCTTAGCGACCACAGCATGCCCAGCATGTCCTGTGGTCCTGGAAAATGCACAGCGGTATTCTCGGACGCTGAGGGGTGGACGGGGCACCTGGGAAAAGCCTTCTCACCACCCCCATTTTGCTGACAGGGGCCCTGATTTCTTGCAGCGTGATCCGTTAACCCTTTCCTGAAGTGAAGGTAATAAAGCCCAGCCAGCTCCCCAGGCCTCCCTGGAAACACAGACCCCTGTTCAGACTAGTTGTAATGCCACGTTATCAAATGTTTACTATTCAATATTTATCCAAAGGCTGCAGGGAAATTAAAAGTTGAGTGGGTTGCAGGGCTCGGAGTCTAAGGCTAGCTGAGCTTTCAGCCATTAAATAGGAAACCCCCTTTTGAATACACATTTGAACAAGGACAGCTTCTGTAAACGACTCTTAAATATTTTTCTAAAAGAAACCCATCATGGGATTCAACCACCGAAAGAGCATCAAATGAAAACTTCACATCTACGGCAAAGGGGTGGCAGGGAGCTAAATCGCTAACACAGGAAACGGAATGGGCTTCCATTTCCTCCTAATGGGAATTAAAACCCAGGCCCGGACAGATATTTCCTTACTGAGTCTCCAGGGAGACATTACCCTCGTGCGCCAGGTTCTGCTCACTCACCAGACAGTCAAGCTGAGAGACAGGGCTCTTATTGCCGGGGTGGCTGATGTCCCAGACCTTGACGCAGCCCTTCCCACCCGTGTACACGTGTCTGGTGGGGTTGCTGATGGTCACTGCGCACACCACCTCCCCGTGGTTCAGGGTGTTGATCTGGCGAGCGTGTCGGGGGATGCCGGGTCCGATGAGGGCGTCGGGGGGGAAAGGGACAGGCTGCATCTGCCCGTCTGCCGTCACATGGAAGGAGTAGGCACTTTGGGAAGGAGAAGAGAGAAGGGCAGGAGAGGAAAACAGAAAAGAAAAAAAAGAAAAAAACCATCTATCATAAAGCAATTAGTCACAACCTCCACGCACTTCTGTGAGAAAGACAAAGAAAAGGAAAGATTCGCTTGTTACGATTTTCCTTTTAAAATCAATGTAAGTTGAAGTATTCACTGATGGAACAAATTTAAAAGAGTAGCAGAACAAAAGACACATATATTGAACTGTATTTAAATGTTTAAATTGTGTGTACCCATTCCATAAAGCATTCCTTCAAATCCAATTATAAAACACTAAATGTGCCTCCAAATGGATATAATATGCCTCCTTCCGTGTACCTTATAACTGTATCATTTCTTTACATAATGTTAAATGATTATTTTTGATGCTTATGTCAAGCACTTATGAACTCATAATAATTATAAACAATAAACAGTGCCTCTCAACACAAACAACTACAGCTTTCTAAAGCATCAATTTTAAGCTCTTGTTTTACATAACCAAGACAACAGAAAAGAGATTCTCTTGGGTCAATGGCTTTGTGACAGAAATTTCACATTTCTCCTGCAATAATCTCCCTGTACATGAACTCCAGCAAAGCTCCTAGCTTCCTTATAGCCAGCCGAGTCCCTGTTCTGACCACAGAGACGTAGGTAAAGTTTTTAATCTAAAACTAAGGGGACTCTGTGGGAGCATGAGCGCTATCTGTACTTTCCTCTCAATTTTGCTGTGAACCTAAAACTGCTCTAAGAAATAAGCTTATTAATTAAAGAAACAAAAGAAAGAAAAGAATTATAAAAGGGGAGGTGTGCCTGCCCTCTTCTCTTCCTCCTTTCTGCTGTCTCCCTGCAAGATGAGCAAAATGACTGGAGCCTCAGCAGCCCTTTGGGGCCAAAAGGTGCCTGAAGATGGAAATCAATTGCTGAAGGAAGCAGAACAGGAAGACAGGGTGCAGAGGCCTTGGTGACACTCTGGGAGAGAGAAATAAACTCTGCTATTTAAGCTTTTGTCTTCTTCTCCTATTAAATACAAACAAACTAATCGTCATGCACACTTGTTTCCACACCAAAATCTCAACACGCATGTTCTCTCTCATGTAAAAGTGCTTAAACTCCCAGCATTAATATATAACAGAGTTATAAAAGATACACCAAGTTAATAAGGTACGTTAGAGAATGGAACTACTAATATGTTCACCCCACATCCAAACTGATGGAATTCGGCACATGGCACTAAAGACTACTCTTACTTTCTCTCATTGGAAGGTCCACATTAAACCTTTTCTATATGTCCATATACATAAACAATAAGTGAAGTATGTAAAGTTTCCTCCTTTCCATAACCCTCTGGGTTAAATATGGGCACTCTCTGAAACTTGTCCTTGTCACCTTGCATTCTCTAAAGACCATGAGTATTAATACAGAATTTAAGTTTTTATTTTTATGCCAACTCAAAATTTGTGAAAATAACTTAGCAAGCGCAAAATTGAAAATTCATACAAGATATCAGGTCTCTACTGGCCTGCACGTAAAACCCACATACATGCTTAGCTTAAAAATAAAATATATGCTATTATTTTCCTTATAAAAGCAAAATATCAAACACGTGACTTTTAAAAGAATCCCTCCTGCCCCTAATCAAAGGATACAATCTTACACATCTGTTCTCTCCTGACAAATTGGTTACAATAAATACTATTAAATGGTTCAGTGGCCCAAATCCTTAATATTACTCTTCATCTGAATAATTGAGCACACAAAATGGGAACCACACAGACTGCCTTAGGCAGTAAATACACACATAAAACGACGACAGCTCAAAGCCCTTATGTTACCAAAACACTAAACCTCATATTTTTTAATCCAACAGTATTCTTTGCTGCCCTTAGTAATGTATCAATCCACATGATAGTTCAATATGTGCACATTATATAGTTAATCGAACCTAGGCCATTTATTATATTTGAAATCAAATCTCATTTTATTGCCCTGGGAGAAAACTAATACAAAATAATATTGACTATAAACTATGAGTTAAAAAAAATACAAAGGAATTGAATGTGTTTAGGGAGAACAGTGGTGCACAGGGAGAGAACTTGCCTCTCCAGGCTTTCTGTGCTGTGACGGCAGTGGCAGGAGGGAAGGTCAACTTCTCTGCCGTAAGTCACTTCCACGTGGGCCAAGTTTCCATCAGAGGCCCTTTCGGCAATTCTGGGTTTTTAAGGGAAGGAAATTTTTTCTAACTTCCACTGGAACTCTGCTTAGCAGAGTTCAATGTTCCAGATCAAAGCAGAGGCGCCACATCCGGCAAAGAGCTGTCCTGTCCTCTCTGAAGAGGCCACCTCTGCCCCAGGCATCCTCTGCTTCACACGGCGATCATGCTGAGCGATTTAAAACTGATTCGCAGGGCAGTGAACTGCTGCCAGAAGCTGCGAACGCTTGTCCGTCGCAGGGGAAACCCGTATGGATGTTAATACCTCAGTCCCAGGGGCCTCAGAGGGAGCAGACACTGGCCGCAGTGCTGGGAGCCTAATCAAATGAACAAATCAGAACAACGGAGGGTGGAGGGTCCCAGAGAGGAGTGGACTGGAAGCAGTGACCGGGGGAGCAAGTGAGATGGTTCGGAATTTGCTTTTCAGCCACAAGAAAAACAAGACAGTCTCCGAGAAAAGGCCACGCTGATGGTTCACCATGAGGATGTTCAAGAGACGCAGGAGAAAACTTAATGTTTCTGATGGAGGAGCTGGGAAAGGGCCAGACCAACCAGGAAGGGGGATTTACAAACAGAATATTTGTGCATATATCTCGACTGAATTCTGAAAGAATATGGTGTGATTGCCTTTACAGTTCAATCATAGACAAAATTCAAAATCTGAGTGCTGGTCACCCTGGGGGACCCAGCGACACAGGAGGGTTCTAGAGAGCTTTTGGTAAAAAGTCACTGAGCTATACACAGGTGATTCACGCACTTTCCTATCTCAATAATTACAACCTTAGATTCATTTGTTTATTCAAAAAGTCGAGGGGGGAAAGGGTGTGTGTGTTCCTGACCAATAAGCATGTCAGACGAGGCCCACAGTGAAGCCGAGAGCTAGGTTTTGGTTTAAACGGACCTGAGTCGTGAAGCCCCGGCTCGCTAACCGTGGCCTTCCTACTGGCCTACACACCTGCGGCCTGTCACATGTCTGTTTGCTGACCCACCAGGTAGAAATAATAATACAACACAAAGGTTGAAGGGGCCATGGTAAGGACTAAGAGATGACAGCTGCAAAACTGCAGGGCACAACCTCAGTGCCTGACACCTGCAGGGGCCTTCGGGCAATGGCAGCATCAGTGTCAAACACCTGTGGCTTTGGAAGAGGAAGAGGATGTGCTGAAACGAGGGCTCTGATCGGGGCCAGTGGCGGAAAGGGAGGGCGGTGTGGGTGGGAGCCAGGAAAGCACAGGGCAACGCCCAGGCACAGATACCAGGAAACTCAAAGGCACGGGAGGCTGGGGAGGCAGCACAAAGAAGAGGACGGCTGGATAGGATTGTGGCAACATGTGGGGCGGAGAGAACAGTCCCCATAGCCCTCATTAGGGCGAAATGGCTAGGGCCACCCACCTGATCCAAGAAAGAGAACGGAGCCCCGCCTCACCCCAGCCAGCTTTCTGAACCAAGCACCTATAGGTCAGGATCCTAATGGGAAAGCTGGTTGTAGAACTAAAAAGAATAAAGCCCACTGGACATCACAGACTTAAAACTGAATGAAATCACACATGGTCAGAGCATGAGACTCTTCATTTATTGGGCGCACAGCAGAGAGGGAGGAACTCAAGAGTCTCCACAGGGATGCCTCGCAGCGGCCGTGGAAAACTGGAAAACAAGACTGCGGCCGGGGAAGCAGGTTTTTTCCTGGCAGGCTGGCTCCTGTTAATAAAACTGCGCTGTGCTCCGTGACCAAAGGAAAACAGGTGTTTACAGAGTTATTGGTTCCCTATAAATAGACAGCAACAGCAGCAGCAGCAGCCAGTGAACAGTAAAGAGGAACCACGGGCCCCAGAGATAAAGGCTGTGGCTAAGACCCCCGCGGGCTGTGGACTTGGCGCGCCTGACATAGGATTTCTTGCTGTGTTTACAGGTATCAAAAATCTGATTATGTCCATAACCTTTGCTTGCTCGTCAAGTTCTTTGGAACCAAGTCCTTCACACCTGAGCCTCTTTCATGGGACCGTCCTGTATCCTAAACTCCCAGCCACGTGGAGCAGGCCAGTCCCCTAAAACACCGCGGGCTGGGCTGTCGCTCTCCGTGTGGCACACGGGCTGTGCCCTGCCGCCTAGGCCAGCACCGCCTCCCTCGGACGCGCACTCACGTCCTTCCTCCCTCCCTCCTGGCACATCACACCGCCCCAGGCGGGATGATTTTTTCCCAGGGCCCGGCTCATCCTGTATCCTCCTCTCAATCTCAGCTTCGGCACGTCTCACCCTGCGGACTATTTGCTGCACGTGTTCACATGTCTGTCTTTCTCATTCCAGCATTCTTCGGGGACAGGTGGGTGACTTCACCAGCTAGCGCACAGCTGGCACTCAGTGAACCCCAGTGCTCCAAGCTGCTTACTGCTACCTAATCATTTATAAATGAAGGCGATAAAGGTTGCTCTGACAAGGAAAGTCAGCTACTAATGAGAATGTAGAGTCCTCTGACCCCCTGGGTTACACCAGGCAACTTTTCCCAAGGAATTGCTAGAGGTTGCCCCAAATATTGATAAAAGATGGCATCAACTTTCCCAATGCGGGGAGGAGAGCAGTCCCTCAATAGCTGATATGAATAGAAAGGCGACAAAAGCAACTGTATAATAAAGGAGTGAAATCCAAGCCAGCAGAACCCAGGGGATGCAAGAGCCCTGCAAAGCAAGTTGAGGCAGGTGCAGCCTCAGGTCGCAGGCTGCATGCTGGTGGCTGAAAAGAATGCAGTACCTAGTGAGGAGACAGGCTGGAGTCTCAGTTTAGCTGCCAATAAGATGTGGGGATCTTATCTAGCTCACTTGGGCATCATTTCCCTACTTTTACAATACGCCACGACAAGGCTGACCCTGTACACCCGACTGCGGAGGTGTGGAGTAAATGAAGTGATGTGGGACAGTAGTTACAACAAAGTTATGAAGTACACCGCAGATTCGACCTCTGTTCCCATGTCCCAGGAGGCAGCGTACTATCCCTTAGTATTTAGAGAGGAGGGAAGTAGCACCGGAGAGGGTGACTGCACCCCCACCCCCACCCCCTGACTAATGAGTGGGAGAACCAAGATCCCGGTCCAAGGCAGGTTGGTTATAAACGTGGAGCTCCAACCTTTACTGTAGCTTCCCTATCAGTACTACCTCTGACATTTTCACCTCAAGAGAGATAATGTGGGCCCAGCAGGAAGGAGACACCTACCCTGCACTTCAAGAGACATCAGGTATGTCAACATATCCGTGCACTTCTTTACAGAGCCCTGGGCACGGGAGGCTTGCAGGGCTGGAGTGTCTGGGCTCACTCTAAGATGAGAACAGTGTAGTTAGGATTCTGGAGTGTGCCCTTAGCTTCAAGAACCAGGAGAGTGAAGGTGGTGGCTGGGGGTAGGAGGGTGTGACATGGGGTCTTAAGAAAATCAGAGTCATATTACTTTTTAAGATTTCAGCAAAAGAAAACAGGTCCTCGGGACTGTAACTCATCTATGATGATAAAATTTCTCTCTTTGTCGCCGAAACCGGTTTGGCTCAGTGGATAGAGCGTCGGCCTGAGGACTGAAAGGTCCCGGGTTCGATTCCTGTCAAGGGCACGTACCTTGGTTGCAGGCACATCCCCAGTGGGGGGTGTGCAAGAGGCAGCTGGTTGATGTTTCTCTCTCATTGACGTTTCTAACTCTCTATCCCTCTCAATTCCTCTCTGTGTAAAATCAATAAAATATATTTAGCCGAAACCGGTTTGGCTCAGTGGTAGAGCGTCAGTCTGCGGACTGAAAGGTCCCAGGTTCGATTCCGGCAAGGGCATGTACATTGGCTGCGGGCACATCCCCGGTAGGGGGTGTGCAAGAGGCAGCTGGTCGATGTTTCTCTCTCATCGACATTTCTAGCTCTCTATCTCTCTCCCTTTCTCTCTGTAAAAAATCAATAAAATAAAATAAAATAATATATATATATATATATATATATATATATATATATATATATATATATTAAAATTAAAAACAACTTCTCTCTTTGTCAATATGACATTTAACATTTCTTAGGGTCTGCACATCTAACCCATAACACCTATAAAATCCTTTATTCTTTCCCAGGACTTTTCCAGTTTGGCGTCCGGACAGAATAGAGCGCTTTGGTAACAAATTACTTCAAGTTGAGGACTTCAAAGCATTACAATAGAAAACTTTTTGTTTGTTTCCTTATGTAGTTGACTATATTGCTATTCCTGTTATTAAAAAAGCAAATGCAAAAAAAAAATAAATGGATATGAAAAAGTAAATTACTAGAAAGAAAAAACAAGAAGAGATGGCCTGATCAATAAACTGGGAGGATCTCTGGCCAAGTAGGCATTTATGACTCTGTGTCCTAGGCTCCTCTTCCTCCATCAATTAAATATTTTCAAATATGTTGATGTGCTGAGGCAGCAATGAGGCTCCAATACAGGAAAACGATACAAACCAAGAGATTTCATGGACAACAAGTGAGACAAAAAGAAGTTTAAAATGCAGCCATTTCAAAGCTCAATTCAAAAATTCTAGCCACGAATCTAACCACGAAGGCAAACAGCATGATCTATACAAAAACTGTACAAACTACTTAATATATGATAAGCAGAAAGTAATTTCTGAAGAAGGGAAGAGGTAGAGAAGTAAAGACAGGGTTAACCGTCTAGCAGATTAATGTGCCTCACATCAAAAGAAAGGGCCTCATATGTCAATATAATCTCAAGAAATTAGCGACACATTCCCAGATCATAAAAGGGTAGAAAAACAGAAGTTAAACTAACCCCACATGGTGATAATAAGGGACAAAACAGGTATGTTACCTTTAGTGATTAATAGACAAAACACCCAGACGTCATAACGGGTAATTTTCCAAACCCAATAAATAAACCGGCTGTGAAATCTAGACATCAGAGGAACCAGAAGTAAACTCAGTAATGGGAAAAGGGGGTGGAAAGACACGGCCACTGAAGTGTCCTTTGGCCAGAAGCCAGGGTGGCGTCTCTTCACAACATGTTTCCTTAGAGGCCATTTTACCCTAAATGTAGTTAACATTTTCTTTTCTCTCTAGGCTCTGGCTCCTAAAAGGTACTTTAACGATTTATTTAAATAGTAAACAAGTGGGTGGAAGATTTCTCAATTACATGTCTAGCATTAAAACACAGGGTGAAGGAACCTTGGACTGAGATGGAATCTTTAGCCAAACTATTATTAGTGACTTTTAGCTGCTAGAGGGAGGCAGGTGGAGCACAGCCCCCGGTGTTTATGGAGGACAGCAATGCTCTAGGGCCAGGAAAAACGTCTCCACAACAAAGCGATGTCAACCTGACTGAATTTCCAAACCTCTCTCACCAGTGATCTACACACAGCTTAGGGAATGCACTGCCTACAACGAAAAATGAGTTCCAGTAAAGCCGACTACTCGATGCCAAATAAATCTCACCTGGAGGGTTTGGAAACTGCCAGGGCTACCATTTATAAGTCAACACCACTTCCCTGCCAGCCTGGTTCAGTGGCTGAGATCTGTGTTCGATTCCCAGTCAGGGCACACGCCTGGGTTGTTGGCTGGATCCCCAGTGAGAGACGTGCAGGAGGCGGCCAATGATCCTCTCATCATTGATGTTTCTGTCTCCCTCTCCCTCTCCCTTCTCTGAAATCTAGAAAAATATATTTTAAAGTAAAAAATAAATTATAATAAAAACCAGCACCACTAAACGCTAAAATGCAAAATGTGAACCTCCTTCTGAAAGGCTAAATCTCAGGGTCTTCCACAGTCCTGGGCTCATCTCCCACCGGTCAATGCAGCAAACAGCTGTTTACTGGGATGCTCCAGAGACAAGGGGACTTCATCAGCTTTTCATGGGGAAGCGTAAGATACAAATGACATTGGACATCAGTTTACTCGACGCCAAAGTGTGAAAAAGAGGCACGAGATGTTACAAGGTGCCAGTGGAGAGAGATCTTACGTGGGAAGTCATCAGCAAGGCTTTATGAAGAAGGCAGCAACTGAAGTGGTCTTTGAACAGAAAATACTTCCACAGGAAGAGGAGAAGACTGATGAGAAAGTAAGCTGCTCAGGATAGAAGGAGGAACCTTCAGGAAAAAACTGGATATCCCATCTGGCCTGAGCACAAGATGCAAACAGACATGAGGCTGGAGTGATGGTACTGAGGGCCCTTGAATACTGCATGGGGAGCTTATATACCACTTTTGAAGACCTTTGAGCAAGAAATGGGTCAGATCAGGTAAATACTTTAGAAAGGGGAAAAACTCATTCAGGATCCTATTGACAAAAGTGAGCATAAAATAAGTAAGAATTTTTAACAAATAAAAGATTGAGTAAAATGAGAGTTAAATAAGGAAGAACCAACGGCTAAGTTTGGGCCCAGATATCAGAGAAGGGGGAATATGCCTTTAACAAAGATATAGAAGTTAGAAGAGACAGTGTGGGAGAGGGAAAATAACCATGTTAATTGCAAAACCCTATCGAGATCTTAGATGACTTTAATACCAAAAACAAGTACAGGATAGTGGCGACATGAGTCACCTGGCACTCGTCCAATTTGTTAAAAAGAATGTAAGGCCACGGGACCTTTTGCATATGCTGGTTCCTCCAGCTAGAGGTCATGCCCTGCCCCTAGGAGGATAATGCAGCTCAGAAAACACTGCTGAGAATCCTTCTTTGACCCTCCCCGCAGATGGGATCCGCCCATCACATGCTTTCACAGAAGAGTTCCTCTGTCACAGCTCTTATCTCAATTATAATTAGACATTCATTTCTTGCAATGATTTGATTAATGTTGTCTCTCCATCAGTAGGCTGTGAGCTCCCAATAGGGTCCCCTATGCCTATGCAGCAGGTCTCGAGGAAATCTGTGGAAGAGAGGACAGGAGGGAGGTAACTGTCTAGATCTCAGTGAGCAGATGGTGCAGGAACCTGAATCACATCCTACAAGACAGGACTGGTGCAGGGACACGTTCAGCCAGAAGAGACGCCTCATGGCAGATGGTGGTCTCCAAACAGATCTGAAGAGCTGTCGTGAGGATGATGGATGAGCGGCACACTATGTGGTCTCGGGGGAAGGAGAGAACCAGGATTGATGGCTAAAGGTTCCAGGGAGACAGATCTCAGCTCAAGGGCTGGAAGAGTTTTCACACAGCTGGAGAAAACGGATTGCTCCAAGCAGCAGCAAGTCCCCTTCACCAGATACGCTTGGTCAGAGGTGCAGAGCCACTTGGCGAGGCTATCGCTGAAGGCGAGCCACAGATGAGCATTCACACCAGAGGCATCTCAAGGTCCCTGCAGTCCCCACTGGACTATCCTAGAGGCAATCATCCATTTGCTCCCTGTGCTGAGAGCTTATCTCACTCTTTCCTCAACAGCCCCCCTCTCTGTCCCTTTTCTAGGGGGCTACTCCTTCGGCACATGTGTCAGTCTTCCGTGTGTCCACCTCACCCCAGGAAGCCCTGCCCTTCCTAACTGGTCATTCTTCAAATGTCTGCCTATAACCCACTGCTGTCCTCACAGCGCTTATCTCCGACCACACACATAGCTAAAGCATGCGTTGTTCCTTCAATGTCTCCACTACATCAACAGGCCCCCAGGCGGGGAAAGCAAACATTCTCTTGCCTGAAGCATGCCCACAGTCCAGCACAAAGCCTGCCATACAGTTCCTGCTCAAACATCCATGAATAACCACCCAAGTATTTCAACTGGTGTTTCTCAGAGAGACCATTGCAAAGCTTTTACCACCTTGTTCACCCAACTCTGGACTTTCTGGTTTGTCTCCCTTTCTCTTAAGTGTCTCAGCCCAATGCTGGCCTAAGTGTGGTCTGCAGATCTTTGCTACTGTCAACTCACTGAGAAACGTTTATACAACAGAGTCAGTTCCTGACTTTTACACTACAAAACTGGGATCCTTTGTGTCGTTCCCCCATCCGTCTCTGTCGTATGTTAACAAGAGTGTCAATGTGCCAAACCAGGAAAAGACTGGTCTATGATTACAGCCAGTAGAGAAGCAGTCTCGGGCAGCATTACTTCACTAACCAGTAAGAAGTTACTAAATCATGGATTGATATGGGAATAAGCTATACAGCCCAGATCCTCTGGACAATGGGGGAGTTCATTTTGCTCTCTGATATCAACTCCATCTTACTCACATGATTTCATGTGACGCTGGAGGAATAACCACCAGGGTTTTTCAAATTCTGAATGCTCTTTGCCCTTTAACCTATCTGTCTTGCTTCCCCACACAGGCACTCTGCTCTTATAATACTTCTGAACCTCTCAGAGTTTGGCACTCAGCAAAACTTTACTTGGGGGTCAACCTCGGATGTTGGCATCCGACAGAACATATCCTTTTCAAACTCTTGTTTCTAACAAAATAGGGAGCAGGTAGCACTGAGCTGGTTAAAGAGACAACATGTTTCAAATTTCTGAGATTTCAAGAGCTCATTATAGGTTACTGCCTACCCCACAGTCCTGTTGAAAGTCCCCCGCAGCTACCCTCTAACCACATGGCAAAGCAGAGCAGCTTTCTGCAGAAAGGTCAAAGGAGGAGGGCCATCCATCCCTGGTCCTTGCAGCGCTCCTCACTCTGTCTCCAACAGTTTCTCTCCAGAAATAAAGGAATGCATGAGCTCACCCCCACCCCCTACCCCGTGAGAAGACAGAGGCATGACACCTACAGGGTGCCTATTTATAGAAAGTGTTAACACTCCTCAGGAAAAGACACTAGCAATCTCCTTGGAAACACCCAGGCCTGTGCTCCCTTTGGAATTCTGGTCTGATAATACCCATGACTAAGTAACCGCCTTGAAAATAAAACTGAGAAGTTGGAGGTACTTACGGTTTCCCCCCGGGGATTCCTGCCAGGTTGGGAGGGATCGTAGGTACTCGCATGTGAGGGGGAGGATCAAACCCAACCTGGAAACAAAAGAAGGCATCGCAGACTCAGTTTCTACAGGGCAGGTGCTTGGTGAGCATCACTACAGATGTCTCGCTGGAAACTCAGGTCCCCTAAGCAGCTTAACCAGGAACAGTGGCACAGGGTAGCAATACCCAGAGGAAATACATGACAGGAGAAGTAATACAACAAACTCTCAATACTACAAGACACGCTTCCTTCTTAGGAGGTGGAATGGAGAGGGATCTCTTGAGCACTGAGCCAGCCTCCCATGGCCAATACGGGTGTCTGCCTGGTCCTGGCATGTACACAGCGCAGCATGTTGTCTCAGTCACCATTTCTCAACCTTGACACTATCGATGTTTTGGGCCAGACAGTTCATTGTTGGGGGCTATCCGGGAGAAAGCAGGGTGTTTAGCAGCATCCCTGGATGCTATCCTCTAAGTGCCAGTCACACACCCCAGTTGTGATAATCAAGAGTATCTCCAGACATTACCGAATGGCCCTGGGAGGCAAAATCGCCCCCAGTTTCATACCACTGGTCTAAGTGAATCCTTAAGGACGCATACACGATTTTGTGCATCTTAATCGCAGTGCCTAGTCCTTCAGCTGCCCACTTGGCTTTAAACTATCCTGTCCTCCACTGCACTGCTCTTCCTGCTAAGGGAAGAACCAACAAATGAGAAATGCACGTGACATACTGCAAACAACCAAGAGGAAATATTTTCTATTTGCTATGGGTTATAAACTATCCCCGTGTCCTGAAGCAGTCAAGGGCTCCACATTCGATTTTCCCTTCCTGTGCAGTTTTGTATCTCCCTGGTCAAAAATGAGGCCAGAGACACAGCACCCCGTGGTTTCCATGCATCCGGGTTTGTGTTATTTCTGCCTGTTGCACTGGGGTCACTCCTTACACCGAAGCCATTCTATTTGGTTTAAAGAATAATATAGGAATGGAAAGAGAAAGTTATGGCTTCTCAAATATTTTTTTCCTAAGAATTAAAGAGGGGGAAAAAATACTCAAAAAAATGAATGAAAAGGCTTCTGTGAGCTACTTAAGTCATTTCATCGCCTTCCAAAAAAAAAACAAAAAAAAAACACTTAGGTGGGAGAAAACCAGATGTCCCCTGAACCGCTAAAGGAGCTCCTACACACTGCCTTTTTCATCCACAAAGAGAGTAAGTAAAGCAAAAGACGTCTGGCCGTCACTAAATGGGGCGGCATGTGGATGAAAGCGAACAAGGCGAAGGCAGGCACGGCGAGGACACTGGGTCTTTGTTCTGCTTGGTGGGAGCTGCCACCTGCACCCACCATGCTCCCAAGGTCACCTACCATGGGAGAGCGCCCATAGGCCACCACAGCGGCGGCAGCGGCGGCCGCACTCATCTGCGGAGACATGTTGTGGAGGCTGGCGTAGGCGGCACCGGGGCTGGTCAGCTCGCCGTTCATGCCCGCGTGGGGCACCATCCCGAAGGGGCCGGGGTATGGGCCGGGCACTGCCAAGGGCGTCCTCAGGCCAGCCGCTGCAAGGAAGCACAAGCCACACGTGACTCAACTGGCAGCTCATCCAGGGAGAGTTTTTAGTGTTATTCATTAGGGGGGAGGAAAAGAAGGGGGACTGTGGGATGGTGAATCAACTCCAATTTGTACACAGGACCCCTTCTTCCCCAGAGCTGAATTCATCGGGAAAGAATAGTCCCCAGGGGAAGCACTGCCCACACATTTCCTCCTGAGCAGCACTGGGAAACCAGAATCCCCGCACCCAATTCACACAAGGCAAACTGAGGCAAATGAAAACCTGGTCCTGGATTCATGTAAACCAAAGCACGGATTTAGAAGAAATATTCTGGGGCCTCTTGTCCTTCGAGCCTTTCCCAGGGAGGAAGATCAAATTGAAGATTATAAGTTTATTCATAGGCTGGAGTCTCATTGAAATCCTCCAGATTTCTACTGACAGAGAGATCCCGGATTCCTGATGGACCCGCCGGCCAATTGAAGCAAGCAAGGAGCACACTTAGGCTGGCCAGACGGGCGATTTTGGTCAATATTAGCAAACTCAAGACACACAATAATATTGATAGTTCGGGAAGGAGCTTACATTTGGAACAACTATCAGAAACTTTAGTGAAGTCCCTAGGACTCGGACTATTTGGAAATAAAAGTCGAACGTAAACAGCTAGAAATAGGAAGGATGGAGCCGCTGAAACCCAAGGATGAACATCTGCTTCTTATCATGGCTTTTCTGAGATAGGAAGGAGGGAGGTAGGCAGCAGCTACATTTTGTTCCTGGGGAAACTGCGTCACAGCAGGAACAGATGACGAATCAAGCTGTGGGAGGACAAACCAAACAAAGCACGAGAAGAGGCGATGCCCTACCCGCCTGGTTAACGAGGGGGTCCATGGCTGGAGGCTTGCCGAGGCCGGGACGGAGGCCTGGAGTGGCGCTGGTGCCCGGCGTGGGCATGTCGCTCCGAGGTGTCGGTGTGCTGGATTTCAGAACGGGCGTGCTGGCTTTTTCATGCTGGTGTCATTAAACAAATTAAATGAGTATTATTTTTAATCCAAGCCCTATTACACAATTTATCACAACAGCAGCTGGAACACTGGGCACCTTCTAGCTACTCCCTCAGCCAATTTTCATAAATCCACACAATGTTGACAGCATTAACTTGTGGGCGAGAAATGCTGACCTTTCCTCTTCCTGCCAGAATTAAAACTCTAGCGAGAGACACAGAGCATGATCACCCTTCTTCCTCTGCAGGTTTTTATCTTACAAAGTATTTTTCCAGCAGGCTTGTGGACTTGGGATCGAGGCCAAGTCAGAAGGATGACCACTCAGAGGAAAGCTTCTGGTCACTCAGAAAAAATAAAATAAAATTTAAAAAAATGCCAGGTCAATAAGAATGCCAGCGGGAAGACCCCCCCCCCCCCCAATCTTGCCTTTCGTGGCAGTGGGAGTGAAACTAATGGTGAGACACAGCAGGGCCGTTGATTTTATGAGGTGCAAACCAGCATATCAGAGGCAAAAGCCCTAGACTAGTCCCATTGCCGTGTTTGAGAGATGTGCCTAAAATGAAGAGATGGCGCTCTGGGGTTAAGGATCGTGGCCTGCTTGCCTATGGACCCCTGTGGACCAAGGCAGTTACAGGGTGACAGAGTGTCTTCTTTTGCCTCTCAATCTTTCATGTCCTTTAAATTCATCTGAGTAGCTATGTGGCGCAATAGCAAAGAACATGTGCTAGAGAGAGACCCCAGCTCCGTCTGGCTTTGGATCTGAGGGGCTTTGTAAATTGGCAAGTGCCTCAGGCTTCTCTCCCCATCAGAGAGATGGCATGAGAAATGACGCTGTAAGGATTTACTGTAGTCGGTTATGGCTCAGCTAGGGGGAGTTACAGAGATGACACACTCTACAGTGTTTGCTGTCGACTGGAAGCAAGAATGGGCTCTGCTGCAGTCCCCTCCCCCGGCCAGGGCCAGCTTCCCCCTGGTCTGAACCACCAAGCTGACTAGCAGCCTAATCACAGCATGCCCAACCGCATGGTTCCATCTGAAACCAGGTAAGAATGGACAGCTGAAGAAAATGAGGGCTTCTCAGGACTTAGGAGGTCTGAATTATTTGCTAACTGGGAAGTTTCAGAGAGTCTGTGCGAGGAGCATATCCCCCAAGTAAGAAGGCAAGGAACATAGACTTGTATTTCTCTCTAATTATGGCCCAAAAGGGACAACTGAGAGGGCAAGAGCCACACTGTATGGGAACAAAAAACAGAAGAGGGAGTGTCACTTTTAAACACTTAAAAATACAATTCTCAATCAGTAAAGCCACCGCATTTCAAATACTTTAGGGTCCCCCGGTTCACAAAGAAAACGAAACTGCTAAGGAGGCAAGTGAGAGTTCTTATTACCTACCAAGCTCATTTCTTTGGATTTCAAAGAAGTAGAACTTCCCGAAGAGGCCGTGGATGCTGGGCTGCTGGAAGCATCTTTCTTTAGCAGGCGGTTTTTGTCGATCCCGTTTTCCCGGGGTGAGTGGGTGGGGCTTGCTCTCGGAGAAGCAGGGTCCTTAACAAGCATAAGCAAGGCTTCCGTGATTTTGCTTACAATGGACAGATCTTTCCCTTACACACTCTTATTCCCACGCTATTCCTCTCTAAAGTAAAGGAAATGCTGAAAGTCTAGATTTAGGGGACTTGAGAAGATATGCGCATCAACACTGTTCTCCTTAAAAGGATGGTGTTTGCAAAGATACCCAATTAGACACCATAAAGAAGAAAAAAACCTGGGAACAACCATATTCCTCCTCATGCTCAAATACTTTGCCCAGAGGGCACAGGAAGAAAATGAGCACCAGGGACCCAGCGTAGGGATTCAGAATGATTAGGGAAACGTTTATTTTAAAGGAAACAGAAGTTCGGGTCAGATAGAGCCTGACTGCTCCATCCATGAACAACCATTAAGTCCTCAATGGATAAAGGTGCAAGAAACCAAAACACGGTGGCTCCGCTTCTTTTCCTCACAAGTCACTCTGAACATAAAGTTTGATAAAGAGTGTAGTTACCTCATTAGACACATCCACAACTAAATTGTCATCGCTTTTGTCACCATCACTGTCCTGGAAAAAAAAAAAAAAAGTTTTAATTCCATTTATTAAAGGTTTGAAGCCCAGTTAAATTTCTATAGTTCCTGATATCAGGCAGACTAAAGAAAAAACAAAAACAAAACAAAAAAAAACACACCGGGAATGTGCCTATGTGCTCCCTTAGATATCACCAGCCCTAGTAATGAATCCGCCTTCTCCCCTTCTTACCTGACCTGAGGCTACACCAAGCCCCAGGCGGGATTTCTGTTGCAGTAGCTGCCAGTTATATAATCACAGCCTGCATACGAGGTGTGGCACACAGTATGGGCTCGATAAATGTTTTCAACCTGAACTGCCCTTATAATCTGAAATCCGCATTATATCAGGTCTTTTCTCATTGAATTTTAAATTATGAACACAATTCATGTCACTGCTTTAATGTGAATCACCTTGAAGACAGCCAACCAATCTAAAGTTCACAAATAATTGATCATAAAGACAAAACTTAAACCATGTTCCCATGGGGTGACTCATTACTACAAAAAATATAAAGCAAACAAAAAACTAAAAACAATAAAGGTTGTTATTGGCCGGAATAACATACTAATCTTAAGAATATGAACATGAAATGACCTCATGTTAAGAATAATCCTCTTTAGCAACCAGCATAAAATATTTTTGGAGAGATGATAGAAGGCAGGCAGGATGGCAATAGTGAAGGGCACCAGCATCCTGTAGTATGGCTTTCATCGTCTCTTCATAAAGCCATAGTTTGATAATCAGAGGAAACTCCAAGGTTGCACTGAGTTTGAAAAGGCTTCAGAAAAGCTGTTCAATGTAAGGACATGATCACTCTTCAAGTCTGAGGCAGGCTGAAAAAGGCAGCTTATTTTCCTAGCCGAAAGGCCTGACGTCCTTTGGTACAAAGTAATACAGCGAGCATACAGAAAAAACAGGCTATCACAAGAGGCCCTAATTCCCAAAAAGAAGTAGACCCGTAGTTTATGACCTAAACAGTCCTTTTCCTGATGTCACTGTCAATTGAGAATTCACAAATAATGTTTGGGAAATATTAGTACAGTACAAATACTACCCACATTGGCCCTCTGTGAAACACAAGTCCAGGCTGGAAAGTTACCCTCAGCTTTAAAGTCAGGTCTTAAATGTTTTCTCTAACCATATCTAGAGCATTACATGCGGGAGACCTCATTTACTTTCTTCAATAATGTGTTACTTGAGACACTGTTATAAAAGCACCATGAAATTCACCAATAACAACATAAAATTACCACCAAAACATAAAATTACCTAGACAATTCAAAATGGTCCACTGAAAGAAATACTTTCATGTAATAAAAGAAAAAAATGAATACTAAAGAAAACTAGCATTTACTTAGTAAAGCCCACAGAAAAGTTTAAATATTTCCAGGTGTACAGAACCCAAAGCTAGAGTGGTGATAAAATAGAAGCTGAAAGTGTTTCCCTTTTAGAAAAAAAACAAAACAAAAACTTATAGAAATGGTTAATGTAACTGAACTGGCAAAAAGTAGCCAATAATTAACTTATTATAACGGATCTTTGAAGTGAGTCCTTAAGTTTTCTGTATTTTAAATCTTAGCTTTGTATCGACCCTTCTGCCAATATAAACCTTCACAGTACAATATTCCTGTGATGGGTCCTGAGGCCTTTGACCCAATTGCTTCAATACACCCTCAACCACCTATACAATTAGTCAAACACAAATTTTACAAAACAGTCATGCAGAGCTATGGATTGTAGCTCACTCACTATTAAATAACTTAGCATACATGAGTAGAACAACTTGAAATTGTATCAGCAAATTTCCAAATTTCTGCATATCATGGACCTTCTCACTAGCTAATTAATAATTGATGCCATATATATAAAAATATCTGCACGGAACACTGGCTCTGGGCAAAAGATAGGGGCAAACATTATGTACTGAAAGGCTTGGGCTGGAAAGAACCAAAAACCTGGGTTCTTTGTATATTACTATTATTATTATGCAGTGTAGACTAATTTAAAGGTCCTCTGACAAAATAGCCACCCTAAGACCTCGGTTTGGGAATCCTAGCACAGTTGTTAAAGAGATGGATTCTGGAGTCAGATCGCCTCCAGGCTCATCCACTAGCTCTGACCTTGGGCAAACCACTTGCAAGGTCTGTACTTCAGTCTCTTTATAAAACAGAAGTGATCAGAATAACATTCAAAAAGGTATTTTTGTGGCACCACAGATCTTACCCTGATCACTTTAGCAGCATAGGTACAGAACAAAATGAAAATGCAAGTCCTTGTTCAAAAATTGAGAATGTGAAGATGGCTGAGAGCAGAGCATTAGAACCAAGGGTGAGGCAGAGTCCTTTCACAAGCAGGGCCCTGTGCACCCGCACGCCTATGAGGCCGGCCCTGCATTCCTGTGTCCTCGCTTAAGGGTAACTAAAGCAGAAAGCCTAAAATTTAATACTAAGCCTGGCAGAAGGATAATTTACAGTTCTAGGAGGAAATAAAATCCTGCAGTGCAAGACTCTATCCTCTTTATGGTATTATTTTAAGGGCTGTGGATTATCACTAAAATCTTTAGAGTGTCTTTGTATACTCACTTGGAAAATAAGCAAGTAAGCAACAAATATTATTTCAAGTCCTTTATTTACTTACATAGTGGCTGGAATCCTTATCATCCACCTTTCTTTTTTTGATGTCATTGGAAAAGTCAGGCCCATTTCTGCGTTTATCGGTGCCCCGTATACTGTCTGGGACCAAGAGGGAATTACTCTGCAAGCAAAAAAAAAAAATTAATCAAGGATTTCTTCCCAGGTCTCTTTGTACACATGAAAACCCAACCTGAACGCGATAGATATTTTAGAAAGGTGATACCTACATCGCCTTTCATTCCATTTAATTCGTCTCATCTGAAGACTGGATGGCAAACACTTATACAACTTCAAGTACTTAAAAGGGAGACCCTGACTATGCAATCAAACCACTTTCCAGGCCCTTCTACTCACTTAAATTGTTCTGTTAACTGTTAGAGAAATGGTAACTTGCTGTTTATATGGGGATGTTTTTGTATTCTTTCCCACTGCAACTTCATGGTCAAGAACATGAATGGCCTATGAGTAAATCCTAAGGTTATTCTATTCGACTTATTCTGTGACTGCAAGTCAGAGTGTGTCACTCCTAAAAAAATGCAAGGAGAATAGGTGAGGTTAACAGCACAGTTTACTAAGATAAATCAGCACTTCCTGCAGCAACAATGAAGAAACTCCTTTAAGTTTTTTTTAATACATAAGATTTGATGCGCCTCAAAAAAAAGCACTGAAATTTAAGTCCCACAGAGGGAATTTCAGCCAGTGAATCTTCAAGGGCCAGGCCAGTTCCCACACATAAAAGCAGAACAAGGACTAATCTTTTCCACAAACCACACAGGATACTTTCATTTGCATGTGCTGAGTACAAACTGTTGACCCAAAGAAAAGAGGCATTTTAGATATTTGGGGGTCACATGACATGATCTGACAGCTGGTCAATTCCCATCTCCTCTGGGCTAATGCATCAGAACATGTTACAATGAGTTATTTTAAGGGTGGGATTAGCATATGCAAGGGGGCAATTTGTTCAGTGATGTGTCACAGCCTGGAACAATGCTGAGTGAGCTGTGGAAAAACCTCCTTTCACAAAGCTAGATAACCCCAATTTCTGAAAGATGCTGGCGAACTAAGAGGAGGGTGTCCAGGGCCAACAGACAATTATGTTACCTTCTTCTGCCACAATTCAGAAGAGAAGGGTCTGCTGAGAACCTTTGTGTTAGAACCCTCTAACACCACTGCATGTACCAGGAGCAAATCATTTACACATATTTGTAACCACCGAGGCTACCTGACTAGCCTGCAGTAATCTCAGAGCTCCCCCATGACAACTGTGGACCCCACCACAGGGGCCTCAACAGTTTAACCACATGCAGGAAAAAATAAAAACTAGGAACCAGAAGGCAGTCTGATGCCTCTCTGCTTACTTCCGGGGCTGATTCCGTTCTCCCTTGAGCTGAGCTTTTCATTCATGTCTGTTCAAGCTACACAAAAGCCAGGAGGCTTATAGAAAAACAGGGGAGGGACCTCTGCAATTCAATATAAAGAAGCTCAGAGTAATGTCTTTAGCACAGGGTGGGGGACTGAAAGGTGAGCTGGCTGGATCCCTGAACTTATTACCTTGGTAAATGTCTGCTAAAAATTAACCCCTCCAACCCAGAGCCACACAAGATGCCTGACAAGATGCAGAGCCTAAAAGTGCAAAGAGCAAACATGCACTCAGAAAAGCTGAGCCTCCGAGGGGAACAGCACCTTGCACTTCAGTATAAACAGTATCCAAATAGAATTATACAGCAGCCCAAAGTCTCCTCTCCAGACTCTGAAAAGTACAGTGGAAGGGCAGGGCTGAACTACTTAACTTCTGCCCATGTGCCCAGAACCCTAGAGTTGGTGCCCACTGGTAATTTTAAAGTCTCTGATCAATGTCACCTTTGTAGCCCTTCTGCTGAATCTAGCACTGGGCATCCAAACCATTCAGTCATTCAGAGACAGCTCTGAATGTCTTATTTTTTTTAATGATGTTAAGTGGTATTGCCAGCACAAAAGTAAACAACACTTATTAGGATCAAGTGAATTTTTGTTAGAAACAATAGCACTCCTACAGCTGGACCTATAAGCATGTCAAGTGTTGAGGCCTCACGACTAAGTCTTAGAAGTTACTGCTGGAATTTCCCGCTTGAGCAGCTTACGTGAGGCCTATACTCTGAATGCGGTTTTGAAAAAGCTCTCAGAAGTTCCTCTATACTTGGACAGGGTTAGTAATTAGCACCCCTGCTTATCTGAAAATTGGCCCCATTCAAATGGCAGGCTTAGACGAGTTATGAAACAAAACATCTCTTCGTACCTCTGAGGCTATAAAACTGATTCGAAACAGGTGGCGAGGAGTGTGGGCTGGAAAGGCTGAGAGCCACGGAGAGGAGCCAGCGGGTCCCTGGCTCCCGCTGCAGCCCCACCAAAAACGGACCACCTCCTTATACCCTCGTCCCCAGGAACCCAGCTTTCTGTGTGTAATTGCCCCTGACAACCTCCCTGCTCTGACGCTGCCTTCATTGTTGTAGGCAAATAGTTCCAGTCTAATGAACTTCACGTCAGCAACAATAACTTCTTGGTTAACTACTGCCTGAGAGACCCCAAGCTTCATGGTTCCTTGATTTTGCTCCCCAGGAGCCCAACCAAAAGACTTCACAGGTATTTCCGGATGTCTCATGAGACCATGAGTCTTCCTCTCACGCTGTGTTTCCCCCATGCACCATCCAATGGCTTAGAGGTGGAACACAGCCATTTTGATGGTCATTATGAGCAGTTTCATATATATTTTTAGAATGAAGAGATTAAACCTAGGTACTAACTTAATATCCTTTGGATCCTTCAAAATTTAGGGTTCTATCTTGATCTGTTAGAGTTTGACTAGGACAAGTCAGAATCACCTTTCATACTAGGATTTATCAACATTTAAGAGGCCGTGGCACAAAAATGAAACTGAGGCTACTTTGCTTTGTTATTTAAAAACTCATGCATTCTAAACACAGAGGAAAATTAGAATCCAACCTTTAAAGAGGCTAGAGCAACCTTAAAGACATACTGTTCATCCCCCTCACCCCCTCATTTTACCTGGAGGATGCCCAGCAAGGGGAGGCAATGTGCCTGAAGGCAAGGAGCTCTTCCCACTTAGTCAAAGTGCCACCACACCCAGAAAAGGGATTTCAAAACTCAATTTATGTTCCTGCATTACTTGGCCCCCAATAGTTATCACTTACAAGTCACACTGGCTCTTTAGCTTCATGACCTTCTAATGGTCAGAATAATGCCTAATATATGTTGCGTACTTTGTTTCCCCTTCCTAACCACAGACTGTCTCTCTGTCTCTCTCTCTGTCTCTCTCTCTGTCTCTCTCTCTCTCTCTCTTTCTCACACACACACACACACACACACACACACACACACACACCCTGATTCACTCGGTTGTTTATTCACAAAACAAAAAATGTGAACATAAAATTAAAAAATGAACATTTCACAGCCTACTTTAAAGCAGCCTAAAAGTAGTCCCGAATTCCAACATTTATATTCATGAGTCCTGCCATTTATAACCAAGATTCACACAAGAAAAGAACTCAGCAGAGAACAAAGTAGTCCCGGGACTCACCGCACCAGTCCGATGGGATGGCAGTCGTGGTAGAGAGTGATCCCACAGACCTGTTTACCACCACAGACCTCCCTTCCCAGAGTCCCTACTTCTAAAGATTTTAATCTACCAAACAGCACTTATCAAGTACAATTCATTTGTCCAATATTTACTTGTCAAATAAAAATTTAATTGTGAATTAGGGATTGTTTTTATCAGCACGAGAACTAGTTGCCACATTCACTGATATACTCTAATTCTAGCCAAGAAACTCAATGTTTTATTTCACTTTGCAGTTAGCAAAACTTAAATACCTGCCAGAATTTTTCAAACTGTAATTATGGGGCAGACTTTGGCTACAAATGTCCCGGCTGGGATCTCCAGACAGTATACATTTTCTTTTGTGTTTTTTGTTTGTTTGTTTGTTTGTTTTGTTTTTAAATATATTGATTTTTTACAGAGAGGAAGAGAGAGGGATAGAGAGTTAGAAACATCGATGAGAGAGAATCATCGACCAGCTGCTTCTTGCTGTGCCTGCAACCAAGGTACATGCCCCTGACCAGAATCGAACCTGAGACCTTTCAGTCCGCAGGCCAACGCTCTACCACTGAGCCAAACCGGTCTTGGCTGTTTTGTTTTAAAATTTTGTTAACAACAAAACAAAAGCACCTTATTTCCCTTATGTCTTTTATATGAAAGTAGGTCCAGAAGACCTATTCACCCAACTGGCATGACTTCCTCTCCTTTTCACATGGAAACCACATATGAAATGACTTGATGAGGTGCAATTCAGAGAAAACATGCTCCACAAGAAGTTATGACCTGTCCCTCTTAAGGTAAATCTCTAGAATATAAAATCATGGTGGGCCTCTTCCTTGACAACAGGGAAATTGTTCGCTATGACCAATAATATGCAACCTGAGGGCCATTTCTTGAACTAACAGTGATATGATGGTTAGGAGCTCCTCAGGAGAAAAGCAAGAGTAGCAGATCTTCCAATATTACACCAGTGTGCACTCCTTGAGTGGTCAAATCCAGAGGAGCTTCCTAAATGGGGGTGAACCATGTTTTGTAAAACCAACACCAGGAACATTCTCTGCTATAGTACAGTGGAGTCATGTTGACTAGACAGTTGGTAAAAGGTTTGAATCTAAATGGATAGAAGCAGACAATATGTTCTCTTAAAATAAAGCAAAGGTTTATTTTAAGAGAACATATTTAATGCAATTTTTAAGCCATTTGTTCACAGAATAACTTAGCACGTAAGTAGAAGAGTCTGTTGAACCTCAGAGCATGGGGTTGAGTCAAAAGAAAACGTCAAGATTCAGACTTTGTGTTTGTTTCCTTTATTCTGACTGTTCCTGACAATGTTGTCTCTATTTCACGCTCTGATTACCCACTCAAGACTGAGGGAGAGACCCAGCTGCTTCGGGATGCATAAAACCAGTCTTTAGAGTCTGATTCCAATAAATTTTACTTTTCTTTTAGCAATTTAACAGTAATAGTTGTTCATGTATGTGGAGATATTTTGGAAGGCAAACTCCAGAAGATATGAAAGAAGGCAAGTTTAATGAAACGTTACGCTGACAGTGCTACCGGAACACTTGTTACGAAACCCTCGTATATCCCTCATCTAATGTAAGACCTCAAAGCAACTCTCCTGCCAACCAAATATCAACCTGGAAGCCACCAGCAGCAAATCTGAAAGGAAAAACCTCTCATGGATACAGCAAGAGCTAGACAGGTTTCCCTAATGTGAAAATAATGTACATTTATTCAAATGGATTTCTTTAGCTGCCATGCTGATTCCCCTAGGGAACTTTCTCCTCCCCGCAGGAAACGTGTTTGTGTCAGAGGTACAGATTGGAAACGCATGACACCTCATTTATCCTCAGTTACACTGAGGCAGTGGGAACCTAATTTGCTCGCACGCTCTACACTGACAATTAACTTCTCGGTGAACATTAAAACAATTAGGTGACGACGCACCCCATCACATCTGTGTGCTTTCTTCACCGACACCTGATACCAATTAAGTCATCACCCCACGCTGTACTTTTTGCTCCAGTCCAATTGGTCAGTCTCGTATTCTGCCTGACATTTCAACAAATATATTTTTTTGCTCATAAAACTAATAAGATCCCCACTTATCAATGGTGAAAAGTGGAAGAGTGGAGAAGTGTGGAAACGTGTCCACTTGGCAACCACATCCCACCTCGGAAGCCCTGGCGGTGAAGCGGGTCTGCTGAAGGGTATACATCTATTTTTCATAGTTAAAATGCAAAATACAGAAAGAACCAGTGTGTTCTTGCATCTTGATCTAGGGACTCAGCACTGTTGGATGCAGAAAAGGGGACTCAGTCAGGACTCCCAGGAGAGAACACAGCCAGTAGGAGGCATACAAACCCAGTCGATATTTGGGCTAGAAGAGGTATTAAACCACAGGATGTCTTAGGCATCATCCTCCACGCCCCACCCCCAGCTTGCCCTTCCACCCACCTTCTCCTGGTAAAGCAAAATAAAATAAAAAACCCTTGAGCTGACAATAAATATAATCACTTAAAAATAATTTTTAAATGAACTCAGGATACCTCCATTGCCCTAATCAGGACCTTGGTCACAGAAAAGAAAAAAAGAAAAAAATCAAATCAGTTATTTCAAACCTTTTTTAAAAGCATGTTTTCGAGGAACTACGTAGGGGTTACTGTTCCTCTTCTTTCTCCAGCCCCTGAGGAGATACCTTCTATTGCAAGACAAGGCCCTGAAACTAGAAAGCAGGTCAGGACCTGGCTGTGAGTTATTTGGGTATCTGACAGCTTCCATCCACCTTATCTGAAAGTCAGCAGATGCAGAGCTTGCTGCCTACTACATTCCAGAGGGAATGAAAAGATTATGGGGCTAACATTTAGGAGAACCTGCTCCAAACGGTAGGTAACAAGTTATCTAATTACAGAACACAAATTAAGTCTTTAGAAAGGTTTTGGAAGGAGAAAATACTCTCTACCTATTCTTTGTTGTTTTGGGGGAAGAGGAGGAGTCGAGATGCCCTATATTCACTGTGACCACAGTGAGATAAAACCTAAACATTTCTCTAGTCACACACAGGCTACCACAACCATCTGAATATTTATTCTGGGTCATACACAGGCCCCGATACCCACCCAGTGAGATACGGCATCCACAATAAACAGACACCACCACCACTCTGCCCCCTCTGCCCGCCCACTCCTAACAACCTGGAAACAGCCTGGGCTTTCCTTTCTTCAGGGGCTCACCCTTCTCACGACAGTGACGCCAATTTTCCCAGAAGATCCATTTTTTTAAGCACATGGTTTTAAATTCTGTCAAAAGAGAAAATCTGCTGAGACAACTAACTGCCTGAGAAAACGTCACTATCCTTCACTGTGCCTAAATATTGCAACTGTAGGTGACGCATCTTGGTTCTATCCTTCATTTCCGGTAATTCCTTGACATGCACCAGGTCAAAATAAAGTCATGAACATTTAGATGAAAATACCTTCTCCAAGTGCCCCCCATGTTTGGTGAATTTGAGTATCATGAGATGGATCAAGGTCACAAAAAGCTGAGATCAGTTCATGGTCCCAACATCCTAAGAAACACCATTAGCTGCCATCCTGTCACATGGGCCTAATCTCCACAACTGTCTCACCCACTGTATTTTAAAAAGGAAAGGGCACCACAGTAACCTGGTTGGGCATGACTAACAATGCATTTACTGTCTTGCTAGCAGGTACTGAGGGGAGTCATGCCTAAAGGCTCGTTCTGCTGTGTCTGAGGCCTTGCTGTTCTGGTTCCTCCTGAGTCCTCACCTGCGAGGCAGCCCCATCACCATGTTTCAGATGACCTGCCTGTGCAGCCAGACTCCCTTTGTTCACCACAGGGGTTCCTTCTATCCCACCACCCCCATAATGCCAGGGTCCAGAGGAGCCATGGAGATGACGTGAAACTCAAAATTTAAATTTCAGAGAAAGACCAACAATGCCGTTTTTCCAGAGAAAGCCTCACGTCCTACTTCCCCCTGTGCTCCCCAGTGCTGTCATTTTGAGAAAAAGTGAAGTGAACTAGGAACTGGTCCTGCCCTACCTTGGGCCAATTAACTAGCAAGCAGGATAACTAGAGAAGAAAAACAAGATAAAGACACCACCTTATAGTAAATACAGTGATGGCTGTCATAACTACTATTAAGGAAGTTCTAAGTATGAACCCAAAATTTTAGAAGCCAGTTATGGGAGTGACAAACAGTCTCTTTGAGAGATATGATCTAATTCTCAATGGCCATTAATTAACTAAATGTTTGACCAGCGGCACCCAACCTCCCTGAGGATGGTATCCTACTGATAAAATAACTACCGTTATGATCTCTAATGTGGATGAACACTACTTCAGACTTCTGTGGACCAGGAACCCCTTTTGAGAAGTTGATGAAAGTTCTCTCCTCAGAACACTCTGCTTAGTTTTTAGAAGGTTCAAGAACCTTCTGAGATCCATCTATGAAACCTGCTTATGTCCACAGACCCTCTATTCTCTGGAGTCTCTCCCAAATACCCACCCCCAAGGTTCCTCCTTTTTCCAAATGTCCCAAAGAGTGATTACTGGTGTCAGGAATTTCAGTATTTTCATTTAAAAAAATGAAATGTCTATGACATTAAAAGGCACCACTGCAAAATGGCAACAAATATATGCAGTGCCTCAAACAGTACGGGGCACATAGTAGCTACACAATAAATATTTGCTAAAGTAATGAGAATTTAAGCAAATACTTATGCTACTTTCTTTTTAAAAATATATTTTATCAATTTTAGAAAGGAAGAGTAATAGAAACATCAATGATGAGAGAGAATAATTGATCGACTGCCTCCTGCACACCCCACCCTGGGGATAGAGCTGCAACCTGAGCATGTGCCCTGATCAGAAATTGAACCATAACATCCTGGTTCATAGGTCAATGCTCAACCACTGAGCCACACTGGCCAGGCCTATGCTATTTTCTTAAAAGCCATATGACTCTTAGTCAACTCTCTTTCAACAATCTTTCAAGACTTATTTAAATGATATTCCCTTCAGCCAAAATTTAATATAATTCATCTCTAATTGAAATATCTAACATTTTTGTTACTACTGAAGAAATAAAGGCCTTTGTTAGGTCATTTAATATTTCTTTGTTCAATACTAAGTAGCATTCTGATAGTACCCTCATATTAAAAACCACCACCAAGTTTTGCAAATTAGGAAAGCTCTAGTCAAATCTTAATTTATAAACAGCCAGACAGCAATATAAACCTCTTAAAAGTAACTGGCTTTATCATTCATCCCTTTCAGAAACAAGCCACTTACACATAGTGTCCATGTTTTCACAGTTCTTAATGCTTTCATTTCCTAAGTTTTACATTAAAACAGGTTGAATTAAGGCTCGTGTGTTTTCCTACCATAAAACCTTAAACTAGCAAATGGATTAATTTTGTCACTAAAAAATAAGCAAACATGACCTTTAAAACAGTTTTAGATTTACAGATACAAATTTATACACACTCACATCCCCTCTGGATCTATTTAAGTTCCTGGGTTTTGCATTTAATATAAATAATGTGTGCTCAATGTAAGAAGAAGAGCAGGAAGACATAAGCCTATAGACGGGTCTGGAATTTTTCAGAACTCCTTAGTCTCATGGCAGAAGTCCTCAGGGTTTGGTCCAAGAACCCCTGATGCTCCCAGGGACCCTTACCTACCTCTTTGAGGGCAGACTTTCTTCCTATTCTTCCAAACAATGTTTCACAACAGAAAGAATGCAGAAGTTGATGAAAATCCAGCTATCCTTTTAAAACCAGGCACGAAAGACATTTGCAAATGTGTAAGGCAAAGCCACTGTACCTACTACAACATGTTTTTTGAAGATAGTTCTTTTTCATTAATAATGTTACCACAAATTATGTAGCTCTTTATCTGCTTAAGTGATTTTAAAATTTATTTTCTTTCTAATCCATTTCAAAATATAAAACCCACAGAAACAAAAGTTCTTTGGCATTATCAACAATTCTAACTTAAGGGTAGAAAAAGATTTTGAGACCATAAGGTTTGAAAACTTCTGCCCTGCAGCAACTACCCTTGACCCTTTATTGGGTGAAAAAATACAAGGGCATTATAGGGCAATCAAGTAAAATTCAACTTCATAATTCAAACCACTTTATTAAAGAAATAAGTACTACAATATTTTAGGCACTAATGGTACACATCATCCTATTACTCATTGCTTCTCATACTCAATTTTACACAAAGTTTGAAGAGCTACTTAATTTTATATAGCTGCAGCAAAATCCCACTTATGTGGACAGTGAACAGCTTAATTCCTCTCTAGAGAATGAAGTTTAAGTAAATGTGTATGCTACAAATTAGTGGTTTCACATTTTATACCATCACCTACAGTTTTTTGTAACTTAGCAAGCAGGAAACACAGTATGTATTCTGAAAATATTTTGAAATTATTACTACTTGTCAAAAATTTAATGTGAAAAAGGAAACATACAAATAACACATTATTTTATATTCTTAAAGACTGCTTTATGTAAGGTGACCAGACGTCCCCATTTTTAACAATTTTTGAAAAATCGGGACTTTTTTAAAACACCTCGAGATGTGGGACAAATTGTTCAAAAGCGGGACGTCTGGTCACCTTAGCTTTATGCAATGTATCCAACATTTTGACTTGTATGCTGCCCACTAATTGATAACGCAACATGTGGACTTTAAAACAAGCCACAGCTGCATAAAATTCAAGAACCACTTTGTCCTTCTTTAAGGACATAATTTATCATCCGTCCTCCATCTCACCATCACTTCCACAATAATGAAGTTCTTGCTTACATTTTTCAGCCAAAAATACATGTAGGTTATCAGACACATTCAGAAATAAACAAAGAGGTCTGAAAAATGCCCCTACTACCTTCAGCATGCAAATCTCTCCTCATTCCTGTCCCACACTAGCATTTCCCAGAGGTACATATCATAGTATCTCTTCTACAACTGCCTCGAATTTCTGCTGAAACTTTCTAGACTATATTTTAGGGTTTAGGTCTCCTTTCCTTGGTTCCTTGAAAAAGGCCTTGTGTGTATTGCTTCTCGGCCTTTTGGCTAAGATCAAGTGGAGAAAGGCCTTGTGATGTATGTGCCTATGTATCCCAAACTAAAGATGCGTTTCCTATATAACCTTATATACAGTAAACAAGAAATATACAGTGATTTAAGGCGAAACCATAATACTGAGAATAAAAAGTTAAAGTCCCAAACCTAGAAGTTAAATAAATGACAACATGCAGCACGCTAAAGGACATGGGCTCTCTCAGCATCTTTTGCCTTCTGTTCTCTGGTCCTGGATTAGGTTCTTTTAATTTGACACACTATAGGATGAACATGACAGAAAAAATTATAATCTAGAGACAGCAAAACTGCAAAACAGAAAGGTCACCTCCACAAATCAGTCAGTTTACTTAAAAGGTGTGTACTTTGTGAGGATACTTTATTCCTTAGCTGTAATTTTTTTCTCTCCCCAATATTTTCCAGAGAAAATTTACAGAACCAGAATTTAAAAACTAGCTACCCCATACTTTCACCATTATCCACTGCCCCCAACACATAAAATATTCCAAGATCTATCTCAAAGAGAATTTTTAAAGTCCCTACTAATTCATTCTGGTTTGTGGATGTAGCTCAGTTGGCTGGGTGTTGTCCCGCCCACCAAAAGGATGCCTGTTTGATTATTAGTCAGGGCACATGCCTGGCTTGTAGGCTCAATCCCAGTAGGGGTGTGTGGGAGCTGCCCACCCATGTTTCACTCTCACATAAATATTTCTCTCTCTTCCCCTCTCTCTAAAAATCAACTAAAAACCTTTAAAAAAAAAAAAAAGATAAATCACACGCACACATACACACACAGGAAAGCGGGGGGAGGGGGGGAGGACAAATTTTTCAGAATGAAAAGAACTGCTTATCTTTCTCCCAAACTCATAACAAAAAAGTTATTAGAATGACTTATAAGTTCAGTATCTTCCCCCCCCCCTTTTTTTTTAACCAGTTAGATTTAAGATGGTCAAAATACTGCTATGTTCAAAAATAAAGAAAAGAAGGGAGGGAAGGAGGCAAAAACTGTAGATTATCATTGCTGAAAAGGGACCAATTCTCACTCTACCTCATCATGACATTTGCGAGATACATTTTAGATACAGATCTCCCCACGGCTACTGGTGGATACGTGTGCAGGCCTGACATGCACTGTGTGAAATGCGAGAGAGCCAGGCGGGTGGAAAGATGAGCTCTCCGAGCACAGAATCCCCGGCCGCTGAATTTCCTTGTTTTTAAGAACTTAAGATGCTCGATTCTTTGGTCTAAAATATATTTAACTACAAGTTCACACTCCAAGGACAATTATGAAAAAAGAAAACTAGATATGGAAACCTAGCAACTAAGAGGCATTTGTAGAGGATAATAAATGGTTCAGGTAGAAATAACACATTACTAACCAATTTCACATGTGGATTGTGATCTCTTGCCTGCAAAACTGATTTAAGATAAAAAATGAATACTCTTAAACTATAGGCAACCTAGCATCAAAATGCAATGGGAAATATATTTTTAAATGGGCCTGGGGCACATACAGATAATAGCAAATAGCTCTGCTCCAAAATCATATTGCTCTCATCTTACGGAAGTTTTATAAAAATACAGGGCTGGGGTGGGGAATAGTCTTATTTTTTTTTTTTTAAACCTGGTCATGAGGGAGACAGGGAAGATGTGCACGTCTGTGCTTGCTGTCTAAGGAAAGGCAGCGGGGGTGCACTATGGGAAGGGGGTGTGTTCGTGTACAGCAGGCGTTAGAGTACTTACTGTGCCAGGTTCTCTGTCTGCTCCCGAGGTTACCAAGAAACGCACAGACATGCCCGTTCAGACACAGAGGCAAGAACAGAAATAAAAAAAAGGGGGGAATAATTAGAACACAAGCCCCAAACAGTTTTAAAAATGGCTTTTATTTATATAAGTCATTGCACATTCCTAATACAGTGATTTCCTGAAAATTACAGTATTTTGTAAACATAAGATTTACAGTTTAACTATACACAAAGCCTATTTTTTTTTTATTTCTTGACAGAATAAATTACTTTTCTTCAAAAAATTAGTCAAGTGCAATTTTGCCCAATATTTAACGCATACTAGAATTAAAGCCTATGAAGCTAAGTAGTAACAGATGCAATTATCAAACCTCTCATTTGAACACATTCACTTTCAGATTTAACTTCTTATTTCGCCCCATTTAACAACATTACTTTCTTTGCAAATTACCCAATTGAGCAGTTAACAGTTTTCCATAATACGGTACAGGCCACTGGCATTAACTAGGCAGTTGCCAAGATGTCAAGATGCCTGCAATCTAAAAGAGATCGGGAAGTCTACAGATGCCCACACTAAACCCTGAGAATTTCCAGGGTGAGCTGTATGTCAGTGGCCGAGCTTTGCGGCAGTTCCTCTTAGCTCATGGTTTGCTCTCTGAAGGGGGTGGGGCTTTCTTTAGCGGTGCACACAACTTTGCAGCACTGTGTGGGGGTGAGGACAAAGTCCTAATCTGGCTTGCCTGGCCGCTCACCTCTGTGGTGGTCTGCATCATGGTGCTTCTTGTCATCTTTTATTGCCAAGTGAGACTGCCCACTAAGGGCACTAGACAGCGCCAGAAGGCCGGCACTGCCGCCCAGGGGCGGGATCCCAGGCGGCGGGAGTCCTGAAGGGTGAGGCGTAAGGGGGACTGGGGGTCCGTGGCCATGAGAGAGATGCTGAGCTTGCAACTGCTGCTGCTGTTGGTGGTGGTGAGGGAGGGGGAGGCGGAGGAGGAGGAAGGAGGCAGTGGAGGAAGAAGAGGAGAAGGAGTTGTTGTTGGAGTTGGTGATGGCGGTAGCAACATCCAGGGGAAAGTAGACGTGACATGAGGATGGAGAACAGAAGAGGAGGGTAACATACACACAAAGGGGTCAAAGAGAGAGACAGAGGGAGGAAAAGAGGGAAAAAAGGTGATTAGTACTTTCAGTTCATTAAAAGCTTTTACCTGATAAGATACAATCTTCCCAAAATATAATCCTCTGATCTACACTGTCACTTTCTGGCATTAAGTTACCCCCTGAGAATGTAGCTGTTTATTATCATCAGCAATCCTAAATTAGTAGCCCCTCACATGTTTGCTAGTTCAATCTCTAAGTGCCTGGAGGGATGAGATCCAGTATGTCATTGAATCTAAGATGCCACACATTCAAGACTCATTCTGATTTCAGAAAGGTTAAATGCTGGGGAAGTGCAGATATCCACCCTACAATATAGTAACTGAATAGTCATCAGTATTAAGTGACTCCATTTCACCCCGCCTTCTTGCATTAACTCACCACAATGATATTACGAAAGAAAACCAACCTATTACCTGTAACAGAACTCAGAGAGCAGGAGAAGCTGTGCGTCTCTTATGCACCCTACAGGCATGTGACCTTATTTCACTAAGCCCTCACTGTGAGTAGGTTTCGATGTTCCCATTCCCCAGAAGGGGCCATGCCCAGAGCACTGAAAGAATTGCAGAGGCTCTCTTGGCAGGTGGGAGGGGAGAGGAGTCCATGTAGGAATGACCCTTAGGACTCAATAATCACTGAGACTCCACATGCAGAGGGAGGTCTCAGGGAACCAGGCATGTGACAGGTGGAAGAAGCTTGTGAGGTGAAGTGTTGTTTGTCCTGTACTTCCTCTGAGCTCCATGCCCCGAACCCAGTCCTTCAACATCACAAGGAAAATATTGAGGCCCAAAGAGTCCAAAGACCTTGACGGGAAATCACTCGCACTGTCCTATGGAACACCAACCACAGTCACCCAAGTCCCCAGTCCCAAATGCCACTGCCTCTATAGCTTAACCCATTCCAGAGGCCATAAATCTTCTCACATTAAAAAGTATCACTGCTCTCATATATTATATTTAAGAGCATGTTGTAGAAATGAAAAAGTATGTAGAAATGGCCCTTGTACCATAAATCTGGCCACATTTCAGCTGTCCAACCGAAAACTCGTTTTTGATGAGACAGTAAAAACGATTAAAGCTCAATTTCTAAGGTGTAATGTTAGGAAATTCTTAAGATTCTGATTTGTGCGCACTTCCCTGGGACTCAATTACTCGTTTTATTTATTATGCTCTGGCGTGTATTGAATATATTAAACCTCACACCAGACCTTCAGTAATTCCCACCCAGACTACTGATATTTAATTGAATTCTGAGCATGTTCCCCCTCCAAGAGCGGGAGAAAACAGCATCTGAAAAGCAGAAACCAGTCTTACAATCATTTCACAGTAAATCTTCAACTCCTACCAGCATCTTTTTTAAAAAAAAAATCTTTAGTTCCCTTTCAACTTCCATTCCTCCCAAAGAGAGCACAATTCTAATTAGAGGGAAGTTGGAAAAGGGAGAGAGGAGTCCAAGAGGATAGCTTTAACAGTATTCTTGAAAAGTATTTATAAACTACTCATTCGACATTTGAGATCATAATAACAATTTCTTTATGCATAAAATCACCTTCCTGTCATCCCAGAGACACTAATTCTTGCTCTGTCACCTTTTAAGAGCTTGGCAATAGCAAGACATAAAACTGAAGAAGCTGGCAGTGCGTCACGGTCCGCTAGGCATGCTCATTAGCACTTAATTAGGAACTAGACACCTGCCATAAGAAATGGGCTTGCAGAAGGATGAGGACCAGGTCTGCCCTACCAGCAATTACTATCATTACTTGGAGAATAAGAGCTATGTCCGGCTTCTGGGAGGGAAATGCAGTGATGCATACACAAGAAGCAAGAGCGGCGGGGTAATTAAGCACAGCACTGATCAAAAGAAGATGAGAGAGGCTAAGCAGAGGGGAAGGCAGTTAAGTACAGGGTTGAGGACGTCACCCTACCACCACCCCCTGCACACCCCTACTCCCCAAAAACTCCAGAGTCCAGTCACCAAAAGTCGACTTCAGAGAAGGGATTTGATGTCAAAGCAAAGGCAGCATTTGGGGGAAGCCGATTTCCTGCCAAACCCAAGTCAGGTTTTAGAAAAATGATCTGGAAAGTATTCTCTGATAGGCTGTTGAAAAGAAAGGTTAGCTTATATGATAAAGGGGCTTTGCCACAGCTGTGAAGTAGATCCCGTGGTTAAACCCAACATTTAGGCTAATAACTCAGTGGGGAGAGCCTAACTGGCCACAGGCAACTGCACCTCTACCCACCTCTGCTCTGAGCTTCCCCCTTGAAGAACAGCTCTCTGTCCATTATTAGAGGCAATTAGGTTTTTCCATCCTTAACGTGGCCATCTTGAGAGCTTGTTTTGTGTGTTGCTGTTTTTTAAGCAAATCCTATCAAAATGGAAGGCTTACTAGGAAGCAACAGGAAGGAGCAGCTATTGAAGATACGGCAGGCCCAGGAAACAGGGATATCACTGTCTCACGTTTACTTCTTTATCCGGCCAGAAGAGCTCCCAGATAATATTTTCATCTTCAGTATCTGGCCTGTGCTCAGAACACACCTGGGGCAGGGAGGGTGGGCATCATGGCTCCCATTTAGCAGACGACAAAGGGTTGCTTGACTTGGGGCTCATAGGCGGAAGGATGACTGCAAAGCTTTTGTTCCCCAGAACAGCATTTCTCCTGGGACCACAGCAGCATGGTCACATTCACAAAAGCCCTCACATTTCTCTCCTTTCCCAGGTACTGACAGGCTCAAGGGCACGCAATACTGCAAACTTACCACTGGACCTTTACCTGGAGACAGACCCACCCGCACCATGGAGACTAGGATGGGCATTTGATCTGAGGTTTGTGGCTCTCGTGTCCACTCCCCTGTCCCCACTCTCTAACACCCTGTCCCTACATTTGAAAAAGGAGGCTCTGTTTGGCTCCAGCTCTCTTGTAAGGAAGTTTATAAAGAAGAATCAAGCCTAAACACAGAGTGCTCTGGCTTCTCTCAGAACAAGATGCTTAACAGATAAGAAGTGTTTCTTAAGATAAAACATTTATTGAAAGGACTAGAGGGCCCTCATCCTAGAGAGTGAAACAATTAACTCGAAAAAGGCAGCCCACCTGCCCCATATGTCCTTGGAAAAACATTTTTTCTCAACAAGGCTTACCTGAGACTGGCAATCTAGCACCCATCACCTTCACTAAAAGAAAAACCATTTATGCTCCTTAAACATATGTTTTAAAATAAAGGAACTACTGACATTGCTATCCAGCCAGAAAAACCTCAAAAAACAAAACAAAAAAAGCAACCACCACCAACTAATGGCTCTCCCAATTGGAGGAATTTATATGCATCAGTCCTCTGTAGACTATAAAATGTTTCTCAACATGACAGCAAGAGTGGAAAAATGCAACCATCTATCCATTTATTAGTTTATACTAATAAGTAAACTTTTGTCCTAAATTAATGCTTATAGATTTATACAGCACAGAACACAAAACAGTTAACAGGCTATCAGAAAAGGCATTTTGGATGAGCAATGGTGGTTTTTAGCAATACAGCTGGTTGTTTAAGTTATCAAGCTAGACAGGTGGGCTCCCACAAGGAGCAATTTTGACATTCCTTTGCTCCAACCCAGGGATACTTGGCAAAGTCTACAGACATTTATGGTTGTCACACTGGGGATAAAATGTTACTGGCATTTAATGGGTAGAGGCCAAGGATACAGTTAAACATCCCACAATCCACAGGACAGTCCCCACCACAAAGGATTGATTATAAAGCCCAAAATGTCAATAGAGCTGAGGTTAAGAAATTCTGGTCTAGATGTAAGCTGGAATTCTGTCCCATTACATTAGAATTCAGGTTCTTAAAACATTCATAGCCGAAACCGGTTTGGCTCAGTGGAAGAGCGTCGGTCTGGAGACTGAGAGGTCCCAGGTTCGATTCCAGTCAAGGGCATGTACCTTGGTTGTGGGCACATCCCCGGTAGGGGGTGTGCAAGAGGCAGCTGATCGATGTTTCTCTCTCATCGATGTTTCTAGCTTTCTACCTCTCTCCCTTCCTCTCTGTAAAAAATCAATAAAATATATTTATAAAAAAAAAAAATCCATAGACTTGTCAAATTGTTGTTTTAAAAAAATTAAAATACCTCTCAACATTCAACTTTTCATTTTCCTGTCATCACTACCTTGTCACAATTCAAAAAAAAAAAAAAAAGAGCACCTACTTCCTTGACTTGGCGCAACCAACAATTTCAAATAAAAACAAACAAAAACTTTCTGTTCTACAAAACAACTTGGAAAAGGACTACACAGGTAACTTTCACATATCAGTGTTCTGCTGCTCAAAGGCGATTACGAAAGGGTCATGTGGTAAGGCGGTGAATGCATTTGCTCTCTCCCAAACACTCTGAATAGGCTGAGAGTGAGCCACGTAAAACAAACACCAAACCCCGAGTTAATGATACTGAAAACCCACAAGGAATAAAGTAACCTCATCCATGTCAAACAACAGCCACACATTCTGACTTGTAATTCCCGCTACTATAATGAACCTGACTTAGCTGTTTACATTCAGAGCTTCAACGTATCGGTCCCGTGTTTCCACATTTTTGTTTCTCAGCCAGGTGTGGCGTGGTGCTTTATCACCACAGAGCTGCCTATACAACAGGAAAGACAACCAGAACACACGGGAAGGCCGCTGCTCACCTCACCCTCACTAGATGCTAAATTCTTCATCACCAACCACAAAATCAACTTGGATTTAACCCGGTATAACCTCAGGAAAAACGATGTCACATAGATCACAAAATGAACCCAACCCAAACTAAAACCACGCTGCATGGTTTTAAAATAGCATCTCTAATGCTGAAAGCGTGACAGTAAGTGACATTTATAGCACTTGGTATTTAAACGTTTTTAAAGTGAAAATGATGTGGAAAGTAGCATTTATTGACAGTTCTCTCCAATCACTCTTACTTGATTTCTGCTATTTCCCTGTTCTTTAAAATACTCACTTCTTTTTCTGCACTGGCATCTAATGGGTAGAAAAAGAACAGTGGTATGCTACAGCAAACAAGTGGGAAAATAAAAGACAGCACTACAGAAGTTATCTGAAAACCTCCCATTACGTGAACAGCTTCTTGCATAAAAAGGGGTAAGGGTGATAAACAGACAAAAAAACTGCTTTCTGGGGCCAAGAATGCTCAAGACACTGGAAGAAAATGAAAATAAAGCATCAACAACAATCCAAAAACCTGATCTCAATGCAGCAGCACACAGAGAATGACAGAGAGAGGGAAAGAATGATGGCCTGTATGCAGATAGACACCAGGATGCAGGCCTAAAATTCTGAAGGATCTGAACTCATCCTTTCTACATTTCAGCTAATCCACAGGCCAACTCAGTCTGCAACATCACCGACTTGCTTGTCCAACCTGCCCTACATGACTGTTACAGTTGTGACAGGGACCAAGACCCTGGGACTTAGAGGCCTGAATTACAGTAAATTTTTAAAAGTCATGTTTATTTAGGAAGATTCACTCCTAAAACCACATAAGGTTTTAATGGGGGTGGGGTGTGGGGGGAATGCTCACCATCATTAGCCACTAGGAACACGCCAACCAAAACCACAAATGAAATACACCACTTCATACCCACTAGGATGACTAGAATCAAAAGATGGACAATAACAAGTGTTGACGAAGATGTAGAGAAATTGGAATTCTCATCCACTACTTTTAGAAAAGTCTGGCCATGTTCAAAAAGTTAAACTACATTACCATATGACCCAGTGATTTCACTCAAAAACTTATATACAAATGCTCATAAGCAGCATTATTCATAACCAGAGGCCCAGTGCACAAAATTCGTGCCTGGATAGTGTGTCCCTAGCGGCTGCCGGCTGGGACCTCCCTTCCTTCCACGCTGCTCCCTGGTGGTCAACGCACATAACAGCGAGCTATCAAACTCCCAAGATGACACTTTGCATATTGGTCTTTTATATATATATATATATATATATATATGATAGTCAAAAGGTGGAAACAACTTAAATGTCCATCGACTGATGAATGGATCAAAAAATACGGTCAACCTATGAACCAGGAGGTCAGGCTTTGGTTCCCGGTCAGGGCACATGCCCAGGTTCTGGGCTCAGTTCCCAGTAGGGGGCTTACAGAAGGCAGCCAATCAATGATTCTTATCATTGATGTTTTTCTCTCTCTCTATCTCCCTGCCTCTTTCTCTAAAATCAATAAAAATATATATTTTTAAAAGTGGTTTACTGATGCAATGAAATATCATTCCTCTATAAAAGTATTGAAGTACATGCCACAACATGAATAAACTCTGAGAACATTATAGCATGTGAAAGAAGCCATCCACAAAAGACCACAAGCTATATGACTGCATTTATATGAAATGTTCAGAATAGACAAATTCAGAGACAGGGGAGGCAGGGCAAGAGGACTGACTGCTAATGGGGAGTGGGATTTCTTTTTGGAGTGGTACAGCTGTTCTAGAATTAGGTAGTGGTGATGGTTTGCACAAGTCTGTGAATATACTAAAATCTACAGAATTACATGCTTTAAATGGGTAAATTTTATGGTATGTAAATTATATCTGATTAAAAAAAAACAAAAAAAAACCCCCACATAGATATAACTCATAAAATGGGAGGCTTTTTTCCAAGGAATCAGGTACAAGTCACATGGGGGGGGAGAGACAAAAAACAAAACAAAAAACCCACCACACACGGGGACATTAAAAAGTAAGTAAAGCTTCAACAAGTTTCCTAATAACTGAAAAGCACTCTGACTGCTCGGGAACCCAGACATTGAAGCCAAGTTTGTCAGAGAGACCTAGCTGTGCTCAGTAAAAAACTAACTTGAACCAAAGGAGAAGGTGCATAAAAGTCTTCTTTGCAATACTGCTCGCTTCGCTCCCTTTGGAAAATTAATAAAAGAACTGACTGTTTTTGCTCAGTGGATAAAGCGTCGGTCTGTAGACCGAAGGGTTCTGGGTTCAATTACAGTCAAGGGCACGTATCTCGGTTGCAGGCTCCATCCCCCCGGCCCTGGTCAGGGCAGGTGTGTGAGGCAACCAATTGATGTGTCTCTCACACCTTGATGTTTCTCTCTGTGTGTCTCTCCCTCTCCCTTCTTCTCTCTCTAAAAACCAATGGAAAAATATCCTCAGGTGAGGATTAACAAGCAAGAAAAAGAACTAAACTGCAGGATTTTAAGTGGAGGGTATGTCACCAAATACAAGTTTGCAGAGCTGGAAGACCCATGCTTGTTGTGGCCATTTCATTTCCTCTTATTGGTAGCAGGCTAGGCATTATCCTCCTAGGGCGAGTTTGTTTTATAAAGAAACTTACAGCTGGGTTATTGACGGGCTTTCCAGGGATTAACTGCATACTCCTAAGAATAAGAGGCTAACCTCATCCTCTTAAACATCACACACTACAATCCTATAGATAGCTAACAGCTACAGCCCGAGGAGAAAAATAATCCAACATTTTGCTAATCCTTAAACCAATCATCTCTTGCAACAAAGGGAGCCCTTTAGGTCTACAACTCAATCTCTTAAGGACAGAAAGGCTCCAGCTCCAGACAACATCAGGAGTTAGTACTCATAGCATCCCCTACACAAACAAACCCAGCCGGCATCACGAAATACCCTACACTTATTTCATACTAAGTTGTTTTAAAGTGAAGAGCATTACACATTTGCCTATGAAGGAGGAATATACATATCTAACCAGTAAATGGAGCCCCAAACCTGAGGCTCCCATAGGCTTTGACAGAAGTTATATTCATGGAAAACAAGTCGGACTGTGTCCAAATGGATGAGAAAGGAAAAACAAAGTTGCCTCCATTAACCCCAAATTTCTTGAGTTCCTGAAGTTCACGGGCAATTGCTATAAGAAACTGCTCAAATTGTCTTATATCTACAGTTAGCACGGAAGCAGTTATCAGAAATCTGGCATATAGTGGTATGGGAAGGAAAACCCTCATGGGTCACCTGGACATCTCACCTTCCAACTCTTTCACAGTGATCCTTGGCACCTCCCAGTGCCAACAGTTCCCTTACTCACATTTTTGCTTCTCAATTCTCTTTATATCTGTTCCCAAAACTTGACTTTAACCCCTTGGTTTTGAACTTTAAGTTTGTTCATCAAAAGTTAAAATGGCAACTCAGCCAGTGTGGCTCAATGGTTGAGCATAGGCCTATGAACCAGGAGGTCAGGGTTCAATTCCCAGACAGGGCACATGCCCAGATTGCAGACTGGATCCCTAGTAGGAGGTGTGCAGGAAGCAGCTGATCAATGATTCTTTCTTATCATTGATGTTTCTATCTCTCCTACTCGATTCCTCTGAAATCAACATATATATAAGTTTAATGGCAGCACTTTTGCACTGTTGTGTCTTCATTAAAAGTCATGCATGCATGACTGTGTGTGTGTGTGTGTGTGTGTGATGAGCAGAGCATCTGGCTGGGTCTAAGCTCAAGACACCAATATCCAGGTAACCACTAGAAAAGACAAAGGAGAACAGCCACCCCTCACAGGGGGCTTGGCCAACTGGACCACAGATCTGCTCCAGAAACTTAGAGAAACCAGGCAGACGAAAGTGCAGTTCAAGGAGCCAGGACCAATACTGGGTGAGGAGTGCCAGCCAGGGTCTTATCCCCACAAAAGCCATGCAAGCAAGATGGCACTATCTACAGTTGGAACATTGATCGAGGCAAATGGATCGTATGAGGTCACAAAGCTAAGAAGTGGAAGCACCAAGTGTCCTACTCAATGTCTTTAAAAAAAGAAAACCACACTTCACTCCACTACTGCTTACTTTCTAATCAAAACCCAATCTTCTTTGAAAGGGAGGGTGGAATGGCCGAGAAGAACAAGGAACCTCCAGAGGGGATGGAAACACGCTGCACCCTGAGAAGAGTGGTTATAGAGCTGTGTGTGTGCCCCAAGAGATCAAAGTATACATGCAAGATCTCTGCATTTCACTGCATGTAAGTTTCACCTCAGTTAAAAAGAATTATATGTGCGGATATGTACTTACCAAAATCTATATGATATTGATTTATGTCATATAACCTAGCTTAAAAGTAACTCTAGTTATTTGGAATCCCAAATAAAACTAAAATTAATTATTTAGTGTCAGAGCAGGTAGAAGAGAGCTCTTTGTTCCAAACTCCCCAATACAGTGGGGAATGATCTTAAAGAATCCTTGGTTTTTCTCTGCCTTCAGGTAGCCATTAACTATCCCACAAATAAGTGTTTCAGCATTTTACAAATCTGGTGTGTTTTTTTAATTCATTTTTAACACAATTCCAAAGTTTTAAAGAAAATTTTTGAGGGATGCTGCTGAAATTGTATAGACAATCCTGATGTAAAAAATTAAAAATTAAAAAAAAATCAAGGTCTCAAAAGAGTTAAGTTCCTTTTGCACAATGAACTTGTTTCTAAAGCACAAGTGAGCTATGTGTCAAAACAAATAAACCCTGTACCTTTTAAGAGCTCTATATTATTAAATAATCTTCCTATTGTTGTAAGAATGTAACATGTTTAATAGCAAAAGAGCTTATGAAAAAGCAAAATTCAAAAAGTAAATCAGCAATTACTATTCTGCCAATTATCAATTTTGCTATCAGTGAAAACTATTAAAGATGTTTAACAAAACCATCTCAATAATTTCTCCAAATTTAAACTATCCAAGAATCTTACATGCCAGTAATTTAAAGTTGAAGGTAGATGCCGTGTTGGAAAAGATTTTAAAATTCAATTTTTCTATCAGATAGCAGAAACACGTTTTCTATGCTGGTGAGAAATGGGCACCATTAGTTCACTGAACAAGAATGGAAAAAAATATATCCTCCCTCTCCTAAAAGAGCATCCGTAGTCCTGGGACACAAGCTGAGTTTGCGTAGAAGCGTGGTGTCCTTGAGAATATTTAACGTTCTCCTGGTTTGCTAAAGAGAAATATCGTTAGCCCTGTCAAGCAAGCAGTGAGCTCCTTGATTGTACCTTAAAGGGAATGAGAATGTTTCGGCTCATTTGCATTTTAAAGGGTACTCTTTCATGATCTTTCACACTTGTAATAGATGTCTAAACCGTTAAATTACTATTTCTTTTCTTAGCCTGAAAGTCGATGCAGACGGAAGAGCGTGGCCTCTCCCATTGTTCTTTCCCCTAAGTCGGTCCCTGAACAATACTGACAGCTGCTATCAAACCGGGCTGCATTTACTCTGCGCGCAGCTGCTGCTTGTAGGAACAGACAGCCTCCTGGAGCCTCCTCCCCTCCGGGGAGACAGGTTGACACACTGCATGTTCAATGAAGGGGGTCAAAGGTCCGCTGAATTGTCAACCCAATTTTATGCTACTTCGATTTTCCAGGACGCATGCAATTCCTTTCAAGCAAAAATCAAGCATATGCCAGAGCATGAAACTTATGGTTCGGAGGTAATTATTGATCACCACAAACTTTAAAAGAGCCTGCTGACATAAATTAATATACTGATTCAAAAATTACAATTATAATACACTGATTCAAAAATTACAATGATAAAAACCACATAGGCCGAAGACATGCAATTGGAGTTTAGTCCTGAGCTGGGCCCAAAGCGCTGATTTGCGTTATTGTTGCTAGCTAGCAGAGCTCATCTGCCTTTCTAATCTCAACAACATGTTTCCTGGACTAAAGCCATTCATAAAATTAGCGATTCATCTGCCCTTCTAAAACAACCTATTTTTATTTTCTGATTCGGCTCAAAATGAGTATTACCTATAAACATCTGGTTGATACAATTTTCCCCTTTCTGGGTGTTGTACTGGGCACTGAGAATTCAAAAATACAAGTTTTACTATCAAGAAATGATATGTAAAAATTTAGAGCCTATCAGAAAACAAATGTGTTCCACAAAGTTTAACTGGGTACTTGAGACCTGCTTTGCATATGTTTTCTTTTAATCAAAACAGGCTTTTCCATCCTCATTCATTAGGGTTAAAAAATTCTGTGCTTAAGCTACAAGTACAATTTGCTATTAGTCTTTGCTAATCAAACACGGTACATGCAAAAGTACCGGTGAATATTTGATTTGATCTCTGAAATAAAGCAATTCATTACACAAGAAAAGGGTACAGAAGGCAGCAGACAAATGCAGATGTAATTGTGTTTTTTGTTGAATGTGATTAGAGAGCCCACTAAGTAACAGTCAAAAATGTGATACTAAAGGGGGAGAAATGCAGAGCCTGGACTTGGGGGGAGGCGAAGGGAAGAATTGTTTATGCAGAGCTAAGCTGTCAAGTGTAATAAAGCAGCTTGAATAAAATTTAAGCTGAAAATCCACTGAAGCTCCCCATTTCAGGGAGGAAAAAGCTATTAAAAGGAAATGAAGGTCACCCTCCCAGTTTATTTCACCTAATTGACTGCCAATAGCTTACCACAGGCAACCCGACTGCAGATCTGCAATTGAGAAACTGATGAAAGGAGAGTTTTCAAGCTGAGGCTCATTCTTTAATCCTCCTTGGCTCTTATGTTTTTTTCCCATCTCCAGTTGGGATGTAATTTTAAACCCTGATGGATTAACTGGTTCCATTGTCTGTGGCCGTCATTGGACTATGGCACTCTTAATCCGTACAGCAGCATGTCTAATTATCATTACAAAGTGTCTCAGGGAACTATAAAGACCAGCAGGGCATCTTCTCACAAGCAATTAACATAAATTGATAAATGAGTGATTTGAATCTGCTCAAGGCACTCACTTATGAATAAAACCAGAAAGGATGGTCCCTTGTTTCAGCTACTTCTTTCACTTGGTCTAGAAGGGCAGAAAATCTGAGAGCCATCCTGGACCCTGAAGGGGGTTGGGGGCAGATAAACTCACACAGGGGATGGACCGAAGGGTCCCCCAGGCTCATTAATGCAGAGCAAATAACTTGTGATTGACAACCAGTTGCCAGCGAGCACTAACTGAACTCAAAACAGGAAAGTAGAAACCTGGTGAAAGGCTAGAGGGCAGAAGGGCAAACAATTATCACTTCTTCAACAGCAAGAAACAGTTCTTTTCATTGGGGTGCCACTTAAAACTTCATGGAAGAAGGTACAAGAAAGAGGAAGACCAAGCAGTAAGAAAGGTCCCAATACCCTAGGAAAACAAAAGGCAAAAGCAAAGAAACTAAATGAAATGGTCATTATGAGATATGTCTTGACTTCACTGTGATCTAAAGTTATAGGACAGAGAAAGGAATAGTTTAAAACTCTAACCTAAAGGGTTTTTTTTACCTGGCTACTGGAGCAAAAGTAGCTTAAGTGTCACAGGCTCAAGGATATTTATTTTCCCGTTAAAAGGTAGACTGATTTTTCTTCTCCCCCTAAAACGGTTTCTCCTATCATCTCCCTTATGCTAATCTCTTTTCCCCAGCAGAGCTCAGCATACCTGAATCCCCCCTCCCACCCTTATCAAATAGGTCAATGTTTAGCTACACAAATATTTTATGTATAGAGATATTAAGCCATCAAATTAATAAGAATGAAAGCTGGTTATACACACTGTAGGAGGTAGACCTGGTAGGCCACGTACCCCGATGATGGCATTCAACTCTGCCATGGTCACCTGTTTGGCACGTTCGACAGCCTGCGCCACCTGTTGTTGATGCTTTGAAAACAACGAGAAGAAAGGGTAAGCAAGGCAGCCAAGAACTTCACGTACCTTCCAACGATAACAACAAAAAGGCAAATGCCACATGGGATGCAGACTGAAGTACAATGCAAAGTTTGGATTTGCTAGTATATGAAAAGTTTGTCGAGCACCCGTTATTTCACAAAACACATGTAGAAAAGGGGAAAGAAAACAGAGCAATGCTTTCCTTGTTTCTAACTCACTCCAGTCACCACTTAACTCCCGGTGGAAAGCTAAGGCTCCGAATGGTACAAAGTCAAAAAGGACACCAAAAATGGTTAACCTGGGGCTTCAGAAAATAAATCGTATGGGATCATTTAACATCAAATCTTCTATTAGTTCTCTGGTCAACACATCTCAACCCTCAAGTAGTTTTTGGGAACTCTGGTAATTCCTCTCCTTTAGACAGTTCACCTTTCACAAGGGAAAGGAAAGACCCCACTCTTAGTTCACGGTCCGGAAACACTCTACGACCTCCCGACTTCTGCCCACAAGTAAAAGCAAAGCCACACCTGTGCTTTGAGAGGCATGGGACAGACCACACAGAGACCAGGATTACTGAGCAGGGAGTACACGTTACACTGGAAGAGGCTGCTGGAAGAGCAGAGATGGCTGTGGTATGAAGCAGCTGATGACAACTAAACGAACAGCCCGTATTTCAGCTCCCAGCCCAACAAGCTTTGTCTCAAGATATACGAGTCCTTGTTTAGCATTTGTAAGTTTGTATCCAAAAGTAAGGTAAACTTAAGATCAAACTAAAACATACTGGTTTTGAGTCAATCTCATAGATTAGTCATATACAGAGTTTTTCCCTCTCAAAATATTACAGTTAAACCTCTGTGGCTTTGGATCTTAATAAAAATGGCATACACACACACACACACACACACACGCACGCACGCACGCACACACAACTCCATAAGTTAAGGTAACATGAACACTTATCTCATCCTTAAAAGTACTGGCACCCTCTCTCTCCATGGACAGCATTAAGTCAACCATTATGCAAGTACAAATGAAATACCTGCTCCCATGGTCAAGTCTGATAGACCCATTTTTAAAATTTAGAATAAGAAAAGCTCTCTAGAAAAAGGACACTTGGAAATCAGTAGCATTTAAGCTTATAAATTAACTTAATTTAAAATTAGAAAAGCTTTATGTTTGATAGTCATTTTGCAGTCTTCCAAAGAAAAAAATTTAATTTGAGGTTGAGCTATTGCCATTACTTGTAGTGTGCCCTCGGATCTGTTAGATGGAATAGCAGGGGTACACACACCACAGCTGTAACAGATGTTCTTCACACTTGTTCCTTGTGATAAAATTAACATCTTAAAACTAGCTAATTTGCAAACAGAGAAGCAACATAATTGCACTTTAACAGCTGAACAGTTTTACTTACTTCCTGAGACAGAAATGGGATGACTTGTGCACAAATCGTATTCAATCTCTTGGCGATTTCAGTCTATAAAGACAAAACCACATAAATGTTTAGTATACTTCATAATCAGTTCAGAAAGATAAAACTTCACACCCAACACTTTAGCCCTGCACTACCTCACTCTTGAGGGCATAAAGTTGCTTTTCCCAGCTACTTTACCAATATTTATCTTGAGATAAACAGTAGATATTAATTCCACTTGCAAAGTAAGACATAACTGCATGCTTTATTGGTCACTTAAATAAGAGATAATGAGCACTTAATTGAATTGGAAAATCTACGTGGTTTAAGGCTATATAATCATTTAACCTGGTGATTGCAAACTCTTCGAATACTTATTCAATTATGGTGTACTGGGCACATTTATGTAGTTACAGCAAGTTCATTCAAACTAGCGTCAGAAACAGGCGAGCAGAAGCACCATCAAAGCAATCTAGCTTTCAATACAAGTCTAGAGTGAGAGCAGCCCCTTTCCACTCATCCCAACTCTTGTACAACTAGAACAGTATTTGAATGTTAGTAGCCTTCATTAAGTCTCAAAATTGCAAACAAGTCAAGAATATTAAAACAGAACTCAAGTCCAGAAGGATAGTCACATCAATATCTATATAAAGTTTCAACACAATTCAGCACCAAATGTGAAGACCTCAGTACAGGGCCCACAGTTCATAACGAAGCATGTCCTGAGTGTCCGTGGCCCAGGCTGTTGTAAAGAAAGTAGGAAGAGTCTCTGCCCAGCTCCAAATCCACAGGATCCTTCTGCTACAAGGAAGGGAACAAAGGGTGCTTCCACTTCCAGCATAGGGAAGGATCCACCTGCCTGCCTCACCACCAACACCCTCCAGCAAAACGCAAAGCAACCCTGCCTTCCTTTCCTCTAACTTTAAAGATCCAGTTCTGCCTTTAAAAGGAAAAAAAAAGTCATCTAAAATAAGTCCCAGATTTGACCTTATTTATTCCATCACTTTTCATCAATGCTTACTTACTAATGCTGCCCGATAGTGAATTAGGTAATGAAAAGGATCATGAGCAGACAAATTATGAAGCACATAGTCATGCCCTTGAGAAACAGAGAATGGAGTAAGATAAAGATAAAGCAGAAACCGTATAACGAAGTATATCAAACAAGAGCTGCCTTTTGTCCTCTAAGATGATTCTAGTTAATACTGAGTAACAAGGCCTTCAGTTGGATGGGAATAGATTGGGGTCAACCCAACTCCATTCTCCCTGACTACCAATGAGATTGGGTTCCAGCCGGGGCCTTGTTAGAAAGGTGGTACTAGAAGAGGAAATGACTGGTATAGACCTTGCTTTAACCAGCAGGGCAAACAGACATATGGGGAAAGGGTGCAGCTGCACCAGGTGTAAAAATAGGACAGAGCAGCCACACCCAATTCACCCAATTAAGCTAACTCAAGGTCATAGCTCTCCTGGAAAGCACCAGTACCACAGGGTTAGGGAGTGTGGGGGTGGGTGGTGTGTGTGTGTGTGTGTGTGTGTGTGTGTGTGTTAAGGAGGCTGAATGCCCTTGGTGGACTCTTAGTCCTTGCCCCCTATTCCCTAGCTACAATATATCCAAACAGCATTTCATACTTTCCCCTTCTCCAAAATTCACACTTAAGGTTTCCCAATCTTTAAAAAAAAAAAAAAAAAAAAAAAAAAAAAAAAAAAAATGCTTAATGCTCACTTGAAGTACACACAGATGTGTATGTAGAAAAATAAAATAGAGGATCCAAGATGGCTGCTCGGGTATACACCTAGCCGCAGCAGCTCACAACAATTTCAAGGGAATACAACTAAAATGTAGAGTGGACATTGCCCAGAGCTACAGGTAGTCGACTGACTGAAAACTCTACAATAGGAAGGAGGGAGAAAACCAGAAGGAAAATCAGAGGAGCTGAAAAAAAGCCTAAGGTACGGAGACATGCTGCGCGCTCGCACGCACGCGCGCGCGGAGAGGTCGCAGCCGGAGAGGAGGAGAGGGCTGGGTGCTGCCTGGCATTCCCTAGCAGGAAGGAAATAGAACCCCCAGCCTGGGCTGAACCCCCAAACCGGCAGCGCTGAGCCCCAAGTTATGTGCCAGACCCTGGGGACCCAGGCTCCGGCAGGGGGAGACAATCCCGGGGGACGGCGAAATGCGGGGCCCCCAGAGTCGCGCGCACATGGCGCGCAGAGGACTGAATGTTGACTCTGATGCTGGATTACCCTAGCCGGAAGAAACAAAGCCTCCGGCGGCAGCTCTGAGCCTCAGTCCAGACCGCCCCGAACTCCAGGTCTGGGCCAGTCCCTGGGGACCCAGGCTCGGGCAGGGGGAGACGGAGCTGTGAGGTGGAGTCCTGGGAGCGCGGCGAAAGGCCGAGCCCCCGGAGTCGCGCACACTGTGCGCAGAGGACAGTCTGTTGACTCTGATCCTGGACTCCCCTAGTGGGAGGGAGAAAGAAAGCTCCAGACTGGAGGAACGCCACGAGGAGCAGGAGCCCCTGCCGGACACCGGCCAGCCGGGCGCCAGCAAGGAGCCGGGCGACGGGGCCCCCAGTGGGGGGGGTGCCCCTGAGCCTTCGACTGCTGAGCGCTGGCAACGGAGCCAAGGACGGGGGCTGCTTCCTGGGCGGCGCCGACCCCGGCAACAGGCTGGAGCAGCGCGGGAGCCCGCGGAGAACAAAGGGGTGCCACAGGCCAACCTGCTGAGCTCCCAGGACAAGGAGGAAGAAACCAAAGAAGTTCTCAATGTGAAGAAATCAAGTGAGAGCAAATGATAGTAAAATTACTTAAGAAAGAATACAAAGAAGATCTTGAAAAATCAAAGACTAAGTCAGAACTCAACGCACCAGCCAACATTGCAACATAAATGCGTTTTGTTTTTTTTTAAAAAAAGAAAAAAAAAAGGAGAAAAAAGGGACAGAATGTTGGAACAGCGGCGACCAGGCCTAGAGTGGCCAGGCACAAGGCAGTGGCAGCTGGGCCCGGAGCAGCAGTGGCCAGGCCCCAGAGCAGCAGCAGCCAGAACAAGAGCATCAACGGCCAGCACTGGAGCAGCCAGACCTGGGGCAGTGGCAGCCAGGCCTGAGGCAGAGGCGGCCAAGCCCAGGGTGGCCAGTCCAGGAACACCCAGACACGGAGTGGCTGGGCCCGGAGAAGCCCGGTCCAGAGCAGCTGGGTTGGGAGCAGCCAGGCCCAGAACAGCAGTAGCCAAGCACGGAACATCCAGGCTGGGAGCGGCCAGGCTCAGAGCAGCTGGGTCGGGTGCAGCCAGGCCCGGAGCAGCGGCGGCCAGGCTGGGAGCGGCCAGGCCCGGAGAAGCTGGGTCTGGTGTGGCCAGGCCTGGAGCAGCGGCTGCCAGGCTAGGAGCGGCCAGGCCCGGAGCAGCAGCTGCCAGGCTGGGAGCAGCCAGGTCCGGAGCAGCCGGGTCTGGTGTGGCCAGGCCCGGAGCAGCGGCTGCCAGGCTGGGAGCGGCCAGGCCCAGAGCAACAGCTGCCAGGCTGGGAGCAGCCAGGCCCAGAGCAGCTGGGTCTGGTGCAGCCAGGCCCGGAGCAGCGACTGCCAGGCTGGGAGCGGCCAGGCCCGGAGCAGCCGGGTCTGGTGCGGCCAGGCCCGGAGCAGTGGCTGCCAGGCTGGGAGTGGCCAGGCCAGGAGCAGCGGCTGCCAGGCTGGGAGCGGCCAGGCCCGGAGCAGCGGCTGCCAGGCTGGGAGCGGCCAGGCCCGGAGCAGCCGGGTCTTGTGCGGCCAGGCCTGGAGCAGCGGCCGCCAGGCTGGGAGCGGCCAGGCCTGGAGCAGCCGGGTCTGGTGCGGCCAGGCCCGGAGCAGCAGCTGCCAGGCTGGGAGCGGCCAGGCCCGGAGCAGCCGGGTCTGGTGCGGCCAGGCCAGGAGCAGCGGCTGCCAGGCTGGGAGCGGCCAGGCCCGGAGCAGCCGGGTCTGGTGCGGCCAGGCCAGGAGCAGCGGCTGCCAGGCTGGGAGCGGCCAAGCCCGGAGCAGCAGCTGCCAGGCTGGGAGCGGCCAGGCCCGGAGCAGCCGGGTCTGGTGCGGCCAGGCCAGGAGCAGCGGCTGCCAGGCTGGGAGCGGCCAGGCCCGGAGCAGCCGGGTCTGGTGCGGCCAGGCCAGGAGCAGTGGCTGCCAGGCTGGGAGCAGCCAGGCCCGGAGCAGCGGCTGACAGGCTGGGAGCGGCCAGGCCCGGAGCGGCTGGGACCGGAGCAACCGGTCCCAGAGCAGCCGGGTCGGGTGCGGCCAGGCCTGTAGCAGCAACAGCCAAGTCCAGACCAACTAGGTCGGGAGCGGCAGTGACCAGACCCGGAGCAGCTGGTTGTGGAACGAACCAGAGCAACAGAGGCCAGGCCCGGAGCAGTCAGGCCCGAAACAGCTTGCTCCTCGCCTGTACCTGCCCACGGCTGCCTCTCAGACATGGCTGGAAACTTTTGCGGGAACTTGAGGGTCTGCTGAATCAAGTGATGAAGGCTTAGATCTGGATGTGTTGAGTTAGTATAGCGCTGGGGTGTTGATCTGTGAGTGCCTTGGGTGGGGCCTGGATGAGGCTGGTTGACCTATTTGAAAATGTCTTTTGTGTGAAGTGTATCATTGGGCATGTGGAGGTATTATTGATATGAGAAAATGCTAAGTAACAGATTTACTATCTGAAAAGGGATTTACTATCGGGGAAAGGGAGGGAGGAAGAGACTGAACATAAACTGTGCACCTATGGATGAGGACAATGGGGGATGGGGAGGGGGCAGAGGGTGGGGTGGGAACCTGGTAGAGGGAGGAAGAAATGAGGAACCTTTGTAATAATATGAACAATAAAGATTGATTTAAAAAAAAAAAAAAGAAAAAAAGAAAAATAAAATAATGCTAGGTCTCTCATTCAGGAATAACCTTGAGGTAACACTGTGGTGATTCTGGGAAGCATCATTCGAGGCACTCACAAGCCCAGAGTGGAGAGACTTTTATATCAAGGGCCCCCACTATATACACTGCTTTTCTCTAATTTGTTATTTCTACAAAAATTTGTCTCACGGGCACTCTCCCACTCAATAAATACTGTGTTTAAGCACCCAATATAGTGGATATTTATATTTCATCTCATTTGCCACATTTATAAATTGTGTCAGATAACCCTCTACATAGATCTCTAAAAGAAACCCCTAGAAATGAACCTGTTAAGTCAAAGTGTATGCATATTTTAAATTGGAATGCATGCTGATAAACTGCCCAGTAGAAAAGTTTACCAGTTTATATTATTGCCAGTCTATAAGGGCATATGCTCTCCCACAATGTCAATGCTGGCTTTTGTTAACCTTTTTAAAAATATTTATTCATCTAATAGAGTAAAAAGTGACCTCACTTTTATTTGCATCACTCGGATTCTTCCTGAAATTAAACATATTTTTACTTATCTATTGACCCATTGAATTTTTTTTTCCTTTCTCTGTTTTTACTTTGGTATTTATTCATCACTGTCTTTTTGTAGTAGTTCTTCCCATATGACAAATATTGACTTTTTTTCTTCGTTTTCCCAGCTTGCCATTTGTCTTTCAACCTTATTTGCTATAGCTGTTTGCTGTGCATAACTAAGTTTTTATGTGGTCAAGCTAAAGAATACCGTTTTTATGTTCTGGCTTTTGGATTAGAATTATAACATTCAAAAATTATAGAAGCCGTTTTCTAATTTTCTTCTAGTGCTGCTATGGTTGTACTTTCTATACTTAAGTACTTGACCTTGATGGAATTTATTTTGGTGTAAGAAAAAATAATATCTTTAATTAATAATAATAATATGTGCTATTACATGGGGGTGGCTTTAAGGTAGAACTTATTTTAACTGTCAGGGGACACTTAAAATCTGATCTGAATGAAATGAACTTGTAAACCTTTAATAATATTAGTTATTAAAAAAAAGAAGTACAGATTAAAGCATAGGTCATATAAATTGAGTTAGAGTAGGTAAGACAAAAACAGGAGGAAGGTTGAAGATCAAATTGATGAAGAAACATCAAAAGCCACACCATCTTTCCTGGGAATTTATATATATAAAAGGCTAAGTGACTTGACTGTCCATCCATCCCACAGGCTGGTACATATGACATGCACTGGCAATTTAAAAATAAACAATGACTCACACAAGCACAATACATATAAAGCTCTTGCTGGCACCAATTGCACGTTGTGTTTTAATTTTATAATACTATATTAATTATATATACTATTTTGACATGTAAATTTTTCCAGTAACGTAATTACCACATGAATCGTTCTTCTAATTAATTTCCTTTCAATGTGCATGAATCTGTGCACCAGGCCATTAGTTCTACTAGCTGTACCAGTTAATAATGTGGATTTTTTTTCAATAGATGGAGTTACACATATGTTGATATATATGTGATTTGATATGCATGCCATTTTGTTATATTGACAAGCTTCAAAACTTCATCTGTCAAAGTTTCTAGAGGTGTTAAGATCACAGATACTTTTTCACTTAAAAATGTCAAATTTCATGCAAAAAAAAAGAGCATTTGTGGGAAGTTTTAATTCATTATTTTGAAGAAAAGTGCTACTGAATACTTCAGGCAGCTTATGGTTGAACATGCTCCATTCTCAAGATACCTGTGAATGCTGGTTTAAAAGCTTTAAAAGTGATTATTTCAATGTGAAAGACAAAGAATGTTCAGGTCAATCGAAAAAGTTTGAAGACCAACAATTACAAGCATTACTGGATGAAGATACATGTCAAACTCAAAAATAACTTGGAGAAAGATTAAACGTTGCTCAGCAAATAATTTCTGATTGTTTAAGCTAGGGGTGTCGAACTCAATCAGAGAAGGGGCCAAAATCTAAAATCCAGCCTAAATCGCGGGCCGAATGGTTTACTGAACAGTCATAAACTGACAATGTCATAAACTGACAGCGGAGTGCAGTGATGACAGCGAGGTGCGGGCCACATTGCAAGGCCTGGCGGGCTGGATTTGGCCCGGGGGCCTTGTGTTTGACACATGTGGTTTAAGCAATGGGAAAGATTTTAAAGGAAGGAAAATGGGTGCCACATCAACTGAACAAAAGACAAAAGGAAAACCGAAAAGTCATCAGTAAAATGTTGCTTCAACAGCACGAAAGTCTTTTTTGCATTGAATTGTGACTGGTGATAAAAAGAGGACTTACTTTGAAAATCCCAAATGCACAAAATCATGGGTTGATCCAGGTCAACCATCAACATCAACTGCATTGGTGGGATCTAGAAGATGTGGTGTATTATGAACTTCTAAAACCAGTGAAACCGTTAATACTGATTGCTACCAACAACAAATCAATTTGAACCATGCTTTGATCGTGAAACCACCAGAATATTCCAGAAGACACAGGAAAGTAATTTTGCTTTATGATGACGCACCATCACACACTTCAAAACCAGTGAAAGACAAAACACGTTAAAAGATTTTGCCTGGGAAGTATTAACCCACCCGCTGCATTCACCAGACCTTGCTCCTTCAGATTATCAGATTACCACTTGTTCCGATCAATGGCACACAAACTTTCTAACCAGCACTTCAAAACATACAAAGAAGTGGAAAATTGGGTCTCTGAATAATTTGACTCAAAACAAGGAAAGTTCTGTTGGGACGGTACCCACAAATTACCTGAAAGACGGGGAAATGTGTAGCCAGCGATGGACATTACTTTGTATAAAGCACTTTTGCTGTTTCTCTTGAAATTATCATGTTTTCTTTGATTACAAAATCCGCCATTATTAACCAATACACCTAATAAATAAATGGCCTGGAGAAGAGATGGAAACAAGAACAGAGGAGGACCTTTATCCCACCTATCTCCTCCTCCTGCTGGGTCTGTAAACCCTAATCTTAAACTGTCCTCTGACAAGCGAGCTTCATTTTGAGCAAAGAAGCCTAAATTCAAGTCTCACCTCTGGCTCACCCAGAAATTCTCGGAAGGAAGAATTCTCTGAAGCTGCGGTGGCTTCTCCATAAGGAAAGTTCTCACCTCCGGGCAGCATGAGGACGGGTGGATCCACTTGTTTCCCTGATAGTGCTTTCTTTGTGAGTTCTAAACTCCACCACCCCTGGGGGATTTCATAAATGTTTTTCCCAGCCCTTAAAAAAGTCTGAAAAGCAGCATAAAGACTGTCAATAATATTATCTGTTTCAATGAAAAACCTATAACTGAACACAAATTAACAAGTAGTGTTTTCCACCCATGCTTTCATTCCTGACCACAGAGTTTGCAAGCAGGCTAACTGTGTATCTGGCCCTGCTAAAGCAGGTTTCAAGAAAGTTCTGTAAGCTTTTCAGACAGCTTTCTAACTCTTGAAAAGGTTAGACAACTCCCAACAAAAACCACCACCAACAACAACAAAAAACAACACTGTAGGCTACCTGTATTTTCCATCTGGAAATCATTTTCCTGATGAAATCTGAAGCTATATTTGGTTCTTACTAACACTTATAAATACTTATAACTAAATTTTTCTTCTGCCTGTATTTCTGACATCATATAAGGCAACATTATGTCAGGTTCAAGAGCTATGCCCAAACCAGATATGCATGGAAGCTTAGTGCCCAGAAACTTAACCAGCTGGGTAAAGGCCCCACAACATCAAGCCTTATCATCATGGCTAGCCTCCATCCACTGAGACAACAGGAAGCAGGTATCCAAATTATCTGTTCAGAACCATCTTTTATTCTCCCTTGCCAAAGCCAGCTCCAGCTCCCCTAATGACTTGCTTATAACCGAGTTGGCCCTCATAATCCAAAAACTTGGATTTGCATCTCAGTAAACCAATACTACTAGTAGATGTCCTTAAATCACTTCAACTGCTTGGCCACAGTTCTTATCACCAATCTACTTCAGTGTTCATCAAAGTCAAGTAAGTTAACATGTGAACTACAGCTGAACTACTACAAAGAGCATTAACCCAATCATACAAGGCCAAGCTCACATCAACTTCAAAGCTACCTTTCCCCCCAGTAATACCAGAAAACAAACTCTTCTCTTGGCTCTTCAAGATTCTCCACAGCTTTTGCTGCCCTTTGATACACTATCAGTAAGTCCACAGGTTTAAAATCACATCTAACATAAAGCTACCATACAGATTCTTAATAGCTTTCAGCACCCATGTCTTCTCCACACGACAAGGTAGGAGGCATGAGAACAAGACTCCCACTAAACATTTGGCACAGCTCCCCTCTGCACTCTCTCTGCCAGGAACACTGCCCAAACAGTCCATGCGCTTTTAAGGTATGGTTCACTGTCTAAAACGGAGTCCCCTTGCACCCAATGATCAAGAGGCAACCAGACAAACTATTACTAAACAGTGTTCGAATAAGGCTCTGTTTACAGTAACAAATCACATCTTATGTTAAAAAACAAAATTCAACTGAATAAATTTGAAGATCTAATTGGCTTTACTCAATGAGTCATAAAGCAGACAGCATCTGATCTAGCAAACAGAAGGAAGCTCCAAAGAGCTAACCAAAAGGAAAGGTGTTTAAAGGCAGAAAGGGGGTGGAAAAAGAAAATTATTAGGGAAGAATGTACTGTTCTCAGGCAATGTCGCCCACCCAAGGGGAATGGAGGGGATCTATCAGTTGGATTACCTCATTTTTGCTATTGACTGGTTAATGGCTATGATCCTGGGAGAGGATAAAAACCTATTAAGTCTTGGTTTGCCAATGTGAGCCTTAACACAAGCGACTCCATTTTGAGCCTGTTGTTTCTTATTAACACTTAGATTAACATATTTTAACTAAACTAAATATGATCAAATACCTCGAAGGCTAGCTTTTGAACCAAACCCGGGTGCATTTTGCAGGACTCTTAAACTGAAGACATGTTATGTGCATTTTAGGATTTTATGATTCCTAAAAGCTAGACTCTCCGCCTTCTTATACTCCTTCCAGTCTAAAAGCTAGAGTCTAGACTCTCCGCCTCCTTATACTCTAATTACAAACAGAAGAGGCCGCTCCCCAATGTCTGCTCACTTCTCCACTACAGAGTCATGTATAATGAATGTTATTTGAAGCTCAAAACAAGGTGAGGACTGCTTAAGAGTAATTGTCCATGGTTTCAAAGCAATCCAATGGCACCTTTCCCAAAGTCAGCTATGGGAGGAGACACTCCATCACCATTAAATTGCAAATTGATGGATCATAAAAAAGGCTGTTTATGCTGAGGGCTGGCAAACTGATTTTTTGGTTTGAATCAAGCAGGAAGCCCAAAGAAACATCAAAAGCCATACCAAAAGCCATATCCTGGGAATTCTAAATAAATGACCTGTAGAAGAAATGGAAACAAGAACAGAGGAGGACCTTTATCCTACCTGTCTCCTCCTCCTGTGTCTGGCAACAGATAGACGGACTAGAATATGAAAACAAGCCCAGCCAGTGGGGGTCAGTGGTTGAATATCAACTCGCAGGTTCAATTCCCAGTCAGGGAATATGCCTGGGTTTCAGGTTTGGAGTTTGACCTCAATCCAGTAGGGGGCATTGCAGAAGGCAGCTGATGGATGATTCTCTCTCATCATTGATGTTTCTATCTCTTTCTCCCTGAAATGATTTTTTTAAAAAGAATATGAAAATAACGCACACAAAGGAAAATAGATAACGTCTAAATACCTTCTGACTAGAAGTTTCTGAATCTGTGAAAGGACAGTGTTAAATACAGAAAAAATGTTCCACCTCACCAGCAACCAAACAAAATGTAAGCTTTGTTGGAAGGTGGGTCATTCTGCACCAGTTAAGTTAGTTTATTAAAAAAAATTAATGAAATCCAACATTGATGAGTCCTCTGGGAAACAAAAACCATCACGACATTACTGATGACAGAGTAAATTGGTAGTCGTCTTAGAAAGCAACTGGGCAATGTGTTCTAACAGCATGAAATTATTCAAACCCTTTGGTAAGGCTTCCCACTGCTAAGCATTTATCTTAAGGAAATAGTTCAAATGAAAAGCATTCCATGCATGAAGCTGTTCACTGCAGCACTGGTTTCAAAGCAAAAGAGAAAAAACAGGTAAAGATGTAACAGCAGTTCAACACATCACAAACATTTGCAGAATTTCTGAAAATCTTAACATTTGCCCTCCTGAGAAATCAGTTGTCTAATACTAGGAGAACAGTATTAGACCCAAAGGCAAGGCAAGTAACCATTAACGTCACATGTATGATAATGATGTTTAAATAGACAACACATTACCAGATGAAGCAGGAGGAGAACAAAGACGTGATGTTAGTGTGTCTCTGTGTTTTTCACAACATATGCATGTGGCCAAGGACTGTTGATATCCAAAATAAAAACGGTGATTATGCTGTGGGGTAGGGTTACAGGTGACTTTTTATTTTCTTCCAGTGACCTTGTGAACACCACCTTTGATTTACTGTCCAACTCTATTATTAAACTGGAAAGAGAGAAAAGGATGGTCGGGCCCACCACCTCTGTGATTGACAGTGGCACTGAGTGACAACAATGCTGGCAAACCATGACACCATGTGGGTGCCGGGCCCTCTGACAATCCTCACGTCACAGATGGAGAAACCAACGTCTAAAGGAAATGACTTGCACAGGATCATAAAGCAACATCAGAGGCCACATTCTTTGCCTAGTCCTTTCTCCAGGAAGCAGAAATAGAAAATTGGGACATACTCAAGATCAGAGATATAGCTGATAAATTCAACTTTGTTTTGCAAAGCAATACAACCCAGACAGGACTGCAACAGCACAAGGCCAAGGCCATGCCCTCTCTCAGCCAACCAACAATGGTATCACAAGAAGCAGTCCCTATCTGTCAACAACAGGGGCACTGCATCCTTACTGCCCTGGTGTAAGTACCCTGCAAAGCTAAGTAGGCATTTTACAAGGGACCTCAGTTATCAATTGTGAACCTTAGATAAGCAAGTCACGGCCAAACTGCACTTCAGTTCTCTCCTCAGGCAGAGAGTATTAGTGTGTCAGCACTAACGTCAATCTGGCCCACCAATAGAGCAAAATCCACAAAATCACATCTACAAATACATCTCTATTTCCTGCAGATGACATTTATATACCTGGAGAAAAGTCAAGATGTTTGAATAAAAACCACATACCCAAAATGACAGATGCAAAACACTGCAAATAATCTCCTAAAACACCCCGGTCTACTTTAGATGGGGTGGGATAGGGGAACCTTTGCCTAGAGACCTGCTTTAGAGTACCCAATATTCACCGGATTTACTACTATCCCCCACCATACCCTTTTAAATCCCTCATGAAAGGGCTAATTTTACCTTAAATTTAATGCATCAGAGTAGCTTTCTTTTAAAATAGAATTGTGTCAATAAACCGACTAATCACATTTTGGGGAAATCCAAATGAAAAGAACTTGTGGTGTCATCAAGTTGAGGTTGTAATGAGGTTATGAGGCATTCTCAAACTTAAGAATGCTTTGGAATCACCTGAGAGACTTGCTAAAGCATGAGCAGCTGGGTCACACTCCCAGATTCTGAGTCAGGAGGTCTGGGGCCCCAGCATCAGCACTGCTCTCAAGTTTCCAGGTGATGTGTGATTATTGGACTAAGACCACACAGCCCGAGAACCGCTGTCATCCCTTCATCACCACAGCGGCAGAGCCTATTGCTTAGCACACTGCAGGTCCTCTTACACCTACTCTCAAATCCTCCATCTGTGCAGGTGCCCTGAAACTGGGGTTTAAACAAGTGGGCCGGGAAGCCAGGCCTGCCTCTCCCCAGAGCCCTGCCACAATGCCATGGCAGCCTTCGCATTTTTTACAAAACAAGGCCAAGGCAGGAACACAAACCGTGGGTGTCGGAACACATTTGCCTACTGTGGGAAACAACCTCAAACAATATTCATTTAAATGATTCCACCCATGGCAATGTAATCTCGCCCCCTCCTTAAACCCTATGATTAAAACAAAACAAAGGGTACCAGATGACAGAAACCCTTTAGTGGCTCAATTAATCAGAACATAAGTCACCAATTACTGGCAGATAATAACTTTTGTGTTCCGTCTCCCCCTCACTTGGCAGCTCCTACTGCACTCTAAATCTGAGCTCTTTCCAACTGGGCGCGGGCTCTATCCTTTCACTGCTCATCCTTCACCGTGGCTTCTTTGGAAACAAGGAGGGGGTTGAGAGAAAGGGGGGAAACCTGCTGAAGGCTGACGGGGGCGCAGATAGCAACACTAATTGCTCCCATTCTCTGGCTCCTCCTGAGACAGATTGCAGGGCCTGCATCTCCAGAGAAAGCTCTTGCTCTTGTATCTCCTTCGTGGCAGCTCTCAGCAGAGCAACTCAAGTGCCCTTAATTGTTTATGTTCTTAATGCAGAGTCTCTTGAATGCATTCATTTTTAATAGCAGGCTTGAATATGGGGCCTATCAAAGAATGACAAAGCAACTCTATTCATTGGTTCTCCCTTCCAGCAATGATGGTCTTTTGATTTATTTGCAAATGACAAGCTTGGCTGGCCCCACTTGAGGGCTGCGCTTTTTTTTTTTTTTTTTTAAGAATTCAGTTGCATTTCCAAGATGAAGTTGAGTCTGCAACACTGTGTATTTGTGTAAATTCCACCTCCCCCCTTCAGTTCCTTCTAATTAATGACTTAAATGTTTTGACCCAACTGTTGCCAAGCAGAGCATTTGGGGTTTAATTTGTCACTTTGGTAAAGATGCATCCTTGACAAAAGCATGGCAGCTGTTTTGGTGCCTAACCAGCACATTTCCATTATTCAGAAGCCCTTGTTACGGGGTTCAGACAGTGCTGTTCACATGAAATCATACTGACTTGTCCCGTGATAGAAAAAGACAGCATTTGGCAGCCTCAAAGGAAAATGCACTCTGTAACGCCTCAGAAGGTTTTTAAGACAAACTCCTTAGGGTGAATCACAGAGCAGCTCTGTGAAGTCATCACCTATTGTTCTAAGAAGGGAAAGCGAACAAGCCTCCCCTCAAACACACACTTTCACCCTCTTCACAGGTCTTAGTCAGGAGGGAGTTCTTAAGAAATTAGATAATATCATACAATAGCAGAATCAGTGGGAGGAAAGGCTGACTACCTCATCATCATTGCAGGAAGGCTAAAATTACAATTACGAAAATAAAATACGTAGAGACAAAGGCTGCCCAGGAGTGCGCAAAAATCAAGTTACCTCTGAAAACTGGGTTTCTGAGAAGGTTCTTTCTTCAAATTTTGTAATACTATTTTCTTTGCAATAAAATTAAAAACGCTTCTTCACTGTAACTACCTCGTAGGCCTGTCTTTAGTTGGTACTGACTTCCAACGTTCTGCGATCACTATCTCCACACCTTCCAGAAAGACAAAGCAAGCCACTAGCGCACTATTGATCATTGGTTTGAGCACTTCCCATTTCCCTGCTCCCCACATCTTCTTTGGAGAAAACTGGCTCAGAGGTTTGGCATGAATAGTTCCCTAGCAGGTTGTAGGTTGGAATCTCTAGCCAATCCAGATATTGGGAAAGAAATTTCCTGCCTGAGGTGACCGTGGACAGTGCTCCCTAATTTTTTTGCTACACATGAATGACCCGGCCACTCTACTCCCAGAGCGAGCGACTTCTTAGGGAAAGCAACTATTCCACCAGGACGCCACGTGGCACAAAGCAGAATGGCCACAAGTCAGAGACATCAGCGATGGTGAAGCCCCAGGGCAAAGCCACTGAGCCATCCATGCCATGGAGCAAAGAGCAGAATGGCCACAGGTTAGAGACATCAGTAATGATGAGGCTCCAGGGCAAAGCCATTGAGCCCCCAACTCAGTCTCAGTCTGGAAGCCCCACCCCGACCATCACTCCCCCACAATCTGAGTCACTGGAGAGGTGGCATCTTGAGAAGGAAGACAAGGATCTTGGGCCTTCACAATTGGAACCTGTAATTTACTTTTCAATCAACATCATGCACCAAGAAACCTGAAAAACTCCAGAGTGCAATTTACTTTCCGAGTGGCCAGAAGACTGTTTAAGGGAGGGGACTCCATTACAAGTTGGGAGCTTGCCTCTGCTTTAGGAAAAGCGTGCACAGCTGGGCTCAGAAAGCATGGGCATCACAGGTTGGGAGCCACTGAGGTAGAAAAAAACTTGTGCACAATGAAGTCAGTAGCAAAGAAAAAACTGTTTTCTCAAAGCATCTTAGCTCATGATTAAAATGAAATCTGAAATGCTGGTGAAAATTTTCAAAGCATAACCTTTTGGAAAAGCTTTTAAGTATTTAAGGAGATGCTAAGTACAAGGATCCTACATGACAAACTTCACTAGTATATTAAAGATTCACAGAATACTAACTCAGCTATGCAGGTGGAGGCAAATAGAAATATCATTTTAAATACAAGTTAAATTATTATTTTTTAAAAACTAATCAACACATCATAATACAATCCATAGAGGAATCTAAGCAAGAGAAAAATATTTATCATTTCTCCAAGATAACAGCCACGCTACTTTTCAGGGGGATGTGTATTGTATGAATAAGAATTTATTCAGGGTTGCATGGATTGTCCAAAAATATATATAATTAAAAGAATGCCAAAGAAAAGCCCTGTGTCGTCGTATGCCCGGTCATGACAATTTACAATTTTAAATTGTTGCAGTGTGAGTCTAAGATATACTGGGGAGATATTAAGTGAGAAGGGAGAACAACTAAATCATGAAAGTGAGAATGATTTATAAAGGAGGGGCCACCCGAAGTTACCATTCCTGTAATGCACCAGTTATTTTACAAGTAGACAAATCAATTTCTGTTCTCGTGTTTTTAGAAAGCATCCTAGATATCCTTCCATTAATTATGTGGGTTCAGGACATGTCAATTCTCGTTTCCCAGAGCACCAGAAATCAAATTTAACCCACAGATTGTGTTACGCTGGTCTGCCCTCACAGGGTTCCCACAGGGCTGGCTTGGTTCAATAATGCGGAGCTCCTTCTGGAAGAACAGCATAGACTTCCTGCCATTTGGACTGTAAAACACAGTAATTCACCAGGGAATAAAGGTCAAGGTTGCACTTTTGGTCATTACTGAATCATTTGAGATGATCTGTGGTGAGGATGAGAGGAAAATCGAAGGCTGTGAGAACACTGCAAATGGCTTGACCTCAGACCAATTTTCGTCTCCATCTGTCTAATAGACATGTGGATAAAGAGCCCTCCCTCCTTCTGGGCTGCTGGGCTGTTTTCAGATCTGCGGCACAAGCCAGGAGCCAGTTAAACAATGCATTAATAGGGGGAAATAACCTTCTAAGCCCAGAGTGGCGCTTTCTCAGGTTTGGGGTCATTGGCTAAAGTTTGGAAGGCAATTTCTCTAATCTGTAAGCAGTCCTGCAGCTTGCTCAAAATTGTAACGAATACAGAGAATCATCTGCAGAGCAGGAACATGTCAAAATCTCCTTATTCGTACATGCAAATGCATGTATACCTACACCTCCACCCCCAACTAAAAGACATCCACATTCTATTATGTCTGCTAACACACTCACAAAGGGAGCAGTAGTTCCAAACACTGCATGTTGCTGAGAAATCAATCTTTTTTCAAGTGTCCAATTAATGCTATTTAATCATTATTAAGGCACTTCAATCCTTAAATACAAAATGGGAACCCAGAGCCTAATTATCATTTAAGCCATGGAATCAATGTTAATATCCCAATTTTATACTAATACTCCCCACTCCGCTTTACTGGTCTGGCCGAGCTACTTTTTTAAGGGAATGTTGTGCCATATATAAGTTTAGGCCCCCACAGTATATCAATGTCAAACAACATCGTGTCAAGCTACGATTCAATTCAGGTAAGTGCCACTGCCAAATTTTCTTGTTCCCAGACGGGCTTTAAGATTATTTTATTGCTTAAAATTTAATTTGTTCCAACTCGTGTCTCCATGACAACGTTGGCTAACCCTGCAAATCATTTGGGTAATTGGATATCTTATCTTTCTATTGCTCTCAAATCGAATGATTCTGCTAGAATTGTAACAGCCAATCAAATTTACAGTCCTCCTGAGTAATAGACTTGGAAAAGTAGCCACATTCATCTCCTCTTTACAGCCATATTAACCAGTATTCGACAAACAGTAGAATCTGGTCTTCAAACTATACTCCAAATTTTAAATGGTGTCAATACCAATATTCTCACAGTGCAAAGTCTACTCAAAAGCCTCTTCCCTTTTGTATTGTTTTGAGAAGCAACAATTGTTACTCATTCCATATAAACCTTGAGCATTTTCAGTATTTTGAGGGAAACTGACCAGAGTAATTCCAGTAGCTAATCAGAAAAAATAAAAAATAAAAAAGAAATCACAGTTTTGCAGGGAAATTTGACCTTGTGATAAAATAATGACCAAAACAATGGCTGCACAAGATTATAGTGTATGCTGACATTGATGTTTCTAGGGTTCGTTAGAGAGATAAGTCATATTGGATCCATTAGTCAAGAAATAAAAATACAGATTTAGCAATCAGTTCAAAAAATCTCTATACCCTTAGAGGAATCCAAGTAGCCAAAATATGACACCTCTTTATACTTCATTTAACTCACAAACATCACGGCATTCAGGATAGTCAATTACAGATTTCCTATAAAATTCAAAAGTCAGCAGATCCCCTCCTGAGTTGCTGGTATGATTTTGGGTCTTTAAAAAGTACAGATGTTGCATACACTTCAGTGGTCCAAGTCCAACCTCTTGGAAGCTGTGCAAGGAGACAGTCCAAACACTAAAAGAGCCAGTCAGCTTACAAGCAAAAAAGGCTCCGGAACCCAGGCTGAGGGGGTTGTCAAGAACCTTGAGCTTTCCCTACAGACACTGGGGACTTCAGGACCCCCTCAGGCTAAACACAGAGAGGCAGAAACCTGGAGCTTCTCAGCACACAGGTGTTAGGCAGTGTGAGAATAGGTACTGGCACAAAATTCCAGTATGTCCAATTCCAATGGCCCTGCTTTCCTTCCCTGTGCATATCCCCCACCTCCACCCCCCCACACCCGCTTTCCCAAATAATTAGCACAGGGCAGAAGCTGTGAATGTGACAGGACACAAAAATCTCAAGCCCATGATATACATGAAGAACATAACTGCTCAAATTTTTGCAAAGCACCTTACAAGTTTCCATAGCAAAAGATACACCTCATGAAAAGGTAGACATCATCAAGGCTGAAAAACATCTTCTTACTCTAACCAAGCAACAACTTGGCCTTGTAATTCATACGCACCCTCCTATACACACACACCCTTCCCCACCCCCCCTTTTTTTTTCAGGGTGACAAATTAAGAGTTGGATTTTCTACATTACATTAAAAAGAAAAAGAAAAATCAGAAATGCACCTCCCATCCTTTATTCTGCCAAAACTCACTTCAGTAAAATGAACCAAATCCCCTTTGTTGTTCCTCTATTCCTGTAAATGAAAAAACTCAACACAACTCTATTTTCACTGGTAGCTGAATTAACTGCTTAAGGCTGCTGCCTTCCAAGGGCTTATTTTACTGTTTGGCCTAAGTAGGGCATTTTATTCCTCTAGATTCCTTAGACAACAGGTTATCAATGGGATCTGCATTAAAAAAAAAAAAAAAAGGTTCCTTTTAAGCCTTAAGATAAATGCTTCTGATCCTAGAAGGAAACAAATAAATTTAGTCATTGAGGGAAAATAATAAATAGTGAATAATTTAGATGGAGGGAGGAAGGAAAAGGCAGGATGGGGGTGTGGCCTGGAATTCAACAACAGGATAGAGTTTTAAATGGATCAATAACAGATTTCCAGAAGAGCTATCCTCAGAATGCTCAAGTGCCAGGCACCATGGTGTCTGCGTAGAGAAACATTCAATCCTGTAGGGTAGATGCTGTCTTCATTCCTAACCTAATAGCCTATTAACTCTTTTGTAAGGAGGAATACTTAATATCTACACAGGAGGGAACAGGGGGCTAGAAGGATTTTACAGAGTACTCCTCCAGCACAATTCCTAGGGCATGTGGGAACCCAATGGATGGGGACTATGAATACTCACTCTAATGCACCAAATAAGCTTACTCGTCAATCATAAACCCACAAAGCTGACTTTTGAAAGCCAAAGCTGAAAAAGACAATGCTAGAGGCCCAAATGGGCCTGCAGGCTGCAGGCTGCACAGGACCAGCTGCCCTTTCTCCATCCCGGTGGCCCATCCATTCTTTATTCTCTGCATACTAGACCTAGATGCAGATCACCGTTAAGACCCCCTTTCCTAAGCCTAAAGCAACCTTTTTTATTTTCACTCGCTAAACCATAGAAGCCTTTCAAATGACACATATAGAGGCGGCTGCATTTTGTTCTCTAAAATCAATTTTCTCCCCAGCCATCAAGTAGATGTTCCCGCACAGAGAAAGAACAGCCCTTCCCTTCTAATTCAAAAATCCATACTGTCATTGCCCTTGCAAACTGCTAAACAAGCAGTATTGGCAAGTCACTTGTGTTCTGTAATATATTTACTGCAAATCCCAAAGGCTCGCCTCCTAATGCAGTTTTCTATTGTGTCCGTGCGTGTCAATACACTGGCTGGTCACCTTACTTGTAAGAGGCTCTGACAGGCTGTTTGCTCAAGGCATCAAGAGGGGACTGAGGCTGCACTCCAGAAGGCCCCCTGCCTTGGAGAGCCTCCTCCACAGAGAGGGGTACTCAAAGAGGTTTTGTTTTCTGGTATTTCACACTCCTCTACCACCCACGGCTTCTGAGGCCAACTTAACTTCTTTATTAGGACAGTTTCCAGCCACACAGTCCAAGGTCAGAGTCCTTTTGCACAATTATTTCCCAGTTTTCTATTAACACTAAAGCTATTTCCCCCAACAAATATAATGATTGCATCTCAAAGGTGCATTACACAGGGCCAAAAGGCAGGAAGGCTTGGGGAGGGAAATTGCCTTTCCTGTCTTAAGTACAAATCTCACTTTCAGGCAGCAGCTGAAAAAGGAAGTACTGTAACACCATACATAATTGTGGATCACCTAATACAACCATGCCAAACGCACAAAGGGCAAGTCCAGGAGGAAAATGTTATAAAATATTATAAACAACTATTAAAATGGAATTCTTAAAATGTACTTGGAGAAAATTCCTCCTCCATGTTATCAGTTTAAAACAGAGTTGATAACTAGAGGAATGCTCAGCCCTCTAACAAACCATTTTAAAGTTTTCCACAGTTAAAGTTTTCTAAAATTACTCATCCATATAGGGGAGGGCTGGAGTGGGGGTGCAAAAGCTCTATGTAAGATATCTGACAAGCAGATAGTACAAAATGTTTACTTATTGACTTGGTATCATATAGATGGGTACATATGAATGTTCACGGTACAATATGTCTGTCTTCTTTTCTGTAGATTTTAAATTCTTAAGAAAATGTTTGGAGGGTGAAGGGACTATGTAAAGACTGTAAGTAAATAACTAATGGGAATAATCATTACTATTAAGAAACCTGGCAACTAAATCAAGTTTAATGCCTTGGACAAAACTTATCATTCAATTTATCCAAACTACAATTCTATCAGGCCTCTCGTCAACCTTAGGAGATAAACAGTGGTTCCAGGGATAGTAACTGATACCCACACTCAATTTACATGGAAGCCCAGACCTTAGCAGCATGCTACTTCTGTTTTCTTTCTTTTTTTCTTTGTTTTTTTTTTAGTACAAACCCAAATCTATTACTATAACTAAACTCCCCATTAAGAAGCCTCAGTGGATATTGACTATAAATCACTTTTCCAAAAGAAAAATACAACTTGAGCAACCATGGTTAGATAAGGTTACTGGAATTAAAGTCCTATAAAACAGAGTTCCTTCTGAATTTTAGCATAAGGACCCATTCTCTCAAGTTTTTAATCTGGGTTCCATAGACTTGCTGAAGAATCCTGACATGTCCACAAAGAGCCAAAATTGCTGGGCAAAGCTATTGTTTACAATTTTTTTGTACAGACAGCTTTCAACTCATTCTCGTATAGATTCAAGGATCCAACTACAACTCTACATAGCATTTTAAATTCTACTAAACAAGTGCCTATTCTGCCGGACTCGTTGGCAAGGGTTGATAGATGTAAGTCTCAAACTCAAGCTTCAAGCAGCCTGCAAGCTAGCTGGAGTAACAAGAGGCACATGAGAAAACATAATTACAGAAATCAGAGCAGAAGCAGTGGTATGACAGCTCCTGTTGGAGCAGTCGTTTGTGGAAGCCTTGACATAAACAGGCAGTGTTGTTTCTGGAACTGGACCTTGAAGGATATCAAGGAAGGCCATGTGAAGTTTGACAAAAAAGCCTGGACTTTTTATACAGAGAAAAGAAAAACACAAAACACATTTTAGGCATGAAGAAGAGGCCCATTGGGCTGAATTAAAGGACCTGGAGGAAGGAAAGGAGGTGGCCAAGTTAAGATGGCCAGGACACTAACGAGCAGACACAAAGATTTTGAGTGATGGGCAAAGGCAATTATTCAAGTAGGAAGTCAAAATTATTGTAGAAAGAACAGACATAACTGAGTAAGTAAAAAAAAACAAAACACAAGCAAGTTCCTAAAGGTGTTTTGCAGTAATGACCACCTTTCCAGGGCTAGAGTTCCAAGAGTGTTTGAAATGTAGGACCAGTGGTCTGTAGAGACAGCAAGCCCTTGGGCCACACAGAACACGCCATTGTGGTGTACTGAGAATAGGAGGACTTTTATTTCAACCCCTCCTTTGAAATTTTTCATTTATGTATAATAAAAATATACAATATATTAACATGAGAATGTATTTACATAGCTTATAAATTTATAAGTAAACAGTCTGAAGATATGTTTTCAAACTTTTTACTGACAGGTTGCACAAAATACCAGACAAATAATCTGGTTAGATAAGTATGGTACTAGTAACAAACCCAACCTAGTTCCACATATTTCAGTAGTTTAACAAATTGCATGATTTGGACACACAAGTTCAAATACACCTACTACATTGCCAGAAACAACCGATTCCACTTTATCAAGTGAATAAAGAATATCTACTAACACACTGAAAATTGTTATGTACACAACTCTACCCCCTCCAGTAGGCACAGTGATATAACCCACCACCCTTAATAGTTTTTCTCTATATGGCAGATTTAAAAATATATAATATATATCTGATGGATAGAATTTTCATTGTTTTTTTCCTTCTATTCAAAATGAACCTTATTTTACCCTTTTCAGCTAACATATTTTGTTGTCAAGAAGGAAATACTACTACTACAACTAAAAAAAAAATAAAAATGCTTTTTATACCTAGTATGAGAACATGTGGGAAAAGGGTGTGAACAATGTGTTCACAATTATGACTTGACATTGTTTTAAGGCAGGCAAATTAATCAAACTTAAAAATAATTAAAAATCTGAATTGGCCGAAATCAGTTTGACTCAGTGGTAGAGTGTCGGTCTGCGGACTGAAAGGTCCCAGGTTCGATTCCGGTCAAGGGCATGTACATTGGTTGCGGGCACATCCCCAGTTGGGGATGTGCAGGAGGCAGCTGGTCGATGTTTCTCTCTCATCGACATTTCTAGCTATCTCTCTCCTTTCCTCTCTGTAAAAAATCAATAAAATATATTTTTAAAAATCTGAATTGTAAAATAATGACATAAAGATTTTGTGCAAAATCACAAGTTATGTGATAAACCAGTTATTTGTGTCAATATTTCTTGGAGTGTCATAAAAAGTGTTATGGTGATTGGATAGTCTATCAATTGAGCAATTCTATAATCATCAGTTTTGCAAACAATTTTAGGAACTAATTTTTCTTTAAAAAAGTGAACAGCAGTACATGAATATCTTAATTTATTTTAAAATTTCAATATAAATCTTCACTTTTTTAGATCAAACCATCCTTTGGAAAATTAGAAAATCTCTCCCACACGTAAGTGCCTACACCTACTCTCTCTCTACTCATGTAAAACACCACATACACCACATGGAACAATCTTAGGGCACATTTTTACTGTGGAACTCACCCACCCTTAGTGAGGACTATTTTGAAGGTATAAATGTCCAATCTTGTCATATAAACTGACAGACTAAAACAGCTATCTAAAATTTAATTAAAAACCATTTATCTAACATTCCACATTAAAGGGGGTTTGACACTCATGACATCTTATAGTTCTGAGCATTTCAATTTTAAGATAATCTGAAGCCAACAGTAAGCAACAGGGACTGGAGGGGATGAGATGACTGAGTCAATCAAAAGTTTAATAACTGAAGAGCAAAGACTCAGATCTATGGAAACTTAAAGTGGTTCCATAAGCTAGTAACTAAATATATCTTTAGCTTAACCACCACACAAGATGATTTATTTAAATATTTGCTAAGGGAACATATTTCCCCCGCCTCTGTGTTTCTTAATAAACACTGTTTGGAGGAACATCTTAAACCCTCTGGCCAAAAACACTCAACTGACACACGGGAGGTGAGGTGCCAGGTTCCGGTAGGGATGCAATATGACTCCCCCACAGAGAGATGAACCAAATCTTAGAACCTGCCTAATCTAAACCTTCATTTTTCAGAGAGGAAAACTGAGGCCCAGACAACTTGTTAACAACTTAAAGTCCCAAATTGAGGTACCTCACTGAAGTATTTACACCAAGGCAGATCCTACAGATCACAACAGCTCCCAATGGGCCATCCATGCCACCTTTTCTCTGCTGTCTTTGACTTAACGCCAACCCTGGCTGGTGCTGCCTTTATATATTTTGTTCCTATTGGAGTTTTTTTATATCAATTTTGAATTTTAAAAGCAACCTCGTTTATCCTGAGTACCAAGTTTTTTGACACCTCCCTTAACTTCTCCCAAGACAAGTGCCTCAATCCCCTCACCCTAGTCAGTCAGCCCGGACAGAAACCAGCAACAAGCCCAGGAAGGGGTTGGGTAGATGCAGGTTTCATAGTAAGGACTCAGCCCTGCAGGCTGATAAAAAAAAACAAAAAACCACAAAGCTAATCTTGCACCTCAGAATCTGGCTCTCAAAACACAGGGAGCTTTATCTCTTTTAACTTATGCTTGTAATGGACAGGCCTGGCTAATGAAAATAAAGTTGGGGACCACTCCAATCCTGATGACAGCTACCCTCTTTGTATTACAAGATTAACACCTGGTGGGGCTACACTCCAGCTAGTCATTTCCCATTCGGAGACACTGACTTAGAATTAAAAAAAAATCTAAGTGAAAAACTGTAGACAGAGAACGAAATTGGTTAAAAATAGGGAGAAAGGTAAAACTTGCAGACAAATAGCAAGACAGTCACATCAATGAAATCAACCAACAGGTAAATCCCTAACCGTTCCACTTAAACACTTTTTTAAAACTACTTAAGAACAACTTATTTTTTAAGAGAGTCTTTAAAAGCACACATCAAAACTGTGAAAGCAGGTCTAATCCAATATTGGCATGGTCTGAGAGACCGTGCTTGCTGGAATATTGCGTGGAGCTTAGAAATGTTAAGCTCTCATCTGGTTTTTCCTTTTGCTCCCCTCGTTCCCCAGCCCCTAAGCAGTGAGACAAAGTGACTGACCAAGCTCACAGAACCACTAGGCCTCAACCAGGAGTCCTGGCCATGTTTCAAATTTCCTTTGATTCTTACAAGTTATTTTAACCTGCAGACAGTGTTGCTTGGTTCGTTTCAAGTGCAATCAGCATTGCTAATTTTTGTAACTTTTAGGACCCTCGCCAAGCCCCAAAGTGTCTTGTAAATTGTGAAGTTGGTCAGCCCAGACCAAGAGTGAGAAGAGGAGAGAGACAGGCAGCTAGGAAGACCTGAGTCACTACACAGAGGCCCAAGGGTGTTTCCCCCAATGGCCTCATCCTCAGGGAAGAAACGCCGAATTGAGGACCAGGTGACACAAATTCAAGCATCAACAGGTGCTTGACCTTGACAAGGCCCAGAATCTGAACACTTGGCTCACAGCTGCGAGAGCAAAGCACCTACCCCCAATCTACTTCACAGCATGAGGCAGCAAATCACTTTTGACAACTGGGAAGTGCTGTGTAAATTCCAGCCACTAATGACAACTCATGGCATGGCTTCACCAGCCTGCTGAAAAGATACACAAGTGGAACAAATAAGGCTTACATATCAATTTACAGAACACATTGTTCCCAAAAAATATCAAATGAGGTAATACCATACCACATGACAAAGGAAAAAAAAGCCTTTAAATTTCACATGGCTAGCTGGGCCAGTGTGGCTCAATGGTTGAGCACTGACCTCACAGTTTGATTCCCGGTCAGGGGCACATGCCTGGGTTGTGGGCTGGATCCCCAGTGGGGAAGTGTGCAGGAGCAGCCAATCAGTAATTCTCTCATCACTGATGTTTCTATCTCCCTCTCCCTCTCCTATCCTCTCTGAAATCAATAAAAAAAAATATATTTTTAAAAAAATTTACACAGCTCAACACACTGGGCAGAAACCTCAAAGTAACTAGACTCACAGTAACCTGCTGGTTTTTATTGTACCCTAACACTTTGGTGGTATCAGAATTGCTTTAATTTTTAATGAGAAGTCTCCACCTTCCTTGTAAAGAGATAGCTAGAGTTTAAAATCTACCTAGAGAGAAATGGACAGGCAGAGATCTATAATACCAGGAAAAGACTCAAAAGAAAAAACATTTGTCTAATGCTGTGATAAAAGATTTAAGTATCCATTACCACCACTAAGCCGTTGACTTCTCAGTAACCAGCCACAAATGGGAGCAGAGAAAGTAAGGGGAAGGCTTATCAGGAAGTGTTGACACAACATAAACATGGACTGTGGGCAGCAAACCAAGTAAGGAAACCACAATTATACCACTCTTGATTTGGACGCACTTCCACTTTTTTTTTTTTTTTTTTCCCCAGACGGAAAAGTCTGGTGTGACTTGACAGTGAAATCTCTAAAGCTCACTCCTTCAACAAACCCGCTGAAAGGTGGGCAGGGAGAGCCGCAGTCACACTGGAGATAAATCTTAACATTAAAGCTCTCTCCACGGAAAGTTTCCCCATTACTGCATTTTTTTTTTTTTCAGTAACAAAGATGTTGTCAGAAATGACAATTTTTTTGTGTCCCCAGATGATGCCTTGCTAGCATTTGGTTATAAGCCATAAAGCAGGACTAATTTCAGCCTGTCAGGAGTCTCGCTAATGCCCAGTTTCCCCCTAGAGAGAATTCCTGTCAAATCTAATGAGAGCTCCAAAGGCCCTCTCTACAATATAATGAGCACTTAGGCCATGCTGGTGATCAGGCGGCAAAAAGCATCAATTTGAGCCTGGCTACACCCTGGGGGCCAGACGTCACCAGTTTTAATAAGAATTATGATTACTAGCTGCATCGAATGTCTCCTCAGAACTTATTATTAATGTGTGACATTCAGGAGGATGTTTTTCAAATGTAAGGCCACTTTAAACTGAATTATAGCACTGCTTTGCATACCACTCTGGTTAAGGGTCTGTCAGCATTTACAATATAAACTAAATTTCAGAAAGCTGGATTCCCTACTATCAAGAATATGGCATCTCTGAGCTTTTCATATTTTTCAAATTACTGAACCAATTACATGCAGCATATTATTAACGCATAGTGGCTCCTAGGTGGACAAATGCCTCATGGAGCACAGGTTATTAGAAAACTATTTTCACACCATGGAGGTTCCTGACCCTCTTCTCCCCTTCTTCCTTTTTCCTATGTGATAAAGAAGAGGTCACTCTGCCACATAACCTGTAGGAACCCAGAAGAATTACACACCTCCTTAACTCCCCCCCAATAAATCCAGCACCAGCATACATCACACAAAAATGGCATTTCCTTGTAAAAGAGTCAGGGAGGTCATTAAATCCTTTGAATTTATGAGTTTAAGAAAAAAAATTTGATCTTCTCTTAATCTTCCAGAATACTTGTAGGGGTGTGGGGGGTTCAGAAGATGGGAATAGGAAGCTTTAGGGTTAACTTATTCTAAACAATGACAGGATAGAACTTCTTGACCAAGTTTATTTGCATAATTTATTTAAATGACCATAGATCTTTTAGTCCAATTATGATCAACAAGTTACAAGTGTTCCAATCAGGCACTAGCCATTTAAACACACAAAAACAAAGACACAAAAACAAAGGCACAAACCCAACATAAACGAAGCTACCATCTCTGTAAATCAGGATAAAATCAGCACTGTGAAAGGCCCAATGGTATTATTAATGAAAGGCCCTGAATGTCACTATCTCTTTCCAAACACATATCTGAGAACAGATCTAATGTACAGGATGATAACTTAACATTATGAAACCTATGATGAATTAAAAATCAAAAGAGTGCAGAGTTACAAAAGCAGAATTCAACTCCGAAACACACTTGCTTAATGAAAGTCTTTGAATGTAAGGAAGATCTGAAGCCTGAACTAATCAATTTCTCCACTGTGCCCCAGCCGGTCAGCCATGCTCTTTAATTTAATGAAACAAGGGTTTGAGATGAAATAGCACATATACATCAAGTAAGAATTGTATTGTTGCACTTTGAAATGTGTCCAACTGTGCAACTTCATCTGATGATAATTTTTTAAGAGGCAATCGATTTCTAAAAGACTTATTGTACCAGCATCTTGATGAAAAAGTGAATGTCAGCATATCTCCAGAATACTTACGCCTTGCCATTAATGCTTTCTTTGGCAGACAATGACTACTCAATCGAGGGTCCTTTGGGCTGAGCAATCATTTAGCTTTTCTTCTCTTATGAGGTCCTTAGTGCCTTGTTCCAGCTCAATACTCTTTTTATACACCATTATAGTAGCCATAAGTGTGAATTTTATGGGAACTTGCAAACTCATAGTCATAGCTAGAGCTTTCCAGTCACTAATCTTTTCATGCTTTTAAAACCACTAGGACTGAAGCAACTCCCAACATATGCTGTGGCCATAAAGGAATGCTTTTTTTTTTTTTTTTTCACCTCCAAACCTGCCCCAACTGAGAAATATTTTCCAAAAAGATGTATGCAAATAAGCCACTAATTCTGAGTATCATTTTATGCAGCCCCAAAGCATAAAGAAAATTCCATAGTTAGTCTTATATCTTGTTTAATCTTAAAGATCGGAGTGTCTCAAAGGTCCACACTTCTTTCCAAACCAGAACAAAAACATCAGCAACTTCGGCAACTCTATAGAATGCCAAAATCTTTCAGGGAGAATATATCTATCCAGGTAGAAAAGGAAACTCGGAATCTCAATTCCCATCTGCCTATATGAACAAGCTGGTTTACATTTCCAAGAACCTCTCACTCAGTCATTTAAAACTTGTGTAACTGTCAAGAAGCAACCCTTGCTGCAGAATACTACCACCAGTTAGCAGGGAAACCAAGGCAGAAAAACGGCATACAAGCCCCCTACTAGAGGATAAAGCCATTATTAAAAAACCATGACTCATTTGTTGTTTTAGCTTGAGATTGAACTAAAGCTTACCTGTTTATGCATTTCTATGTTTAATCCATATGACATTTCATAATACTGTAAAAAAAAAAAAAAAGAATCAAGCATTTCATTAACTCACATTTTATAACGTTAAAAACACATATTTGCTCATATTAAGTGAAAAGGAAAAAAATTTAATCTTGGATACCTACCATCACATAGTGCCTCTGCATTTCTGTCTTTTCACTTGCCAGTTTCTCACATTCCAATTTAAGGCTACGAAAACAAAACAGGCAACTTAATGTAAACATTATGTCACTTGTTTTAACATCTGCCTCACATATTTGCACTTCAAGTAAAAACACAGACCAATTGGGAAAAGCCATAAACTATCTAGGTAAATACCCAAAAACTTTGTCCCTTCGTTTAACAAAGAAAAGAAATTAAGTGAGCATTACAGGGTACCCACTCAGCAGCTGGTCAGATGCACCAAGAAGAAAAAAAATCTGTCAAAACCTCTGAGCTACCCTTAAGACTGTTGTCTCCTGGTTGTCATCTGTTCGTTCCTACTTCCCTGCATCGAGGTTTGCTTCTCTGGAGGGACTCCACCAAAATCAGGCCTTGGCTTAATCTTCAATCTCAGGCATAGGTTGTACTATCTTTGCCAACTCAGTCTCTAGGTTGTCAAGTTACTTCTACAACTGTTGGTCCCTTTTAAAAACTTTGGTTTTTAAATCCCTGCCAAAATATGTCAAGCAGCTATTGTGATAGTGGGTTGAAGTCCTTCCTGATTGGTAAACACGGTGTGGGCAGGTATGCCTCAAGCTCTAGAGATTACTATCTTCAAGTAGACAAAAGGTCAATAATCAGAAAGCCTCTTACAAAATAAGAAAACTCAGCCTTAGTTGGTTTGCTAAGTGGTTAAAGCCCTGACCCGCAGACTGAAGGGTCTGGGGCTTGATTCAGGGTCAAGGGCACATACCTCTATTGCGGGCTCAATCCCCACCCAGGTCTAGGGCACATGAGGAGGCAACCAATCGACGAGTTTCTCTCACAAGAATGTTTCTCTCTTTCTCCCCTTCCCTTCCTCTCTGTCTAAAAATCAATGGTAAAAAACATCCTCAGGTGAGGATTAACAACAACAAAAAAGAAAATTCACTCTAAAGCCTATGTATGCTTTTTCTCAACCATGACAAAAATTAAGTCAATTACAGCGCTAGCTGGTTTGACTCAGTGATTAGACCGTCAACCTGCAAAGTGAAGAGTGCCGGGTTTGATTCCGGTCAAGGGCACACACCCGGGTTGTAGACTCAATCAGCCAGCAGGGGGTGCGCAGGAGGCAGTGCATAAATGATTCTCTGTCATCATTGAAGTTTCTCTCTCTCCCCCCCTCACTGAAATCAATAAAAATATTTTTTAAAATAAAATTGTCAATTGCCGTTATTTCTTAGCTCTGATCAGTTAAAACTTCATAGAAACGAGAAAAAATTTAACATTTTTTTAAAGTCCATTATGAATTGGTTGCTTTACAGTTTTCACTTATAAATCTTTTGAAGTAGGTCTCACTAAATGAGACTAAAGCTGAGATGGATATAAATGTAACTCCAATCCCCTGTCCTTCCCAAACCAACCCAGAATGACACCAAAGCTGGTGAATTTCCCTTACACACATCAACCCCTCGTCACCACCAATACTAGACCAGGCTAAGAGCATCTAACTCTCCATAATGGACTTTGCCTCAGACCACCCAATCCTCTAGCATGGCAAACAAGTGATTTCAACACTGGCTTTGCCTCCCTCAACCCGCACTCCAGGGCTGGGCCATCGGCTGAACCAAGGTTTTAGCTCAGTCTGTTGCAAAATAAATAAATGTAGTGCAAATATTGATGGTTCTCATGCAACTCCTAAATACGCGAAAATAGACTCCCTGGAACAGCAGCACACCGGTAGAAGGGAAACAATGGGAGTAGGAGGAGACAAGAGAAGGGGCTGCCCAGGAAGAGCCAGGAAAGAGGGTAACGTGAGTGACAGATCTTAACTGCGACTCCACACGCCACCGCCTGGACGCCTGGATTAAGTACAGCCGTCGCCACCCCCTCCACCCGGCCGGGCGACCAGGAGCGCCGGGCTGTCCTGGAGACTACTGGCCCGGCCCGGCCGGACACGCACCTGTGATACTGCGCCTGCAGGAACTGGAATTCCTCCTTAATGCGGTCCAGGGACTCTGGAATAGTGAACTTGAAGGGCTGGCCTGCAGCCTGGTGCGGCGTCTGGGGCGACCCAGGGTCGGGGATGTGGGCGGATGGATAAAGCAGTCAGTCAGAGGAGAGGAAAGTGGGTGGGATACAAACAAACAAACAAACAAAAATTAAGTTAGAAGTGGTAGAAGACGGGAGTCTTGAATTCGAGTTTGCGCTTTCCTTTGGTGAGGAAGAAAACGGACCCTCCTCCAACCCAGAGCTTCTGGCGAGGCTCGGAGCCTCTTCCAACCTCCAGGGCGGGGCGGGTCGCCCGGCCGGAGGGAAAGGGGTTCCCCAGCCGCCTCTGAGAACCGGGCCGGAGAGCGGAGACCGCCGCCCCCTCCCCGACGGGGGCGGAAAAATGGCCCAGGGGGACTGGAGGAGAAAAACAACTCCCGATCGCTCCCGGTTCCCAGAGTCGCCGGGGCCACCTCCGGGCGCGCCAGAACCGGGGCCTCATTGATATGCAAATAGGCGAGACCAGAAACAAAGGGGGGCGCCCTACCGCCCCGGGGAAGGGGGGGGAGGATGTGGCTGCGGGAGCCAAACCCCAGCCAGCCTCTCCGGGCGCCCCCGCCCTCCCTGTCTAGACGTCAAGTAGGAGTGGGCCCGAAGGAATTGGGGGAAATTGGAGGGAGTTTCAGCCCATAACGCACTCCTGGAGAGGCCAGAAGCCGGGACCTCCCAGCCTTGCAACTTCTAGAGCCCGGAGGTTCCGCCAACATGTAGCAGCAGTCCTCCACCTCCCCATGGCGGCTCGGAAGAGCACCCCTCACCCCCCACCACAGCCCTGTTCCCCACCCCCCACCCCCATCCCCAGCCAGCCGCGCCTCACCGGGTGCCGGCTCTGCGGGAACATTGCTCTGCCGGTGGCCGCGGCTCTGTTCCCGGGCAACTCAATCCTCCGCTCAATTTCCAACTTTAATCCGGCCGCCGAGGAAGCTTCAGGCAGGAGCGGGACCCCGCGCCCGGGGCCCGCCGGCCACGCACGCGGGCGCGCTCCGAGGGGCGCACCGGCCACTCGGCGCCCCGCGACTCCTGCTCCCGCCGCCGGCGCAGGCTCCCGCGTTCAGGGCCACATCATCGCGGGGGGCACCCGGGGCCCGGCAGCACCCAGAACCTCCGCGGCGACGCACTGTTTTCCAACCCCGTGGGCCTCGATCGCCCGGGCGGGGAGGTGGGGGCGCGGCGGCTCCGGCCCGCTCCCCGCAGGCTATCCGCGTGCGCGGCGAACGTCCCGGACACACAGATCCAGGCGGGTGGCTTCCCTCCGCTGGGCTCCCGGCTTGTCTCCTCTCCGGGGTCTTCCCGTGAAGCCAACAGCGGGCGAGGTGCAGGTGGTTCGGTGCCCCCGGCTCAACCCACACAAACAAACCAACCAGGTGACGTTCGGAGCCGACTCCCCCCGCGGGTCCAAGGAGGCGCCTTCGGGCGGGCGGGCGAGCGATCGCAGGCCCCCGGGAGACCGAGGGGAGCGAGGCAGGGGCCGCGGCGGAGCCTCAGTCCCGGCAGAGGAGCGCCGAGGCGGGGAAAGTGCGGGGGACGCGCCGGGAGGCTGCTCGGCACAGCCCGTGCGCCCGGCACCCGGTGTTCCCTCCGGCGGCACGCACACACGCTCCGGGCCCGATGGGGGCTACTCCGCGGAAGGCAGTCCCCCGGCCGCCCGCCGCTCCTGGGGGCCGGGGCGCATCCGGACGCGGCGCCCGATGAGCGCACTCCCCGCACGGCCGGCCCGGCCGCTCCGGACCTTTCCTCTTCCGAGCCCCTTCCTCGGTCTTCTCTCCTTCCCTTCGTCTGCCTCCGCGTACAAGGCGCTCCAGCCCGCGGCAAAGTTCTCTTAGGACCCGGGGTACGCCATCTACGAGGAGACGGTGGCGCTGCGGCTGGGCCTCCCTCCCGGCCGGCAAACTCCGGAGTAGTGGCGACCGGGGCAGCGCGCGGGGGTTAAGTCCCCGCCGGCCGGTGAGGTCCGGGCTGGAGGCGCGCGGCCCGCCCGGCCTGGAGTCAGTGTGTGGGGGTTAGGGATGGGGCGGGGGGGGGGGACGAAGAGGGGGTGCAGCCGGCTGCCTCGGGGACGCGGGGCACAAGGAACCCGCCGACACCGCCGCCGCTGCTGCTGCTCCTGCAGCCGCCGCTCCAGCCGCCGCCGCCGCCGCCTCCCGCCTATCTCGCGCCGGTTACATTAACACGCGGTTTCACACTCCGGAGCTAACCAGCGCGAACCCCGCCCAGCCCCACGCGGGCCCCGCCCAGCTCCGCGCAGGCGGGGGACGCGAGCGCCGAGCGGGCCGGCGACGGAGGCCGGGGCGGTTGGGAGGGAGGGGGCGGGGTCAGCCAGCGTCAGCCAATCGCGTGCGTCGTGTCCAACGTGGGGTGCAGACGTCATTCCTTCCATGAGCCAATGGAGGCGCAACCCTGGACTGGCCGCCCCGCTCCCACTCCCCCTCCTCTTCCATCCCACTGGCTTCCATCTCCGCCGTCTCCCCCGTCTCCCGCCCACCCCGCCTCAGCCAGCCGCGTCCCGCGGAGCCGGGTGAGGAGCTGTTCCTGGAGGAGCCGCGGGACGCGGGGCCAGCCAATGGGAAGCGGCGGGACGCGGAGATTGGCGTCGCGGATGGGAAGGTCGGTGGGAAGGAGAGCCGCGGAGCCGGGCTGTCAATCAAAGTAACGTGGGGCCGGCGAGGGAGCGCGCTGGGCGCGCGCGGGCAGGAGGGACCTGCGAGCGTGTCTCCGCGGAAGCTGGGGGCCCGAGCTTGCAAAAATCCTGCCACTTGTTCACTTTTCCCACCCCCGGAATGAAAATCCTGAGGTTTGATGAAAGTAACTCAGAGGCTATCCGCGTAGTTTATTGGAGGGGGATTAGGGGAAGAGAAAGGTAGGCTTTTTTGTAGTTGAAGCCAAATGCATCTTTTGGGGTGCCGGCCTCTTGTTTGACACTACTCTTTTGAGAGTGAGGTCACATTTTAAAGAATATATATTTATTGATTTCAGAGAGAATGGGAGAGGGAGAGCGAGAGCGAGAGAAACATCAATGATGATAGAGAATCATTGATTAGCTGCCTCCTGCACGCCCCCTAATGGAGATACAGCCTGCAACCCGGGCATGTGCCCTTGACAGTCCAGGGGCTCACACTCTACCCACTGAGTCAAACCTGCTAGGGCGTGAGGTCACATTTTAAAATTTATCTGAGGTTTGTTTTTCCTTGAGTTGCCTTTTCGCTATTGCACAAGGAGTGGCCTGTGCACTTCGTGGAAAATGCATAAATGGGCAAAGCATTGGTTGTCGCATAAGACTAGGCTTTTCATGCCCACACCCCCTTTTGCACCCAGCATCACAGGATTTGGTTTTTATCTGGCGATTTCAAACCATTTTGCAATATAGTCAGTCTGCCTTCGTTTGGCAGCAAGTATACCCAAGGTGCTGCCAGGGTAAGGCCTGGGAGTCCCAGTCGCAAATGCGATACTTTGCCCTGCGGCTGGAAATTTAGGGTCTCTGTCTTAAAAGTCCCGACTTCACAGTGTTGGAGGATAAGCGGCTGCTGAGAGTTTTAGGGGCCTCAGCAACCTGATCCTGAGTCTGTATGCAATTCCTGGAAACAAAGGGAGACAATAGGATAAGCGTGCATTGAGACCCGAAAAGCCAGCCCTGCCCACCTCCCACCCATACTTTGGGTGGTACCCCAGGGCTGAGTCCTAAAGGAGCTAAATGGGAAGCGTTGGTGTAAATGCCTTGACTAAAATTACTATGAAGTGGAAATTGACTTAAAAGGGATTTTGAGATTTTCAATAAAAGGACATACTGTGTAAGTTTCCAGTTTTTGTCTGTTTCCCCAAATATCCCACACAGCCGAAAACCTTGAGTGTGGCTGCATTTATTCTTTTGTTTGAAGAACAGTTCAGTGGAGCTATTTCCACATGATTAGTGAGTGAATAATGCTGTTTTAGCCTAATGGTGGTGAATTCTTCCTTGAGAAAGACACATCTTTGACAAGCATTCATCTTATGTTGGATTGTACTTACCAAGTTTTTTAGTGCTAATAGCCAGCACCGTGGTCCTATTATTTTATTTTCAAGAGACTTATGGAAAGACATTTATTGAAACAAGTACAATTTGCAGAGATCTTTTTCTTGAAAGAATTAAAAGCATCCTTGTAGATAATACATTTCACTGTTGGAGCTGTTTTTAAATATGTATGTTATTGATTTGTCTATACTTGCATCAATCCCAAATATCAATTATAAGTAAAAAAAAATTAAAGGAGTGATTTTTACCCAGCCTTTACAAGACCACTGTAAGTTCTTAAACAAGTTTGGCTTTGTGGCTTTCAGTGTTCTTATTAAGGAGGTTTAGGAAGGGGGTCATATCATTCATTTTGCTAAAATAGAGAATGGGAAGGAAGGGAACACTGCCCCTCTTTTCTTGTTAAATTTAGTGATGACCAGAACAGGCTTGCACCACACACAGGACTTCTTAAAGTTGTACCATCCATGAGCAACTAAGTTTGCCCTTTGGCAACCTCTCTGCCTTGAAATCTTCATCTAATGATTGGGACACAGATGCCACGTATGATCAGCTCCAGGACATTGTAGAAAGTCCTTACCTATCACAAATATGCCTGTGTGTTTTTGGCTGGAACAACTGGGGCCACTGAGACGTCTCCCTGGCTTACCCAAGTTTTACTTTGATTTCCTGGCACAGGCTGATGATTAAGTTTAACAGGAATGAAAATGTTGCTACGTCTCTTCTACTCTCACCTTTCCATCCCCTTCACAATCATTTCTAACACGGTGCCTTTAAATGTTCTCCAATATAGCTAATCAAAGCAAGCATGTCTACTCACTGTATTTCCCAGTTTGCCATGGGTCACAATTTGAAAGTCTCTTTTAACCAATGCTTCGTTACCAGTAGAGCATGAAACACCAGGCCGTCTGATTTCCTTATTCTGTAATAACTGGAAAAAAGAAAGAGTAATGATTTTTAAATTGGAAGGCCATTAATTGTGTGCATAAAGATGGTGTGTTTTCGATGGATTCTTTTAGGGCAGCGTATTCTCCTTGAGAGAAGGGTCCCTTTTCAAGGTCATATTTTTCTTTGTGATTGTTATGATGTAATGATTACACTGTAAAACTCACCAAACTGCATTACAAGTGATGGTGTTTAAATAATCAAGTAGCTTTAATCTTACGATTTAAATAAATAATATATGTGCAGATTGCCTACAGCCTGTTTAAAACAAAATGGTCCCACTCATGAAATCTATAATTTTGATCTTCTATTTAAAGTCTGTTAAACATAATCTTCTTTACCTTTAACATATTCATGGGTTGATGATGGTTTTACATGAAATAATATTAAACATTCCGATTCCATAGGAAAAAAAAAAATGTCTCTGAAAAAAGTTGTCTTTTTTTTTGTTCCTGAAAAAGAAACAAGATCATCAGATTGTTTATTTTATCTCCATATATGTATATATTTACATTCATTTGTTGCTGATTATCAAATGCTTGACTCAGCAATGGTGTAATTACAAAAACTAGATGCTACACATAGTAGCAATAGGAAAAATTATGGCTCCTGGTTATAGAAATGATGCATCTTCTTTTAAATTTATTATGTTTTTATTTGAAATAAAGAATAATTATATCAAATTTTAAAGGATGTTTTGACATTTTCTCTATTCTCCATCTTTTAACTGTGAGTGATTGTGTATACATTTCCTCATTTGACTTTTTTTTTTTTTAAGCTGGTAGTTTCTTAAACCTAAGAATGTAGGGTACAGAAATGTTTTTTCCCCTAGAATTGCTTTATAGCCTTCCCTTCCCACCTCTTTACCAAAGAAAAGCACAGGATGGGCATGGGGGCGGGGGTGGGCGGGTGGAGGGGAGAAAGCAGAAAAGAAAAAAAATCAGTAGCAGATCCATGGAGCAGTAAAACCTCAAATAAAATCACATCCAAAGAATCTCTTGTGGTTTCACACAATATGGTAAAATTAGAGATTGCAGGAAACCAACTAAATTAAACTGGGAGCATTTGAAGAGAAATGAGCAGACTTTATGAAAATGACACATTGACTGACCAGTATGCTTTTTTATCAACAATTTTTTTGTTTAAGACGCAGATCAAAGGAACCTGCATATGTTTTCATTTTGTTCTAACTAGAAAATTACATCCAGATGTTTAATAGGCATTTGGTTGGTTTTTCAGCATTGATTAGATATGTTGGTTCTGTTTGCTTACAAGTGTAGCCGGATCATTAGCTAATGCAAAGAAATGTTTGCTGTGAGTTGCTAATTAGGGCTTTTGGAAACCCTCCATCCTCAGAACAATTTGTACAGTGGCCAGAAGAACTTGTGGGGCTCGGGGAAGTTGTTTTCCCTTTTATGTCTGGGTGGGGAGAAGCAGACAACCCCGTTCCCTAATCTACCCTTTGCCCACGGGGATTGCGATGCTATCCCTGAGAACTGCAGTGCAAATAAATTAGGAAGAGACCACACAGGCACTCCCAAACACAGAGATAAGTGTACTCTTTCTGGAACAGCCACCAAGTGTAGTCTTTGGGGATCGGGGGGGGGGAGTGAACATCTAAAATGCTGAACATTAACATGTGGAAGATGCTTGGTGCTAATGTTATCAAATACACGGTCTTTTTAAGTATACTTTAGAGACAGATGGGAAAGCCCTTTATGATAAACGAGGGTACTTGAATTCATTACTGTAGTACTTATAATTAAAAATGTCTCCTTTTGCAATTTCAGTACTTTTAACAGGGTACAAGAGACCACGCTGGAAAAGGGAAAGGCTGGGGCTGAGGGAGTGGAATTTGGGGGGTGGAGGATGGGCCCGGGAGGAAATGCAGTGTTTACCTTCACAGCCCACCCATTTGTTTACCTTGTTCAAGCCCCCAAACTTGTAGGAGATTACCCATTCAGGAGGCTTTCAAATAAACTGTTTGAGAATTTGAGGCACCAGGCAGATAAACATCTTGGCTGGCCAATCATGTTTTTAAAAACCACTTGGCCTGCAGAAGAACACGGCCTCTGCTGGGGCCGAGCTATTGTTTATTTAAGTCTGTATTTCTAGAGAGAGGTATTGGGCCAAAATAGCCAGTGTTTATAAGCCATCATAGAAGTGCAGATGCAAATGCTACGGTTGCGTGTTCTGCGTTATCCATGCCCCTTCCAAGCCCATTGACATCTATCTTGTACACATGTAGGGCACACTCCTGTGTGTTAAATGCAGAGAGATTAATTTGGGTTTTTCACACCAATAGATTAGATTCATTAGTGTGTTGTTTTTTAATAGTTCAAGCAGAGGGCTTTTCCGTCTGAGCTTTCCAAGTCCACTTAGGGAGATGTACTTGAAAAAGCAAGAACAGTATTTGGGGGCAAAATCAGATACTTGCCTGGAGCTCAGGCCATAATAATGGGTCTCAGTAAAGTTAGCTACCTACTGTCCTCACCCCCACCCCACTCCCAACCCCCCTTAATCTACTCTAAAGTCTGATAAAAGTTGTAATAATATACTTCTTTATTCTTTCATTTTATCATTTAGCTCAAAAGAAGCTGAAGGGCATGTGGTAGACAAAAGAATAAAGTAGTTAAAGGAAGCACCTTTGATGCTCCTTCCTACATATTCACATAACAAGAGCAGACCTTAGCCCCTTACTGCTCCTTGCCTTGACCCACCTTGCTACAGGCTCTGGACTTGCTAGAAAATATCATTTAACTGAGACACCTTCCCTTTTATATTGAAAGCTTTTGCCTAAGCAGTATCATTTAAATAATTTTCTCCCTGGAGTTAGCAATTTCTTCAAAGGGTTAAAGTTAGAGGTCAGCTAACCTGTGATCTCTTTGTGTTCATGGTTGAAGGCAGGTGAGCTCTGGGGATGGAACGGGACTAGAAGGCAAGTAAACATTCCATATACCTCCATGGATTCTAGAATGGCAAGTCTAGGCCTAGTCGAACAAGTCAAATGACACAAATACAGAATGCTGAGACATTTCACAAGACAACTGTCCTGAGCTGTTTAAAAAATAAATATCAAGAGAGGTGGGGAGGGGAGGGGGGGGAGAAAGTGGGAGGACAATTCCTTAAAAACAAAGACATGATGAAAATGCAGTAAGTGAATATTTATTGGCTCCTGGTTCAAAAACAAACAAAAAAAAAAATCGAGCAATTAAGAAATGTTTTTGGACAATTTTAATGTGGACTGGATCTCAATAATATGGAATTACGGTTAAGTTTTTGATGCAAGAATATTGTGGTTGCCTACGGGGATGTTATTCTGAGAAAGTGCATGGTGAAACATGCAATTTCAAATGATGCTGGCAGCTTCAAATAAGTATGTTTACCTTGTTGTAGAGCAAAAGAAAGCAAATTTAGCAAAACCTATACAGTTACAGAATTTAGGGATAAAATCTGCAGTTATTCATTATACTATTCTTTCAACTGTTCTGTATGCTTGAATATATTCATGATAAAAGTTTGATTTCTGAAAATACTGTGGATAGAGCATCAGCCTGCGGACTGAAGGGTCCCAGGTTCGATTCTGGTCAAGGGCATGTACCTTGGTTGCAGGCACATCCCCAGTAGGGGGTATGTAGGACACAGCTGATGGATATTTCCCCCTCATTAATGTTTCTAACTCTCTATCCCTCTCCCCTCCTCTCTGTAAAAATCAATAAAATATATAAATTTTTAAAAAGTTTAGGGAACAATTTTAGGTTCATTGTCTACATCTTTTTCTTCATATGTTAAATGGAAATTTCTTTTGGAGTTAAAAGATTAGCTTGCAATGTTTCTAGTTTTCAAAAGTACAAAAAAAAATGTGACCTCTTTTTTTTTTTTTCTGATCATGGAAAACCTGTCATAGTAATAACTAAAGTATTACCCAGTATTTTTACCCTGGATCTTTGAGTAATTTTATCTTGTTATTTATGCTATTTTATATTTGTTAATTTTTTTCTGTAATCTCAACTATCCATTAGTTATTAATTAATAGAAATGGAAATCTTTAAATAAATTAAAGCTTTACATTAGCAATCCTTTAATGCATCGTTTTGTGGGCCATCAAACTCAGAATCACCAGGAAATCTACTAAAACTATTTGTATGTTAAAAATAAGGTAGCAGCAAATACATTTTATTTTAATTTTTTAATTCCTATTATAGATCATTGTTATGCTCACCTTTTCATCACTTAAGCCTAGAAGTGAAATTTATAAATTTGATTTGGAAGTTTCTTTGATATTTTTAAATATAATGCTGAAATGAATTATTGCTGTGAACTAAGCTTTAAATATTAATTTTGTAAAGAAATGAAAATAGCACTAAATGTTGAACAATGACGTTATGCTCATCTGGAATCATAGAAGCCCAGGTTTATGAAATGCTAGTAAACTGTTTTATAGCCTGGCCAGTGTTGCTCAGTGGTTGAGCATGGACCCAGGAACCAGAAAGTCACAGATTGATTCCTTGTCAGGGCACATGCCTGGTTATGTGGGCTGGATCCCAAGTAGGGGGCGTGCAAGAGGCAGCCTATCAATGAATGATTCTCTCTCATCATTGATGTTTCTACCTCTCTCTCCCTCTCCCTTCCTCTCTGAAATCAATAAAAATTTATATTTTAAAAAAAATAGTTTTCTAGAAAAGTCCTGAAAAATCACAAGGCATAATCTGAGAGGTGACAGTTGGAATGTGGCATTCATTTTTTTTATTTAATGGTAACTAGCATGTTTTAAAAATTTTTTGACACCATCATGTTTATTTGAAAGGAAAAATTTCTGTGAGAATGGTAAACAGATTCTCATTTGCATACGAGAAGATTAAATCTACAACCTCCCATGACAAACTTGCCTTAGAGACAAATATGGAAATACAGGGAAACCAGGACTTTTCAAACACAGGGACTAATCAGTCCATACAATATTTCCAGCCGCCATGCACATAGCAATGATTATATAAAATGAAAACGTTAAAAATAACTGCTTCACCGTGACAGGAAAAGCCCCATGGGAACAGTTATTCTGGTTTCCCCCATTCGCAGTCTCCACACTTCAGAACTGGCAAGCTACAATTGACACTTGAAAAACTGTTACAAAACACTGACAAGTAATAGAGAAATGTTGATTAATGTAAACAGCCTGCCTCGAGGAATAATACCTTTCTTAAGAAAACTAGTTTTCCAATTAGCATTTCTGTGGCGACAGGTATCTTCAGGTGACTCCAGAGAGCAGTTCAAGAAGTTATTTGCCTTTGCTGGAGAGAGAGGATGTGATCATATTTACATGTTTGATTTCTGAAAATTAAAAAATAATTGACAGGTTAAAAAGTCACTGTGCCTTAAAAAGAAAGGAAATCCTGACACATGCTACAACATGGACAAGCCTGGAGGGCATTATGCTAAGTGAAATAAGCCAGAAATAAAAAGGTAAATCCTGTGTGATTCCACTTATATGAGGTAGTTAGAGTAGGCATAGATAGATGGTGGAAAGAATAGAGGTTACCAGGGGGTGGGTAGAAGGAGGAATGAAAATTATTGCTCAATAGGTGTGAAGGTCCAGTTTTGCAATATGGAATGCGTTCTATGGATGTGTGTTGGTGGTGCCACAACAATGTGAATGTACTTAATGACACTGAACTGTGCGGTTAAAATGGTCACGTGCTGGCCTGGTAGTTCAGTTGGTTAGAGTGTCATCCCCATTGCAGGTTCAATACCCGGTCAGGGCATGTACAAGAATTAACCAATGAATGTGCGGGCACATCCCCAGTGGGGGGTATGCAGGAGGCAGCTGGTCGATGTTTCTCTCTCATCGACGTTTCTAGCTCTCTATCTCTCTCCCTTCCTCTCTGTAAAAATCAATAAAAAATAAATAAATAAAAAAGAATTAACCAATGAATGCATAAGCAAGTGCAACAACAAATCTCTCTCTCTCTCTCTCTCTCTCTCTCTCTCTCTCTTTCTCTCTCTCTCTCTCCCCTCCCTTCCTATCTCTAATATCAGTGAATAAAAAATTTGTAAATGTTTTTAGAACATGGTTAAGATGATTATATTATGAATTTTATATTATGTGTATATTACCAAAATATGATACTTTTTTTTTTATCTTGTACAAGTTTTATTGTGGATTCTCATCCTATTCATTTCCTATATTTGTACACACCTTTGCTTATTGAGCACTTAGAGTGTCAGACACTGTTCTAAGAGCTTTACTTGTTTGTATTATCTCGTTTGACATTCACATCACTTCTGATAAGCAAGAATATTGTTGCCAATGAAAGTGGGGTTCTTGCGGTGTCCAAGGAAAGCATTCCAGGAGACCCATAAGGGAGGAGGAGGTCTGGTGATAAGATTTATTTGTGGTGCCAGATGCAAAATCAAAGGAGAGAGAGAGAGAGAGAGAAAGAGAACATGCAAATAATTTGGGTGAGTGTGTGTAACAGAGAAAGAGAGAGAGAGAGAGAGAGAGAGAGAGAGAGAGAGAGAGAGAGAGAGAGTGAGTTTTGTCTTTGTTAGTCTCAGGTTATATTATCTCAGGATTGGGAAAGACCATGCACTTTTTCAAAATAACCTATCAACTTCCCAAGCTTTCTCAGGCTTATGATGCGCCTACCCTCTATCCCATCCATTCTTTCCCCAGGTTAGGCTGACAGAACTCTATGGTTGCCATCTTGGCTCTTATTATACATGTGCTTACCTTCCCCTTTATTGCTCTATCCCTTCCTCCAGTGATCTGTGGGGATGGAAGGTGGTTCCCTGGGGAGTGTGTGAGATGTTATTTCCCAAGGAAGCAATCTATGCTTCTTAGTTGATTATTCTTAATAGTGTCTGATTGCCTTTGCTCCCTTCCTTTATTAATACCAATCTACCTACACTAACACTATTGTCATCCCTGTTTTACTGATAAGAAACCTGAGACCTAGTACTTTCCCAGAGTGACATGTGCTGGCTGGGGTGACAATGTGCTGGCTGGGCCTTGAACCCTGGCACTCCAGAGAGCCCACTGGCAACCACTATCCAGAGCTGAGTACTTAGTTACCGGACAGGGTGCCATTTCTCACTCTGCTCTCACTAGGTCACATCCCCATTGATCCACTAATAGGAAAACATTTATATGTGTTTTGCCCACAAGCTTGGTAGGATTTCTCTTGGTACTTCTGAGGTGAGGTTGCTACTTTAAGAATTTATATTCCTGTAAACAGAGCTAACAGTTGCCTCAGGGCTCTAGAATTGTATCTGCCAGCAAAGAATTGCAGCCACCTTCAGTTGTGTGCTTTCAGAAAGCACCAATCCATACCCCAAATTGAATTCAGCGAAAGAGAGAGAGAGAGAGAGAGAGAGAGAGAGAGAGAGAGGGAGGGAGAGAGAGAGAGAGAGAGAGACTTAATAACCCGCTAAAGCACAGGAATGAGAGAGACTGCAAGTCCTAATTTCATCTAGGATAATGAACAAATGTCCTTATTTACAACCTAAGTAATAACATTAAAAATATAAATATATGCCCTGCCAGTGTGGCTCGGTGGTTGAGCATCGAACTATAAACCAGGAGGTCACGGTTCGATTCCTGGTTTGGGCGCATGCCCGGGTTGCAGGCTTGATCCCCCTTGTAGGGCATGCATGAAGCAGCCAATCAATGATTCTCTCTCATCATTGATGACTCTATCTTTCCCTCTCCTTTCCTTTCTGAAATCAATAAAAATATTAACAACAACAACAAAAACCAGGGGAGTCATACATAGTTCCGTGATTAATAATGGTTTAGGATAGTTTGATAATAGTAGACATGTACTCTGGGTCCTGATAACACATTTGGAAAAATTTGACCTTTTAAATGAAATGGATTTGTTTCTATCTTTCAAAGCCCTCTTAAAATCAGTGGCTTTAAAATATTGTTGACTATGATCCATACTAAGAAACACATTTTTAAAATCTCAGTCCATTCTCTCTCTTTAACATACACGCACACATAGGTCACATCCACAGATTGCAACACATAATTTAAAAACACTGCTTTAAATTATGCTGTTGTATTAGTTAGGATTCTCCAGAGAAACAGAACCAATAAGATCTCTCTCTCTCTCTCTCTCTCTCTCTCTCTCTCTCTCTCTCCCTCCCCCCCCCATACATACACACACACACACACACACACACACACACACACACACACACGAATTGGTCACATGCTTATGGAGGCCACAAAGTCCCACAATCTGCCATCTGCAAGCTACAGAACCAGGAAAGACAGTAGTATAATTCAGTCCAAGGGGCCGCTTGTGTAAGTCCCAGAGTGTTGTGAAGTCAGAAGAACCAGGCTCTTGATGCCCCAGCTCAAGAAGAGAGTTAGCCCTTTCTCCTTTTTATTTGACTCCCACCCACATTGGTGAGGTCCATCTTTACTCAGTCTATTGCATCAAATGCTAATCTCCATAAACATCTTCACAGACACACCCAGAAATGTGTCACCAGCTCTCTGCGCATCCCTTGGCCCAGTCAGGTTGACATTTACTCGTGAAATGAACTATTACAACTATAGAATTTTTCAATTTGATTATTAACACCTCCAGCTATGGAAAGTCATTAACCCTAAAACTATATTCATAAAAAGTGGCAGCACCAGTCTACTCAATATTATTAGGATGGATTGTTCTTTCCTTTACATTTTTGCAATGATAAATCATAATCCCTGCCTTAAATGAAGTTATATTCTAACTTCCAAATCAATAGGATTCAGAGCTCTTCAGAGAATTTCCTAATTATTTTGTCATCCTTTCCTCTGCTGTCCCATTTCTGTCTTTCCCTCTCTCCCCTCTTAACCTCTTACCCTATCCTCCACATCCCCTGGCATCCTTCATCTATCTTCAGGGTCCATCTGGAGCTTAGAGTGATATAACAAAAACAGCACCAGACTCAGAGACGGAGTCCTGAAATGGAATCCTCTTTACCTTTTACCTATGGCCGTAGGCAAACACTTATCTCTGGGCCTAAGGTTCCTCACCTATCAAAGCAGGATAATAACACACTTCTCTCAAGATGGTTGCCCAGACTGCAAGAGATTAGCTGAGATTGCGTAGTATAGTACTTAACACAATGGCTGGCCTGACAACTGGTTCTCTTCATGATTTTTGCCTAGGGCTTGATGAAGACTCTGTCTCAGGTCACCAGAAGCAGGGAAAATGCCACCCCTTCTAATATGCACCCTGGAAAACCAGACTGCAGCAGGATTTCAAAAATGTGTCCTGTCATAGCCCAATACTCAGACCCACGAACTGCATCATGATGGTGTTTCTTTGTGGCAGGATAAATGGGTCACAGGGATAGGTCAAGTCACCAACCTAGAATGCCCTATGAACTAACGGCCATTCATATGCTGTTTGATACTCAAGAAAAAACACTAGTACACATACGTTTTTGGAAATAAAAATGGGATTTGGGGAGGGAAGGTTACATACATCAGTTATTTTTGGTGGCTAAATGCCCAGAGTTGCCCATTTAGATAATGTAATAAGAAGAAAAATGTGACTAACCAGCAAGACGTTAATGGAATTAGATCTCAAATATGCTCTTCTTGAAGGTCATGCCTTCTCACCCGTTGAATATGAAGTTGTGCATTGGAATGACCTTGAGAAACGCATATAGAAATTACAAAGTCAATTAGATATTAACTGAACTCTTTTTAGGAATGTGATCTGGGCCAGGATTATTTTTGAACTGGAACTTCCACTTTCCTCCCAGAGACTTTTCTTTCACATCATCTATTTTATTAGTGATGGCCAAGGTCTCAAATCTGTGAGTAAGGTTTAGTGAGAATTGATGAGGCCTGACTAAATAAGAATCCTAATGGCTGTGGGTTGCTGTTATGTGGTAGAAGTCAAACTCAATTATCTTTCAATTCAACAATTCTCTGTCTACTGAGAGACTCTTTAGGACCTCTTCCATGTGACTTCCTTCATTTGAAATCATTTCTACTTTAGAAAGACAAAACATATATATCAAAATAAAAAAAACCTTCATATCTGAGGAAGTGAGAAAAAAAAGAAGAGATTCCCCCCCCCCTCCCCCCCCCCCCCCCCCCCCCCCGCCCTCTAGATTTGGCCTTTTCCAGTAAGGAAAAATAAGATTATCAGGTAAACAATCAGATCAGAGTTAAAACAAAAACTCTTGATTATAAAGCAGAAGTATATTGAGCTGCTGTATAAACAGACCAATTCTACCAGCTTTTACATCACCATTACTTCCCTCCCCCACTTGAGCCATTTAGGGAAAAGCTCTGTTTGGGAGGATAGAACAAAGCCGATCTTTGTGCTGTGAACAGTGCAGTGAGCTCCCAGGGTTGGAGGAGGAGAGAAGAAGGAATAATGAACAGGGAGGAGAAGGTGGTACTTCTTGTTCTTTAATTTCACTCAATAAGAATTCCTTCGATGTCAAATGGGAAGGCATCTCTAAAATTTGCAGTCTGTGGGCTGTTATGCTGACACCACCTCACTTTTTCCAGAAGCGTGTTCACCTAATGATACTTTAGCAGACATCAGAACCAGCATGGACTGGAAGGTCCACAATTGCACGGGCTAGAATTAGGAAATGCTTTTCTAGGAATGAAGTATTCTCATTGACCAGCATCCTTTTGGACTGAATATAAACGCCAAAATGGTTTGGGAGAGAGGTGGTGGTGGTGGTGGTGGGGGGGTGTTATTGGTTTTGTAGGGTAGATGTCAATGTTGAGAATTTTTATTTCCAGTGCAAAAAGAGCCTAAAGTGTTCCTTCACTGAACTTTATTATTCACATTTTGACAAAACCCTAGGCTCAATTTTAACTCCCAGAATGTTCCTGAAAAACACAGGTAGAGGCCTCTAGCAGTAGTATTGTCAGTTCTGGCATTAATAGCCTGGTTGTTGTTGTTGTTGTTGTTGTTATTATTATTACATTGCTTTTTAAATGCTCCCTGGCTTTTGGCAACATTGTGCTCATTACCATTGCCAAGAAGTTTATGGAAGTGTGAGCCAGTGAAAGTTTATCCATTCTAAGTTTTGAAAAAAGTTTCTTTCTTCATTGTTACAGATGCACACTTTAATAACGACAACTATATAAATAAGATACTATCCGCTCAAGACCTGGTAGCTTTGTTAGTTGAAATAGCACTATATACTTTAGTTGTTCAGTGTTCTTATAAAAACGGTTATGAAGAAGTTGCCATTAACACAATAGGCAATCTTAAACTCGGATAAATTGACTGTTTTCCTCCGAGCTTGAGAACAGAGGTGGATTCCCACTTTGGAAGTCTGGCCAACAAATGTGGGGAATGCAAATAGAGTTAGAAACCTGTGAAAGCTTTTATTCCCTCCACAGACTTATATTGCAAAGTGAATTGCTTTGCAAATGTTAAGGGGGGTGGAGGATGGAAAGAATAGGGAAGAAAAGAATGTGTTGGCTTTGTCTGCCAGTGGTTGGAGTATTGGGTGACTTGTGTGTGAGTGTGTGTGCATAAAAAGTGGGATTTTAATGGGCGCTCACAGTCGGCTTAGGCAGCCTCTGAAAGCTCTTCTTGTCAGATAGCAATACCCTAGATAGAAGGATCCATTGTTTTCTAAATCTGAAGTTATCACCCTTCCCTTTATCCTTTCTTTTGGACCTTTTAGTGTTTGTTTTATCAGAGAATTTTAATCCCTAGTGTGGTGACTCGGTGTAATTTATCTCATTAAGCCTCTCCTATTTTCTTCTGTTTACATGGCTAATATTATTGTGTTTTATAGAGCTTATCCCAACAAGCCAATTCTTTGTCCCATTGTTTCATCTCAAGGCCAAGAATCAACAAATGAAGTTTTTATCTTTCCAATCTTGGACCTCACCTACTTGTCATTCAGTTTGTATAGATTTCATGGAGAACATGTTCCTTTGAAAACAAAGCAAGGATTCATTTTTATGACCTAAAAACAAACAATTGCCTTCTCAAAAGCTCCTGATTATCTCTTTTATGAATATAGTCTGGCAAAGACTCACCGTTCATGGGAGTGGGGGCAGGGTAGATATATATATATATATATATACTTCCTTGTGTGATGAAAGCTCGAAGTCCCTGAGCAATAATGCCCCGCTCCCACACATGCATTTCTTTCCTAATGCATAGAATATCCCAGAAGTAGGTGACCTGAGCACTGGACAGCACCTCATGATGTTATCTTGTCTTAATCCCTATCCTTTGGCAAGACCACACCCAAGAGCCAGACAGGAAAATTAGTCTTGTTTTCAAAGTTCTCTGAATCAGCCACATATTTGAAATGTCATGTCAGAAAATTCCTTTTCTAAAGAAGTAGCCTAATAAAAGCTTTAGCATTTCCTCAATCTTTTTCTTCTCCAGATGGAAAATCACCAAATACCATCCTCAGGGAATGAACACTTGAATGAGCTGTAACCTCCTATAAGGCGGTGGTTCCCAAACTTGAGTGCCCATGAGAACCACCCTGGGGCTTTTTAGGGGGCTTATTGAAAACACATTGCTGGACCCCGACCCCAAGGCTTTTCTGATTACAGAGGTGAGAGAAATCTTGAGAATTTGCGTTTCTAGCAGATTTCCTGGGGATGCTGGTGCTGTTGGGCCAGGAACCCTACTTTGAGAACTACTGATTCTAGGAACTCTAAAGGAGAAATAGGAGGGTAATTATGACGCAGAAACAAGGGGATTCACAATAAGTTAAACAAGTTAACCTCCATATGGAAAATGGAGTCATGTTAACCTCTACATAGAAAATGCTAAATGCCTATCAGATGAGCTGTTTGCTGTCATGGAGCTCACGAGGTCAGAGTCTGGTGGGAGAGGTTGATGACAAGCAGTGCTTTAGGATATTAGCCTGTAACACAGGGAACCTTGTGAGTATAGACCAGGAAGGCAGTATTCAGGCGAGGCAGCAAGAAACCTGGGAAGCTTCCTGTAGAACAGAGAGGAAGCCTGAGTAATTCCTGAGTTGATTCTTAAGGAAGGGAAGGTAGTCCAGCTGGTGTAGCTCAGTGGTTGAGCATTGACCTATGAACCAGGAGGTTACGGTTTGATTCCCGGTCAGGGCACATGCCCAGGTTTTGGGCTCCATGCCCAGTGTGATGTGTGCAGGAGGCGGCCAATTGATGATTCTCTCTCATCTTCCTCTTTCTTTCTTTCTTTCTTTCTTTCTTTCTTTCTTTCTTTCTTTCTTTCTTTCTTTCTTTCTTTCTTTCTTTCTTTCTTTCTTTCCCTTCCTTCCTTCCTTCCTTCCTTCCTTCCTTCCTTCCTTCCTTCCTTCCTTCCTTCCTTCCTTCCTTCTTTCCTTCTTCTCTCTCTCTCTCTCTCTCTCTCTCTCTCTCTCTCTCTCTCTCTCCCCCCCCCCTCTCTCTCTCCACTCCCTCCCTCTCTGAAATAAATAATATTTATATATTTTAAGAGCATTTCAGGTCTAACATTTTATTTTTTAATTTTATTTTCTTTATTGAATACAGTATTACAGATGTGTCCTTTCCTTCCCATTGCCCCCCAACCCCAACCCTGCTTATGCCTTCAACGCCCCCCCTCCACCGCCCCACCCCGTGTATGTGTCCATTGGTTATGCTTATATGTATGCATACAAGTTCTTTGGTTGATTTCTCCCCCTTACTCCCACCCTCTCTGAGGTTTGACAGTCTTATCAATGCTTCTCCAAAGTGAACAAAACATATAGAGGTTAAGTCTGAAAGTAACAGCTGGGTTTCTAGCTTCATCTTTTACTAGCTGTACTAGCTGTACTTAATTACTTGTGCTATAGTTTCTATATTTAAATAAACACCCAATTTCCTAAAAGATTCACATAATCTTACATGGTCTGGCACCTACCTTTTTTTTTTTCTTTTCTTTTTCTTCACCCTTAGTATTTCAACATAGTTTTTTTTAAAAGAATAAGGACAAATCTCTATTAGCCACAATCCTCTTACCACATCTAGGAAAATTAATATTTATTATTTTATAGGAAATATTTTATTTTTTCTTCTATATTTTAGAATATTTCCTTGATGTTTTGATATTTTACTTTCATATGTATTAAAGTTGGAGCTTTGTATATGATTTTTAAAATTAATTCTTTTAAAAATTTGTATTTATTGGTTTGAAAGCGAGGGAGAGAGAAACATTGATTTGTTGTCCCACTTATTTATGCATTTATTGGTTGTCTTGCATGTGCCCTGAATACCAGAGACTGAACCTGCAACCTTGGTGTATTGGGATGATGCTCTAACCAACTGAGATACCCGGCCAGGCCTACTCTCTTAGTACATAAAGAAGCTCTTTCAATCTTACAGCAAGGTTTTTCAGTTCTAAGGTATTTTCTTCTTTTATTTATTGTATTTACCGTCCTCTCTCTTTGTTATCGGTTCTGTCTTCCTCTGGAACCTCTGGATGTTCATGCTATGTATCTGATCCTTATCCTTTTTTCATATTTTCTGTCACTTGGTTAGTTTGGAATTAATTTAGGAAGAATTCCTTAGCTTGATCTTTCAGCTTACTAATATGTCTTTTAGCTTTGTTCATTTTACTTTTTATCCAAATCTAGAGTATTTTTAAATTAATGATCAATTTTTAAATTTTGTAGACCTCTCTTTGAATTTTTGCTGGATACAAAAATCTTCCTGAACCTGGCTCTGGAGAAACTATCTCCATTTATACATTTTCTAAGTTTCATTTAATTTTCTCTATTATCCCTACTACTTTACGGTGGTGGTGGTGGTGGTGTGTGTGTGTGTGTGTTTCCTCAAACATGTTGGGAGTTCTTCTATGCACTTCTTGATTTGTGTTTCCCTGGCAGCTCTCTGTGGACATGATATGCTTTTACTGCTTTCTTCTCCTTTTGATTATGAAAAGAGGATGGAATGTGCTGATAGATGGCATGGCTGGTAGCTAGTTTTCTTTATGTGGGATTTCCCCAATTTACTTGTGTTTTGCCATCATGGTAACAACCAGATTTTTAGCAGAAGTCCCCAACACTCCGTCTTGCTGGGTACTGCTCTGTCTTACTGTTGCCTGGTTACATGGCGTAGGTCCTCTCCATGAATTACTGGGGCTGGATCCCTAAGGAGTGTATAGATCTTTGTTAGCACTTAATAAAAGTTCAGGTAGGAGCCGCTGATGGTTTCATGAAGCCAGATACTTGAAGTTAGGTTTCATCAATTTTCTGGGTCATGTTGACTTTCTCCAGCAGGGCTTGGTCCTCTACCTGCATTTTTCAGCCTCATCTTAAATCGAAAGATTCTCGCTCTTTCTGCTCCAACTACATAAACCTTTCAATCTTGTGTTTGTCATGCTCCCTTCTACCCCAGGGCCTTTGCACATATTGATTCCTCTGTATAAGACAGTCTTGCTTTCCTCTTTAGTAATTACTACATTTATTTATTTTTATTTTAAAAATACTTATTTATTAAATTGATTGGGGTGACATATAGGTTTCAGGTGTGGGTTTCTATGTTCCAAGATCTGTATATTGCACTGTGTGCCCACCACCCAAAGTCAAATCCTCTCCTATCACCTTAGTAATTACTACATAGATATCTATGGCTAATTCCTCTAAGAAATATCTAATCTCCCTGAATAAGTAAACTCCCTCCTATTATAATACGCTTTTGAAGTATGAGGAACTATTTTTGGTAGTACTTTATGGTTATCAGTGTAATTATTTGCATAATGTTTATCTCTTCTACTAGACCAGGAACCAATCAGCAAGCTATCGCCAGCTTTGACCTGCAAACTATTTTGTAAATTACGTTTTAAGGGAACACAGCCACATCCACTTACTTACTTATTATCTATTAGAGGCCCAATGCATATTACGCTTTTATTATTATAAATGGCCACTTTTGTTAGTACAGAGTTAATCAAGGTTGAGTGGATATTAGCAGAGGCTTTGTGGCCCACAAAACCTAAAACATTTACTATTTGTCCCTTAACAGGAAAAAATGTACCAATTCCTGTACTAGATTATGAGCTCCATGAAATCAGGTATAAGGTGTGTTTTTGCTTACTTGCCTTTCTCCAGCATCTAGCCTGGTATTTGAATATTTGTCTTGCTTTATGTTTAAATAAATGCAAGGAGATTTTTTAAATGCATGCTTTACCAGAGCCTTGAAGGGGTTAAATAAAATAATATGCAAAGGACACATCCCACAGTGCCTGGAATATAGCCAATGGTTAATACATTGGCAGCTATTAATATCCTCAGTTGTTCCTTAGTGCATTTCAGTCTTTTCTCTGGGTCTGAACCTAAGCTGTCCTCTGGCCCTGGGCTGAGTTGTATTCCTGCCCTTCACCTGTCCTACCATACCTTGCCCTCTGGCCTTGTTCTCCTGGATGAGAAAGGCACTTATATTTTGGGCTCCAGGGTTCATTCCTTGGACTCAGATTCTTAGCAATGTATTCTCCACCCTTCCTGGAGATATCCTTCTAGGGTGTTCAGTCTGTGTATTTGAAGCATATCATTCTCAAGCCTTGTCATAGCCTTTAACCTGTCCTGGGGCCTAGCTTCACCAGGTCATCTAAGTGACCGCAGTTTTGTCTTATTTTACAATTGCCTCTTTCTGAGACAGCATGCAACTGCTTTTCCTCTGGTTCCCCACTCCTAGTGAGAGAGCGAGGAACAGAGCAGGCTCAGAACTGAACACATGTGGTTTTATAGGCAAGAGAAAGGAGGTGTCAAAGCCTAGCCTAGGGACTGTTCAACCCAACACAGGTCCTGCTGGATGCAGACGCCGAAAGGAAGGAGGGTTCAGGAAAACCAGGGGTCAGCAAGCTGTGACCTATGAGCCAAATCCAGCCTGCCTTCTGGTTTAGGTGCCACTCACACAAGACTGGCTTTCACCTTTTAAATAATTGCGGGGAGGGGGAAGGAATGAAAAAAAATATCATGATATTTTGTGACATGTAAAAATTATATAAAATTAAAATTTTAGTGTCCATAAATAAAATCTTATTGGAACACAGCTGTGCTCATTCATTTTCATATATGTTTGTTTTCATGTTACAACAGCAGAGTTAAGAATGGGTATCAGAGAGCATACGGCCATAAAGCTGAAAACATTTATTGTCTGGCCCCTTAGAGAAAAGGTTTGCCAACCCTCCGACTTACACCATTAATCTCAGCTGGGACAGTGACTTTGACCAGAGCCCACCAGAGCATCTTCTATGTCTAGCATTGCATGACCTCCACAAACCCCATCAGGACTCATCTCAGGGTGCAGTCTACGGTGCTGCAGGGAGAGAAGGTGTTAATTAAATGGCTTAATTAGAGGAATCATTCCTGAAAAAGGTGGGGAGGGATGAGATGAGAAAACACAACAGGCTGGTTCAAACACTGGTTTCACTGCTTATAGCAGTAGGACCTTGAGCTAGTAGTGTCTTCTCTACAAAACAGTTCCCATACTCTAAAATATACAAAATTATACTCTCAAATACATAGGGATATTGGAAGGACTGATGAACTAATGGGCACAACAATGCCAGCACTCAATAGTCACTACTATCACTACAACTGGATTGAGTGCACCACTGGAGAAAGTTGCCTCCGAGAGGAAAATGTGTTCTTGTTTGTGCAGTATGTTGAAGAGAGAAAAAATAATGAACATGGGAGAAAAACAGCCCTGGATTCAATTCTTTCATATAAGTATGCATCACTGCTGAATGATCTTAGTAAAGTTACTTAACTTCTCTGAGCCTCAGTCCTCCCTCCCCATCCCTTATGTAACCCAGATGTCAAGCGTGGGAAACATTTATTTCCTTATGGGACCACCTGTCACCATCTCTGGTGAAACACGTGGGGCTTCTGTTTCACCCCGTGCCAACAAGCCCATTCAGAAAATTCTCTTTCAGCAAGCATTTAATGAGTTTGGTGAATTTATTGGAGAGTTGAAAGAGTTACACTTTTGAGATTGGGTCACATTGGGCCCCACACAGCCTGTTTCTAAACCTCCTGCTCATGTCTTGCCTCTGTGTCTCTTCTTTCTGAGTGAAGAGGCCACAGTACCTTCCTCTCCCATTGCCCACACATTTCCCCTTAGCTCCCCCAACTCCCACCAACAACAGAGCCCAAATGCCTAACGATCAAGGCATTTCCCACAAAGATGGTTCTGTCCCAGGAGGAATTCTCCTACCAGCTGCTAAAAGAATAAATGTCCTCTATCCCCTAAACAAGCAAACTAGGAGTAATGATGCCTACCTCACAAGGTGTTTGTGGGAATTCAATGAGGTCATGTGTCTGCCAGCTCCTGGCTTGTAGAAGGCATTCAATAAAGGTTAACTTGTCTCCCCTCTCGATTCTTCCTTTGAGATGTGAACAAAGAGAGAAGCAGAGAAATATTTTGAGGTGGAGATGAGGGTAGATAAAGCAGCCAGGAAGGTCATCTCCTTGACCGTCGCTCTCCAGTAAGTAGAGGAGATATTTGCCAAGAGAAACTGGAAGAGGTGGAGGGGCCTAGGGTGGAAGCCAGACAAGTTTGGTTTGTCTTGGAGTCCGTCCAAAAGAATTTAGTTACTAAAACAGCAGTTCCTCCACATAAATCCTTCAGGTTCTTGAAAAATATTATTAAATCACTCCTGAATCATAAATAACCCTAATTTTATTCATCTTGCCTCGAGGCCAACACACAGCTCTTGCAAGGCCCCCCGCTCCCCCTGAGCACTCAGATGAATGGGGAAGGTGCCCGGCCCGCACAGCATTAGGTGGCCTGCCATTTAAACTGTTATTCTCGGGTGGTTTCCTGGCCCTTTTAGACTTAGTGGTAATCTTTCCCTAGGTGTAGGAGTCACAACAGGAGGTTTATTAACAAGGTTCTGTGGCAGGGGCATGGGAATTTGGGAATTCTGTTACTTTTCTATTTGTACGTGTGTGATATCTTATTTGTATTAGCATTCTTCTTTTTTTCTTTTAACCACATACTTTTTTTTTTTTTTAAACAAAAACTTCTTCCAAAAGAGCTCTCTTCTTTTTTACTGTGGGCCAAAGATGTTTCTACCCAATGTTGTGAAAACAAATGGTTGGATTAGTCAATGTCAGATTGTATCCTAAGACCTTAAGAGGTCCTTGCTATCCATTTCTCTCTCTCCCTCTCTCTCTCTCTCTCCCTCTCTCCCTCCCTCTCTCTCTCTCTCTCTCTCTCTCTCTCTCTCTCTCTCAGATTTCTCATGGCTTTTCCTTCCAAAGCTAAAATAAATGGAAGAGTAGTAACACCTGTCTCTGTTATGTGTCATTGTTTGGGGTTAACAAAAATTAGGAGTTTAGGAAACATGGGTTCAGTTCCTGTTAGTCCACTGTGTGTCTTCTGAAAGATTCTTCAGTAAATATTTTGGTTTCATGACTTAATGTTTTCCCCAAATATAAAGATAATTTGTGTCCATGTGTAAAAACATGGCACACAAAAAAATATAAAGACATGTAAATAAAAATCATGCATGAAGGTCTTCACCTCCACTGTTATCATCTCAATACATTTCCCTAGAGTTTTGTTTTCTCTGCAAATGTGTGTACATAGTTGCCAAACTATGGGATCTTGGTGTACACACAGTTTTGAAGCCTGCTTTTATACTTACTGTTCATTTCACTAGCATTTCCTGGTTATTAGAAAGACTTCTAATCATCCTCTCAGTGGCTGCATAATATTTGTAATACATATTGCTGCGCCCTAATTTATTTAATCACAGATTATTATACCCATAGGTGGTGTCCAGTTTTTCATCATGTAAATAATGATGCCGTGAGCATCTCTGCACCTTGTCCCTGCATCTATGAAAAATCATGAAGAAGGTATTTCTAGAATTAGGATTACTGGCAAAAATAGAAGCCTGGAACCTCATTTTTGTCAACACTGACTTTAGTCAACTGAAGGTGTTTCATCTCAGATCTCATAACAACATAGTAAAAAGACTGGCTAATTTTTGCCTGTATGGTGATTTCATGGTTAGCAACTGGAGGACAGTATCTACATTAATAAAAGAGAAACATTCAAATTGACCGTCCCTCTGCTATACCCACCAGCCAATCAGGAGCAAGTATGCAAATTAACCCAACAAAGATTGAAGTTAATTTGCATATGCAGGCAAGGAGTGAAGACTGAAGACAGCATAGAAGGAAGCCAAACACTGCAGAAGGAAGTGAAGCAGTGGAGAAGGGAGTGGGCGAGGCAGCTGAGAAGGGGGCAAGGCAGCTGAGAAGGGAGCGAGGCCCGTCTCAGCAGGCTTTGCTCCCTTCTCTGCTTCACTCAGCTATAGCTTCCTATTCTTGCAGGAATAAGCCCGAGGAAGCCCTATTCTTGCAGGAATCTTCCTGCAATGGGCCTCTAGTAATATAATGATGCGGTATCATAATTATGACTTGGTAATATTCTAAGGTGATAATAATAAGCAAACATTTATTGGATGGTTAATATGAGTTAGGGATTCATTTTTGTTGTTGTTGTTGTTTATATTTTTATTGATTTCAGAGAGAGGAAGGGAGAGGGGGGAGAGATAAAGATAGAAACATCAATGATGAGAGAGAATCATTGATTGGCTGCCCCCTGCATGTCCCTTACTGAGGATTGAGCCCACAACCCAGGCATGTGCCCTGACCAGGAATCAAACCGTGACCTCCTGGTTCATAGGTCAATGCACAACCATTGAACCACACTGGCCAGGTTAGGTCCCATTTTAAGTGTTTTATAGATATTAACTCATTTAATCTCACTACAACTCCAGAAGGTGGATAGTGTCATTCCTATTTTATAGATTGGAAAGCTGAGGCACAGAGGGTTAAACTACAAGGTTAAGTGCTGAGCCAGGATTCAAGCTCAAGCATTTTGGCAATGGTCCATGCCCGTAAGCACTTGATGATCCCAACTAAAAATAAGCAAGCAAGTAAGATTCCTCATCCTCCACACACCAAGGCTGTAGTGTGCGGGGCTACCTAAGCTGGAAAGGGGTGATGACTCCACCACTCACTGCTGAGGTGCGGCCCTTCTTTCCCTCAGCTCTTCCCCCTTCACTAGATGTGTGCCTTCCTGGGAGAGGGCAGGAGAGAAACAAGCTGCAGGCACCCAATTCTGTATCTGAAAGGGAAGAGGAACATAGCTCAAAGGGATCTCAGGAAGCTGCTCATTCAGGATGGAAGCTAGGGAAATAAATGAGAAAACACTGCTTCAGGGTTTGGGGTTCCTGTTTTGTTTTCGTTTTTGTTTTTCACAGTTATTAGTGAATCAGCCTTGCCTAAATAGAAGCAATATTTTCCTTACATTTCTCAGCAATTCTGTTTCCGTGGGTTCTCAGCTATTTGTCGCTGCAGAGCCAGATGTGAGCTCTAAAGCAGGAGGTACTAGAGACGATGGTGACTGTGCATTCTCAAGGAGGCAACTAATCATTTGTGCTCCTGTCCACTGCAGATTGCTTGGTTACAAATGACTTCCAACAACTGTTCAGCTTGGATGGTTCTAAAGGCACCTCATTGTTTAGAGTGCTGCTTGGGACTGAAGTTCTAATAGTCATTTTCTGTTGTCCCACCTCCTCATGCTTCCTAAACATAATACTGGTGTTACAAAAGGCTACATGGGGTGTTTCTATGTAGGTAAAGCCCTGCTGTGGTGATACAAAACAGAATACAACTGCCACAGCAAAATCCAGCACAGCAGCTACTCCATCTGCTTCTCCTTCATACCTTGCCAGATTCCTCTTAGGGAAACCCAGCTGGAGGGTCTGCCCTATTCCCACATTGGCTCAGGATTAAAATGTGTAAAACTTAGAACAGCACCAGAAATGAAGGATGGAAGAAATGCACCACAGAACCTTTCAGGGAAGCTGCCTGCATAGAAATCCTCCCAAGGTCTCTGCAGTGGGGGACGTGGAACAGCCAGAAGTAAGTACCTGCTTAACATGGATAGTTTATTTCTGCTCTAACTTGAGGTAGTCTGAAGGCCAGGGGCTGACATGGCCTGAACGCTCACTCACATACGTGGTACCTGGGCTGGCAGAGTTGGAATTACAAGGAAATATTTCTGTCACTTTGTGATCTCTTCATCACGATGGCTTCAAGAGTAGATGGACTTTTACCTGGAGGCTCAGGGCTCCAGAGGCACAGGTCTCAAAGAGAGAGGGTCAGGTGGAAGCCATAGCTCCCTTTTATGACCTAGCCTCCAATGGCATGCACGGTGATATCCACCTCATCCTATTTGTGGAAGCAGTTACAACAATCCACCCCTGTCCAAGGGTTCCCCACCTGTCAATGAAGGAATGTCACCACATTGTGAGAAGAACATGTGGCTGGGCTGTATTTCAGTGTGGACATTTATAGACAATTGAATTGGTTATACTTATATATAAAACCTGATTGACACATGGAATCATTCATAAAACTTAAAAAATCAGAGTTCCCAGAAAAGTATCAGTCTTGTGATGGAAAATATCCTGGTTGGTGGGTACAATAAGAATTCTTTTTCGCCGAGACCAGTTTGGCTCAGTGGATAGAGCCTTGGCCTGCGGACTGAGGGGTCCCAGGTTCAATTCCGGTCAGGGACATGTACTCTGGTTGCAGGCACACCCCCGATGGGGGGTGTGCAGGAGGTGGCTGATCGATGTTTCTCTCTCATAGATGTTTCTAGCTTTCTATCCCACTCTCTTCCTCTCTGTAAAAAAATCAATAAAATATATTTAAAAAAAAAAAGAATTCTTTCTCTCTCTTCCTTCTCTTAATTAATGAACATCAAATTTACCCACAGGTGGTCTCACTGGGTTCTCCCCAGGAAACAGCATTTTTAAAAGATGACTTGTCTCTTTGATTCCAGATCAATCTTATATTTAAACTTCATCATATAATGAGGTACAGATGAATTCAAATCCCTTGTCTGTAGTGAAAGATTCCTGGTCATCTTGTTTTCAAATGTCATTTGTAAGCATGTCCTTTTTTGCTTGGTGAATGAGGTTTTCCCCTCCAACTTGACCCTTCTTGTATTTTTAATAAATAGTAATCCAGGTTTTCCAAAATACTCCACAGCTGTAAAGTAGGCACTACTGAAAGATGTATTCACTCCTTCAGGCCTCCAAGGTGCTATTTAAAATGTTATTGCTTCATATCCCATATAGAAGCTTGCACCTTATTGATGGCCCATCTCTTGACTATACGTGTGTGGAGGAGAAAGGCTAGGAGAGGAAGAGCTGTGAACTGGAACAGGAAGCTGAGTTAACTCTTTCAGAAAGGCTTAAAAGAAAAGGTTTAGTCTCAAAAACTTTCAAGCCTAAAAGATGCTGAAGCTTTCAAAATAAATAAGTAGCTAAGATAGTGCTATTAGATGCAGCAATTACTGAAATGATGAAGTCCTTGTTGATACTGGCTGAAAATAGATAAGTTCTATACTTCATAGCAACATGTTCAATACAGTAGCAAAATGAACTTAATTATGAAAATATGCATATTCTGATTCCATATAGAAAACTTCAAATTGTCATTTGTTTAATTAATGAAGTTTACTCAGGATTGTATAAACATCCTCAATTCATAGGTTCATCATGTTATTTGAAATATGGAATAGAAAGATAAGACCATTGATGGGAGTTTAAAAAATTCTACCTATAATATCGATAATAAATGAATAGGCATGAATATAGGATCAACCTTAATAATAGCTATTGGGTCCTGTAGAACTAGCAGTCTGGTAAATAGTTAACAACCAGCTCAGGTTGGGGAGAGGGGGATATGAGAGGGCAAGGAGAGCCCTAACTGGCAGCATTTACCAATTTCTGTGATGTAAATATTTCCACCATGGCTTATTCCATACTATCAACATGGCATCACAGAATACAGAATTAGATGGTGGAAAATGGGAGATATCTATCAACAATAAAAATTAAACCATATATTAAAGAATACAGAATTGGGAGGAGATATGTTCAGTGGGTTCTTGTGAACTATATGTGCCAGTCCTATACACCATTATTTACAATTTTTGGAAAGCTAGGCAGATGATTCTTGAATACACTTTGTTATAATATTAGTGTGGAAAAAGACAAATTTTAGGCTGCAGGTTCTTTGGCAGAGACATTTCATGCTCACTGAATCTCCACATACTCCCTCGCACTTCTTATTGGCCAATGGACTAGGAAAAGAGGCAGAAGCATTTAAAAGTTGGTATGCAACCCTCAGCTCTCTCTTCCCTTGCCACTACAATAAAGGAGGTCATGAGTTCCCAATGGTGCGGATATAAGATGGTAGAACCTGGGTCAATGTGGTTCCATGAATGTGTGGAGTCCGGCCATTAGTAATTGCTGTTCAACAAACCATCCCATACAGAATGGCTTAAAACAATATATTGTTGTATCTGTCAATTCGCTGGGCTCTACTGGGCAGATCTGGTCTTCTCACCTAGGCTGTCATGAGATTTTTGTCAAATGGTGGCTGATGCTGGAATCCTTGGAAAGCCTGACTGGGATTGAGCTAAAGATTACTTTTTTAATCAGGTCTGGCACCTCAATACTCTTCCACATGCCGTCTCATTCTCTAGACATCTGTGCATGGCCTCTCTTGGCAATAGGATGGTCAGACATTTCATATCATGAGTGACTTCAAATGCAGAGGTTGTCAGGATTTCCTAAGGTTTAGGCTGGGAACCACCATTGTTTCACTACTGCTATATTTTCTTGGTTTAAGTGAGTCCTGGGATCAGTACTAGAGACAGTGGGAGGTGACAATACCAGAGTGTCACTATCAGGATATAAGAGTCATTGGCAGTCTTCTATAAGGATTAGCAATCACATACCACAAGTAAGAAACAAACCTTTGTTATGCTAAACCACATAGCATTTCAGGGTTAATTTGTTCCCTTGGTAAAACCTAGCATAATCTGACTAATCCTGAAATCTGTGCTGTGTTAGTGACGATAAGGTAGGCTTTGCTGCAAAAACAAACCTCACAGTCTTAGCGGCTTAACACAGGGTCCTCTTGGTGGTTTGATGCTTTCTAGGATGCAGCCTTCCAAGGGTGACTCAGGGGTCCAGGCCACTTGCATTCTCTTGCTGTACCATCTGAAACGTGGCTTCCAGCTCACTGGGGCAGGAGGAAAGAAGAGAAAGGGGAGCTGATGGCTCTTAAGTATAATACCAGTCACTTGCTCCAACTATAAGCAGGTTGGGAAATTTGGGGGAGCCATGTGAACATTTGATGATTAATAAATGTCTTTGCCGTAAAGTTATGTGAACCTATTTGCCTCTTGAAGGAGGGAGAAAGGAAGGAAAAAAGGAAAGAAGGAAGGAAAGAAGGAAGGAAGGAAAGAAGGAAGGAAGGAAGGAAGGAAGGAAGGAAGGAAGGAAGGAAGGAAGGAAGGAAGGAAGGAAGGAAGAAGGGGAGAGAGAGAGGAAGGGAGAAAGGAATTTATAGAATGCAAACTACAATCACTAAACTACTACCACTAAAACTATTAACAAAAAACTATTAACAAGTACTGCTAAACAAAAACTATTAACAAATAACTAATAGCAGAGGCTTTCACTGTGTTTTTAATCTTTTTTTTTTCTTTTTAATCAGCAATGATAAGGAAACTGAACCAGATTAAGTGCTATCTTATTGGAAGTACAAAGCAAACAAGAGGAAAGAAGTGATTGAAGAGCTCTTCAGAAAGCTCAATACATTCAAATCAACGCGGCCTGATTACTTGCATCCCAGGGCACTTAAGGAATTGGCAAATGTAATTGCAAGACCTCTAGCCTTTATTTTAGAAAAGGAAGGTTAGACAGGAGAAGGTCCTGATAAGTGGAATCTGCTGATGGAGTATTTTATTTAAAAAAACAACACACACACATACACATACACACAGGGAAAAGCACAACCATGGTAATTATAGACTATTCAGCTTATCTTGGATACCTGGGAGAATACAAGAACAAATCATCAATCAATCAATTTGCAACCACCTAGAAGAGCACAAGGTACTGGGTAGTAATCAACATGATTCTGTGAAGTACAAATTATGCCAGACAATTTAATTCTACCCATGAGAGAGTGATGAACCTGGCAGAAAGCAAGACCTACAGTTGGATTTCAATAAATTTTTGTTTTCTTTCGATTTTTAGTTTCATCCCCTGACATTTTCAGCATCAACTCTCCAAGAGGATGTTAACTAGAATGATAGTTGGTGGACATGACTCTGGATGAGGCACTCAAAGTGATAAAAACAAGCTGGCCTGGTTATTAATAATAGTTATTATTTTCATCAACTGATGTGGACAAAGAAGATGACAATAGTGAAGAAGATGTTGTGATACAAATAGCATTCTCCACCACTGATGGGAAATATGAGAGAAAAGAAGAGATGCAAAAAACAATCTAAGAAATTCAATCTAAGACATCCAGAAAGGGAGAAAAAAAATGGTAAAAGGGAAGTTACTAGAGAAAATTATGTAAGAAAATTTCCCAGAAAAGGACATACATCTTTGCATTAAAAGAGCCCCTTAAAGGCCAACTACAAAAAAAGAGAAAATAACCCACTTTCACACAACTTGGTAAAATTTTAGAACTCTAGGAATAAATAACACTTTCTAAAAGCTTCCAGAGAGAAAAATTAGGCCACTTATAGAAGAATGAAAATTGAGAGATGTTAAATTCTCATTAGCATCTTTGGCTGCTAGGATATAATAGAGTGGTTTTATTTTTTTTTCAGTTCTGGGGGAAATTGAATTTGATACTAATTTTCATATTCAGCCAACCCATCAATCTGTGAGAATAGAATATAGGCATTTCACATAAACCAATACCCAGAAAGTTTACTTCCCAGGAACCTTTTCTTAGGAAGTTACTAGAATGTGTACTCCAGCAGAATGAGGAAATTATCCAAGGACGGCAGCAAGGGATCTGACACAGGAATAACATAATTACTCCAAACTGGGAGAAGTTGGAAGAAGATAGCATAAATGAGTTAAATTCTTATCTGGTGGCCATTCATAATCAAGACATAGAAAGAAGAATGATTTTTCTAACACCCCATATATTCAAAGAGTGCATAATTTACAAAAGAGTTGTCATATGTATATATGTAAGGTTGAGAGGCACAATCTCAGAGCACAAGTACCAACAATCTCTGTAGTTTAAGGACACGTTTTGTTGCTGATAGTCTTGCATCCATGGCATTTCCCCCCATTTCATTATGCATGCCCAATTAGGAGATTATATTTGCAAATTTAAAGTTGTATCTGCTTTAATGCTCTTTTAAATTTTTTCAGAATTATATCTACTATTTCACAGAGTACTCTCTCCAAAATTAATAGCATGGTGCATGGCCACATTGTCACTTTAGTGTTTTATTGCAACTAATTTCCATTCCAAGGAATATGTTCTCAGAATTGTGTGGGGGTTCCCTCCCCACCCCCACTGAATGATAGCTTAGGTGACCTTGTTATAGGATAAAAACTATTTTAAAATTATAATTCTAAAAAATTAAAATAACAAAAGTCACTTGAATCATTTCTAAACATTCCTGTCCATTTCAATAATAGCCTCGTTCACAAGTGTCTGTTAAATGATGGCAGATACAAGTAAAAAGTCTGTATGTAACATGCATCAACATGTAGAACCAACTTAGTGCAAAGTTAATGAAATGACCAACGTGAGCCGGCTGCAAGAGGACAGGAGCCAATCACTGAACTTGTCATACCCTAATCCCCATGATCAAGGACTGTGTAATTACAAGTTCCACTGTACTTTTGATTACTGGCTAAGATGGTATGCCACATAGCCACACAGATAAACACAGTTGCCATGCACACTGCCTGCTAATGCAATGTGCTTGATTATTCTTGGCAGCAGTTAGCTTATTTTAAATTTTGCACAAAATTGGTACTTACCTAATAGGCCAATTACACTATTTCGAATTGTCATTATTCTAATGTATCTAAAATATGAACATATTGTAAAAGTGGTATTTATTTTTATTTAAAGTGGGGGAAGGGAGTGGGACAGGCTGTTGATAACAGGAGGAACTAATAGCAGACATGTTTATTTAAAAAAAAATTTTTTTTATTGGTTTCAGAGAAGAAGGGAGAGGGAGAGAGAAACATCAATGATGAGAGAGAATCATTGATCTGCTGTCTCCTACATGCCCCCTACCTACTGGGGATGGAGCCCACAACCCAAGCATGTGCCCTCGATAGGTACTGAACCTGGGACTCTTCAGTCCACAGTCTTACGCTCTCTCCACTGAGCCAAACATGTTAGGGCTAACAGCAGACATGTTTAAAACAGTATTCACAGGAGAGGGATTGGGGCTGAGGAGGAATCATCATAAGCCTCTCAGAATCATCCCATCCACACTGTTTAATTAATTATACGGTGCACTTACTACTGTAACACAAGTATCATATTATTATAATTAAATTCATAAAAACAATAACATTTGCCTCTCTTAATATTGCTCAAAGTGTGGGCCGTGAAAAACTTGTTAAAAATGCTGAACTACTGGTTCCAAATGCACTCCTACTGAATTTGATCCTCTCTATTGGGAGCTAGGAATCTGCATTAGGAACCATTAGTTTAGGCATGGATTGTAGAAAACCTCATTTGTACATTCTTTTCAAGTATATTTCAGAACTGAGCTGCTTGTGAAATCATCACCTGCTGTGTTGCCTTCTGTGTTCTTTACCATGTCCAAGTGCCCTTCCTTTCATTTTTTTTACTACCAAGATTAAAAAAACAATGACTTCTCTTTTTAAAAAAAATTTCTTTATTGATTAAGGTATTACATATGTGTCCTTATCCCCGCATTGCCCCCCACCCCCCACTCATGCCGTCACCCTTCTGTTGTTTGTCTCCATTTGTTAGGCTTATATGCATGCATACAATTCCTTTGGTTGATCTCTCCCCATTACCGCCATCCTCCCCTACCTTCTCTCTGATTGATGCTTTGACGATCTGATTGATGCTTCTCTGTCTCTGGATCTGTTTTTGCTCATTAGTTTATGTTGTTCATTATATTCCATAAATGAGTGAGATCATGTGATATTTATCTTTCTCTGACTGGCTTATTTCACTTAGCATAATGCTCTCCAGGTCCATCCATGTTGTTAAAAATGGTAAGAATTCAATCTTCTTTAGTGCATTATAGTATTCCATTGTGTAGATGTACCACAGTTTTTTGTTTTTGTTTTTTTTGTTTTTAATATATATTTTATTGACTTTTTACAGAGAGGAAGGGAGAGAGATAGAGAGCTAGAAACGTCAATGAGAGAGAAACATCGACCTACCGGGGATGTGCCCGCAACCAATGTACATGCCCTTGACCGGAATCGAACCCAGGATCTTTCAGTCCGCAGACCAACGCTCTACTACTGAGCCAAACCGGTTTCGGCATAGATGTACCACAGTTTTTTAATCCATTCATCTGCTGATGGGCATTTAGGCTGTTTCCAAATCTTAGCTATGGTGAATTGTGCTGCTATGTACATAGGGGTGCATAATTCTTTTCTGATTGGTGTTTCTAGTTTATTGGGATATATTCCTAGAAGTGGGATTACTGGGTCAAATGGGAGTTCCATTTTTAGTTTTTTGCGGAAACTCCACACTCCACTTCATAGTGACTGCAGCAGTTTGCATTCCCACGAGCAGTGCACGATGGTTCCTTTTTCTCCACATCCTCGTCAGCACTTGTCATTTGTTGATTTGTTGATAGCCATTCTGACAGGTGTGAGATGATACTGCACTGTCGTTTTGCTTTGCATCACTCAGATAATTAGTGAGTTTGAGCATATTTTCATGTCTCTTGGCCTTCCTTATGTCTTCTTTTGGAAAGTATCTATTTAGGTCGATTGCCCATTTTTTGATTGGGTTATTTATCTTCCTTTTGTTAAGTTGTATGAGTTCCCTGTAAATGCTAGAGATTAAAACCTTATCAGTGACAACATTGGCAAATATGTTGTCCCATGCAGTGGGCTTTCTTGTTTTGTTGATGGTTTCTTTTTCTGTGCAAAAGCTTTTAATTTTGATGTAGTCCCATTTGTTTATTTTCTCTTTAGTTTCCATTGCCCTAGGAGCAGTATTGGTGAAGAAATTGCTTTGGTATATGTCTGAGATTTTGCTGCCTTTGGATTCCTCTAGTATTTTTATGGTTTCTCATCTTATGTTTAAATCCTTTATCCCTTTTTAGTTTATTTTTGTGTATGGTGTAAGTTGGTGGTCTAACTTCATTTTTTTGCATGTATCTGTCAAATTTTGCCAACTCCATGTATTGAAGAGATTGTCTTAACTCCATTGTATGTTCATGCCTCTTTTGTCAAATATTAATTGAGCATAGTGGTTTGGGTCGATTTCTGAGTTCTCTATTCTATTCCATTGGTCTATATGTCTGTTCTTATGCCAGTACCAGGCTGTTTTGAGAACAGTGGCTTTGTGATACAGCTTGATATCTGGTATTGATATCCCACCTACTTTGTTATTCTTTCTTAGGATTGCTGCAGATATTTGGGGTCTTTTTTTATTCCAGATGAATTTTTGGAAAGTTTATTCTAAATCTGTGAAACATGCTGTTGGTATTTTAATGGGGATTGCATTGAATCTGTAGATTTCTTTGGGTAGTATGGACATTTTAATGATGTTGATTCTACTAATCCATGATCATGGTATGTTCTTCCATCCATTTATATCTTCCTCTATCTCTTTTTTCAGTGTCCTATAGTTTTCTGCATATAGGTCTTTTACCTCCTTACTTTTTAGTTGATTCCTAGGTATTTTAATATTTTTTTTGGTGTGATGGTAAATGGGATTGCTTTTTTTAGTCTCTCTTTTTATAAGTTCACCAACAATGACCTCTCTTTCTCTCTCTTTCTGCGTATGGCGTTATTTTGGGGAACAACAGTTCTTGTCAAGATTCTTTAAGCTGGGCCATCTCTTGAATTAGAACAGGTAAGAAAATCTGCTGAGCTTTAAAGTCCATGACAATGACTGCGTTTTTCAGTTATGTAGGGAGAAACATTTTGAGACTGTCTTTGTATCTTACTTTGGTGCTGATCACTTTTTCTCACTCCTATGACTACAGGAATATTGATCTCAGCATTATTTTGATCATTAATGAATTATGCTGGCAATAAGCTGAGACACACACCTCATGCCTCCTGGGAGCTTAATCTTCTGCCACGAATTTGCATTTGTAAGCCAGCACCTGTGTAGTCTATATTCTAACTATTTGTTATTCTCCTCTAATTACATTTTGGTAGTGGTCCATTTGCAGCTGAGAGCAACCAACTGGAGAGTCAAAGAGATTATTAAAATATTGACTTTAAATTAAAAGGCCAAAAGGAAACACGGCTCGGTTTGTTCCTACCCATTCTAACATGATGGTCCAGTGACAGTTTATAACCTTTCATGTGAAGGGAAGTTGGATTTAAAAATTAGTACAGTAGTTTTACCTGAGAAGGACTTTTAACCTTAAATATTCTCTTTGGCACCAATATTTCTGTTAGCTACAGTCTTCCTCACTGGGAAAAGACCATTTTGTTTGGCAGGTGATACATTTTTACATCCTGTACTTTCTACTTGGCACTGATCAGTCACTCAATTTAGGGTTTAGGGCATTGTGCATGGTTCAGTAAGAGCCAGAAAACTTTTCCTTTTTGCATTTTGGTAACTTTTTTTTTTTAATCACAATTTCAAATTTATATAAAAGTTTCCAGAATTGCACAAAAAATTCCCATATATCCTTTAATGAGATTCATATTTATTTATATCTTGTCCCATTCACTCTCTCTCTTTCTATAGATCTATTTCACACACAGCCTTCTTTTCCTGAACAATTTGAGAGTACGTTGGAGACATTATGTCCCTTGTCCTCAAAATATCTTGGTGTTTTCTTAAGAATAACATTCTCTTTATAACTATGCTTGTTATCAAAATCAGGCTATTTTGATAGAAGCCACAGTCTAAATTTAAATTCAGGTTTTCTCACTTGTCCCACTGATGACCCAATAATAAGTTATAAGCTAATTTTCCCCCAGACCAGCATCCAGTTCTGGATCATATACTGTATTGAACTATCATGTCATCTTTGTTTCCTTTTATCTGGAAAAGTTTCTCAGTCTTTGTTTTCTTAACTTGACAATTTTTTTATAGAAGACAGAGCAATACTCTTTGTTTAGTTTTGTAAAAGGCCTTTCATTTTGGATTTGACTGGAGTTCCCTCATGTTTACACTTGAGTTCTGTATTTTTTGGCAGAGATACCATTGAGATGATCTTGTGTCCTTGTCAATGTATGGCATCATTGATGTCCATTTGTTCCATATAAATGAGTTAGGTGTGATTACGTGGCTAAGATGTTTTCTCCACCATAAAGTTACGGCTTTCCTGAGAGATATTTTGAGACTGTCAATATCCTGCTTCTAAATTTTTTTCTGACTGCTGCGGCATCCCTTCAGGATGTTCTGACTCCATCATTCCTTCTAGATTTACTAGTTGGCACTTTGTTATGGGGAAAATCTTTCCCTTCTCACCATATAATTAAGTATAAACTCATGGATTCTCATGTTATTCAGTAAGTTGTAATCTATTAATGTCAATTTTAAAAATATATATTTTATTGACTTTTTACAGAGAGGAAGGGAGAGGGATAGAAAGCTAGAAACATCGATGAGAGAGAAACATCGACCAGCTGCCTCCTGCACACCCCCACCAGGGATGTGCCTGCAACCAATGTACATGCCCTTGACTGGAATTGAACCTGGGACCCTTCAGTCCGCAGGCCTACGTTCTATCCACTAAGCCAAATCAGTTTCGGCTAATGTCACATTTTATTTTGATTCTCAAATTTTCCGAGATTTGGCCAGTAGGCAGCTACTTCAACCTGACTTTCTTTTTGGCATGTGTACATGATCAAAGCACCATTTTAGTTTCTGTAGCAACTGGATCATTTTAAATTTTCCCTGTCCATCCCTGGAATTAGCCATTTCTCCATTGAGCCACCACATAAACTGTAGTAAGAAAATAAAATTATCTTTTATGCATGTTCTTCCTTCTTCTCTTCACTTTTCAGTAACCTGTCCCACTAGCCCCTAGTGTGAACATGATTTTCATTATCTTTATTATAGTTAGAGAGAAAATTCTGATAAATTTATTTACCTTAAAACTCTTTTGGAATGACTGCATTATCTTTTTTACAGTTGTTTACATTTTCAAAGAGGAAAACAGAAAACAATACTCAATAAAAAATTATTGGTCACAGAATGTTACTAATGAAAGAAATATTTTTTTCTTCTTAATTGACAGAATACAAAACAGAATTCCCTTTCCCATTCTTCTGAAATCATCATTTTATTGTGGTACAGTTTTCATTTCTCCAATTGAAATTTATATATTTTAAAGAAAAATTGTTAGGTTTATTATAAATCATTATATAAACATCATAAATCATCTTTTTTTTTTAAAGCATTTTCTTGACATATAACCACGATTGCCTTTTCTTTCTTTCTTTCTTTCTTTCTTTCTTTCTTTCTTTCTTGCTTTCTTGCTTTCTTGCTTTCTTGCTTTCTTGCTTTCTTGCTTTCTTGCTTTCTTGCTTTCTTGCTTTCTTGCTTTCTTGCTTTCTTTTTAATATATTTTATTGATTTTTTACAGAGAGGAAGGGAGAGGGATAGAGAGCTAGAAATATCGATGAGAGAGAAACATCTACCAGCTGCCTCTTGCACACCCCCTACTGGGGATGTGCCCACAACCAAGGTACATGCCCTTGACCGGAATCGAACCTGGGACCTTTCAGTCCACAGACCGACGCTCTATCCACTGAGCCAAACCGGTTTCGGCCATCATAAATCATCTTAAAGACAACTATTTTAGTCAGTGTTGTGTTCTACTAAAACCTCTAGTTTTATTACAGTATAACAAATATCTATGCAAAACTTAAAAACTGGAGTGATTATTTGGATACTGGTGCAAGCCCAGTTCAAAATTCCAGTATCTCGCTGAAACCAGTTTGGCTCAGTGGGAAAGTGTAGGCCTACGAACTGAGGGGTCCCGAGTTCAAATCTGGTTGGGGACATGTACCTTGGTTACGGGCACATCCCCAGTGGGGGGCGTGCAGGAAGCAGCTGATGGATGACTCTCTCATCCATGTTTATGGCTCTCTCTCCCTTCCTCTCTGTAAAAAAATCAATAAAATATATATTTTTAAAAATTCCTGTATCTCTTTTTTTCTTCCAAATGAGAGTGAACTTTATATTAATTTATCCACTTCATTTTTCCCAATATAGGTAGGAATCATATTTCTCTAAGATTTTAAAGGGAAAAATATTTTCAAAACGTATGTTAAATGTTAAATACTCTAATTGCATCTAACATCCTGAGATGATTAAAAGAGGACGAAGAGGCTAGGAAGCATTCAGTTTAAAGTACTTCCAAAATAGATTTTAAAATAATGTCCATTTAAAATCTAAAGTCAAATATGGTTCTGTTCAAATGTAATTCACTGTTGGTAAATGCTAGGTTGTTCTTCTTGGATAATTTTGTGAACCAGTGTCACCCCAATAAATTCAATAAAAAAGGAAAAAATGCCAGGTTGTTCTTGAAAAAGGTATTAATTTAATCTCTCACGGATTAGCTTCTTAAATTTGGAATTACCATTCCTTTCACTTTTTACTTTGTCTTTATTTCCCTTTTTCTCATTTTGGGAGAGGAGAGATGATTTTATTTTAAAGGAAATACTCACTATAGTGAATCAAAAATGTAAACAGTCACCTGTTATTACTGAGCCTGAAATGAATTGCATTTGCATCAGTATCTTGTATTTAATAAATTACGGTCCATATGTATGCTTTCCTATTATAATTTCTTAACTCATGAATATTGGTTATCTACATTCTAATTATTTTTTTTAATCTTTTCCTATCAAATAACTTATCATTGAGTTTGTTACTTTACTAAGCCCATTTGTTATTGGATATGTAAATTTTCTTTTTTAAAATTAATTTTTATTACAAGACTACATGCATAATTATTGTTTCATCAAGAAACAGTTATTAAATGCTTACAGGATTCTTTTTAAGGAAATATATTTTTATTGATTTCAGAGAGGAAGGGAAAGAGAGGTAGAAACATCAATGGTGAGAGAGAATCATTGACTGCCTGCCTCCTACATTTCTCCTACTGGAGATGGAGCCTGCACTCAGGCATATGCCCTGATCAAGAATGAAACCAGTAATCTCCTCACCTGCTGGGCTCACAGGGTTTTTAGATGTGTTCCAGTTGTTGGTTATCCTTTCTTTCCTTTCTCTTTCTTTCCCTTCACTTTTCTCTCTTGAGTCTGTTTTTACCTTTTAAGCTTATGACATAGCTTAAAGACATAATGCCTGCCTCACAGGCTATTGGGAGAACAAAATACAACAATGAATATGGATGTTCCAAGCACAATGCATGACCCCAGTATGTACTTTACTTTTGTGTCCTTTAAGGAATCTTACTTTGACAAGCTTGACAGGTCATCGAAACTGCTGTGCTGGGCAAAATTTTACTTCCAGAAAATGAAAGCCTGTGACTAAGCATGGCTCTTCTCAGGTTTACATGGAAACCGCACTAGGTGGATTACTAGTTTTGACAAAGGTGGAAGCAAGACTGTGGTATGAAGGAAGGAGCCTCATTCCTGTGACAAAGGACTGGGGCTTACTCACTAACCCACCAGGGGACTTAGTCACCTTGTTTTGGGGATTCAGTTTCTTCAACTGTCTCAGGGCGTGGCTGATGTCCAGGGGCATTTCTCGTTTTAAAACCTGATAGTTTTACAGATGCAGCACTTTTATTTTATTTTTTAAATCCTCACCCGAGGATATTTTCCCATTGATTTTTAGAGAGTGGAAGAGAGAGGGAAAGACAGAAAGACATTTTGATGTGAGGAAAACACATCGATTGGTTGCCTCCTGCAAGGGCCCAGAACAGGGCCTGGATAGGGAAGGAGCCTGCACCGAGGTACATGCCCTTCACCAGAATCAAATTCCGGACTCTTTGGTCTGTAGGCCGACACTCTATCCACTGAGCCAAACTGGCTAGGGCAACAGACTCAGCACTTTTAAAATGGATTTATCTGTGAGGTGAAAAATGACCTGGAGGATGTACAACGTGTTCATCATGCTGGATATTCATGGGTGATGGGGGGAAGGATGCCCTTATCTCCTCCTTTCCTCCCTCCCTCTCTCCTTTCCTCCCTTCCTCTTCTTTCTATTCCCCTCCCTCCCTCCCCCTCTCCTCCCCTTCTTTCCTTCTTCTGCTTCTCTCCTCATGGATTACTGCTCTTGTTTCATAAACATCATATAGATTTGCAAACAATTTAGGACAGCAAGTGGTCGTCTATGTGAGTTTGTGGTATCTAAGTTAACTTGCCTTCTTTTCCTCTTTTCTTCTTTCAGCAATTATTGATAGTTCCTTTCATGATCCAGGCAGTATACCTAGGCCCTGGGTACACACTCAAGTGAACAAAAATGTCTAGGTACTGCATTCATATAACTTGCAGTCTTTTTATCTGTGTCTTTATTTTTTTTCTGAAAAATATCATACATATAGAGACTCTGAAAAAATAATAACAGGGACATCTGTATTCCATAGATTAACCAATTGTTAACATATTATGTTCTCTCTCTCTCTCTCTCTCTCTCTCTCTCTCTCTCTCTCTCTCTCTCTCTGTGTGTGTGTGTGTGTGTGTGTGTGTGTGTCCTCAACCAGAGTCACTTCCCTTATCTTTTTGCTATGATAGGCACTATATGAAATTCTCTTTGAAGGAAAAGATCTGTGTGTTGTTTTTTTTTTAAACAAGTTAGAAAACCATTGATGTAGTCCAGACCCACTTTGCAGATAAGCAAATTGAGGCTATCGAAGGGTAGCCAGCATTACCATGATTGTTAGTAGCAGCATTAAGGCTAAAACCCTGGTCTTCTTATGCCTGGTCTAAACTCTACACACACACACACACACACACACACACACACACTTTTTAATTGTTTGAAAGTTGCAAATACCATGCATCATCCTAAGTACTTTAATATTCATATCCAAGAATCACTACACTCTCAAAATTAAACATAATACCATTATCACACCTAATCTGGTAAACAAAAATTAACATCAACCTCATAAAATTGTATAATGTCTATTCCATATTCAGATTTCCTTAATTATCCCAAGAATGTCTTTTTAAAAAATATATATATTTTATTGATTTTATTTTTTTTTTATTTTTTTTTTAATATATATTTTATTGATTTTTTACAGAGAGGAAGGGAGAGATATAGAGAGCTAGAAACGTCGATGAGAGAGAAACATCGATCAGCTGCCTCTTGCACACCCCCTACTGGGGATGTGTGCCCGCAACTCAGGTACATGCCCTTGACCGGAATCGAACCTGGGACCTTTCAGTCCGCAGACCGATGCTCTACCACTGAGCCAAACCGGTTTCGGCTAAAAAATATATATTTTATTGATTTTATACAGAGAGGAATTGAGAGGGATAGAGTTAGAAACGTCGATGAGAGAGATACATCAACCAGCTGCCTCTTGCACACCCCCCACCGGGGATGTGCCCTCAACCAAGGTACGTGCCCTTGACCGGAATTAAACCCAGGACCTTTCAGTCCGCAGACCGACGCTCTATCCACTGAGCCAAACCGGTTTCGGCCCAAAAATGTCTTTTACTGCCATCCCTTCTCCTGTCCCCCAATCAAGGTTCACACATTACATATGTTTTTTATGCTTCTGCAGTCTCTTTTAATATAGAAGTGTTCCCCCACCCTCACCTTTTTTTTTTTTTTTTTAATGACACTGACTTTGGAAAAGCCCAGGTTAACTGTCTCACAGAATGTACAGAATTCTGGATTTGTCTGATTGTTTTCTTATGATGTCATTTAACTTGTTTCTGTATTTCCTGGAGAGATTTGATTGGATTCATGTTAAGAGTTCTTGGCAAAACTACTTTATAGATGAAATTGTGTTATCTAGTTTAAGTTTTATGCAAAGATCACTTATTACTTGTGATTAAGAAATAGAAATTTAAATTTGTATTACATACTGCCTCGTGGAAAAAGCACGAGTTTTGCTAGTAGAGGTCTGACTTAAATGTGAGTTCTGTATTCTCTAGCAGCTTGACTAAATTAACTAATTTAGTAGTTTAGCTCTTCACAAAAGACCTGAGCAGACAGAATCAACCCGTGGGATGCTTGTCCTTAGTATTTCTTTACAAGGAGGGCTCCTCTATACCACCCCTCTTTCTTGCCACCCTTCTCAGCTCCACCCCGGCTTAAATACCACCAATTCTGAGCCATTGTCCTCCTTAGAGAAATTTGAAGTTTCTACTTTGAAGGGTTTTGGCAAGAATAAGAGATAAATTATAATATGTGCAAATTACACAGCACACTCTGCTTATTATTATATACTCAATGTACCGTCTGTTATTAGAACAGTATTCACAACAACAACAACAACAACAAAAAGAGAGGACTTGAAAAGGGACAGGGAAATGGTCCAGTATAGACTAGAGGAATATTCAATTTCTTAAGTGGTTACTTCAAAAACCTTCCAAGAGTGTTCGGGCTTATGCCGAGACCTCAATAAATGTTCAGCTGGGGCAGTGCTATGACACACCCCATCATTAACGTTTTGCAGCCTTTTACAGTTTACGTACTAGTACAAAGCACATCCACATTCATTATTATGTTCGACACACATCCTCTTTCAAGAAGATCAGATGTGCTTAAAGCCTAGCCCAAGGACACAAAGCAATTAGTGGGGGAGCTCAAATTAGGAGTTCTATTGGTAGAACAGACTTCTTTTGCTGAAAATGTACACCAAATGTCTCCTTTCTTAATTCCTGACCAAGTGACTCGTTCCTTATGGTGAAATGCTTAGTTAAAAGCTCAGAATTTATTTCAGACTTGCAGCCTCATCTGTCATATTTTATCTGTGTTGGGTGACATTTCTTGTAGTGTCATGAGTCACCAGAAAGCTTTAGTTATTTCTTGCTCTCTGCTCCAACAGAGAGAAGTTCTGGTTAAAATGAACCTGAATTAACACTGTCACATGCATATTAAAAATGCACTCAAATCTCTGAGCTGGACTAAGTTCATTGTTCAAATTGTATAGCACAGGGCAAGTTAAAGACTCACAAACATTGGCCCTTGTTTTCTGAAGGAGCTAAAACAGTGAAAATATTCTCAATGTTGACCTTGATATTTTTTGCTTATTTCTGTGTGGCTTTTTTTTTTTTTTTAATAAAAATGTATTGCTATTTTAAAATAAAACTGATGATCTTTGGTTTAGCAAACTAGTGTAGCATAAAACATCTTAGAGGAGATGATTTATCCTTTATTATTCAATTCAAGATGTGATCTCATTTCTTTTGTGATTTCTTCTTTGTACCACAAGATACTTAGAACTAAACAGGGGTGAGCAAAGGTAGGTTTGCAGTTGTTCCTTGGAAAATAATACAATAATTAATAAATAATACTATAAGAATAAACTATTTTCCGTACTCTCAACTGTAAACCTACTTTTGCCTACCTTTATATTTCTTAATTTTCAAATATTTGTGAACTTTCTAGTTATCTTTTTGCAATGGTATCTGTATTTGTAATCATATTGATGCTTTAGCATCATTCTGTGATGTCCAGGGATCATATTTTGTGTGATGTCAGTCACGTGGATGTTGCTGAGACTTGCTTTGCTGTCCAGCATACATCAGTTTTGTAAACGTGCCAAGAATACTTGAGGAAGGAAATGCTTTCTGCAGTTGTTGGTGGGACTGCTTCTTGTACATCAGTTATGCCAAGTGGGTTAATCTTGGGTTCAAATCGTCTGTATTTTTATTGACTTGCTTCCTCCCCCTCTGCTTATTATGACTGCTTACCCTATTATTTCCTGAGAGTATATTAAAATCTCTCACTAATATATGAATTTCTTTCTTTAGATTTTGCCACATACACATTTTGAGATAAAGTGGCAGCAGTATCCTCAGCAGAAGGGCTTTGGCATGATTTTGGTTCTGGCCCTGGCTGATGTCTAGTGTCTTTTCTCCTTTACCAAGCCTGGTAGTCCAATCTTTTCTCATCTTCCGTCAAGTTCCAATATCCTTTAATAAATGACTTCTCTATTGAAACGAGCCACTTTATTCCATTGCTTGCAAAAAAAAAAAAAAAAAAGAACTTGACTAAATTTCCATGTAAGGATTCTTTCCAAGCAGCAGGACCTATTTCAAACAGCAGGAGAACCAGCATGCACAACAGAGATCTTGGGGAATAGAGAGGGGTCAGCAAGGTAATTTGTCATGACTGGGGAGCTTGGACGAGTCAGGTTGCACAAACTGGGTTAGCATTAAAACTGAATAGACCAGCTTCTTAAGAAGCTAACATTTATCATTCTTGGGCACGGAATCTGGTTGTCAGCAGAGTGATTCAGGAGTCCAGCCTTTGTAAATGTGATACCAGAAACCAGATCTGGGAAGGTGACTAAATGTTAAGCCTCCAGATGGACAGTGAGCCACGCAGACTTCTGTGGGACTGACGGTGGATCTGAGACCAGGTGGGCGAGAGGGGCTGTAGTGGATGAAGCTGTCGGTGTGAAATGGAGGCTAATAATCACCATGGAAGGCCCTGGAACCACTTTTGGAAAGTATCTTTGGCAATTTCTTCAGAACCAATTTTCAAGCAATACAACCAAAGCTACCTCATTACATAAGAGGTCTACTCTGTGTCCGACCCAAACCGGTATTAATCACCTTTGCCATGGGGATGGGCTTTGAATAAATTTTGGCCAATTGAAACATCCAGAAAATCAAGGTTGTAATTATTGTGTATTAGAAGCACAGTGCCAACTCTGAAGGCCATCTAGGGAATCATTGTTTATTGGCATTCTCTCTCTTCCCTGCAGGGTGGTACCTCTGCCTTCCCTCTCTGAAGCTCAAGGGGCCTTCTTTTGCTTCTACAACTTGTTTCCTGGCTCACTTGTACTACCTCTGAACTTTCTAAATAAACTTTCTCTTATAACTTGAAAGAAAGAAAAAAATAACAACTATTTATTTAGCCTTTAGATGTTTCCAAAGTTCTAACAGTGCTTCACAGCAACTATCTTTTAAAAATCTCTTAACAGCCCTGAAAGGTAGGTATTAGTAACCTGTTTTATGCATGAAAGTACAGGCTGAGAAGTTAATTGTCAGATAAGACAGCAAATGAGTGGTAAAGCAAGAACTCAAACCCAGACCTGGTTCACTCTGGGGCACAGGCTCTTCCTGGAGGCAGTGCTCCAGGAGGTTCCAGAAATACTTCACATAACTTCAGCATTACTGCTGTCTCCTCAGGAGCCTGCTCTCAAGGGAGTGATATACATCTGACTCTACAAGTTCGAGATTTGAAAAGTTGCAGTTATCTTGTACAAAGGCCCATTTGCAAAACAACCCACAGGATTCTGCCCAAGTCTGTGAAGTCTTTAAGGCAGTGGTTCTCAACCTTTCTAATGCCTCGACCCTTTAATACAGTTCCTCATGTTGTGGTGACCCCCAATCATAAAATTATTTTCGTTGCTACTTCACAACTGTAATTTTGCTACTATTATGAATCATAATGTAAATATCTGTGTTTTCTGATGGTCTTAGGCTCTACAACAGAGGTTCTCAATTTGTGGGTCGCTGACCCACAGGTTGAGAAACGCTAGTAGGGTCGCCTAAACCATCGGAAAACACAGATATTTACTTTACGATTCAAAACAGTAGCAAAATCATAGTTATGAAGTACCAACGAAAATAATTTTATGGTTGGGGGTCATCACAACATGAGGAACTGTATTAAAGGGTCACGTCATTAAAAAGGTTGAGAACCACTGGTTTAAGAGCTTAAAAAACAGTAGAACTCATAAACAGTACCGTATTTTCCGGCGTATAAGACGACCACCTAAGTTTACAGTTAAAACTTAGGTTTAGGCCTATATTCGCTGTATAAGACTACCCCCCACTTCAAAGAAAAGACTTACTTTGCCGTCAAGATCTGCAGGTAATTTTTGTGCAGTTTTGGTCTTTTGCCCCCGATTTTCGGTTGACTTTTTTTCCTTTCAAAAGTCGTCTTATATGCCGGAAAATGCAGTGTAAATGTGAATACAAATCAAGTAATAAAATACCTTCCTTGATTTTCATACTCAGCAAAAGTATTTTAAATGATTTAAAAAAAAATCCTCACTCTACTAACTCAATGACTCTGAGAAATTAGCCTGGCTTGTGTCAACTTAAAGGAGGCTGCTGTGTGTGTGGGCATGGTCCTCTCTGTCAGGTACAGAAGAGCAGGTGCATGTGTGAAGGGGTTTGTTTCTGGGCATTTCTTTTGAAAATTCTTAATATGTATTTATTAAGGACCATATACACATAGTAGATAAAAATAAAATCTTTTAGATTTCCTTTGGCTGACAGCAGACCAGTCTTCAGACTGATGCTAATGCCTAGGTAAAAAGAGAAGGGGGGACAATCACTTAAATTGCACTGCTCTTTACACTTCTGTTGTGTTGGGGGTAAGGAAAGAGAGAGGGGGAGAAAGAGAGAGAGAGAGAGGGAGAGAGAGAGAGAGAGAGAGAGAGAGAGAGAGAGAGAGAGAGAGAGAGAGAGAGAGAGTTGAAAGGGTGTGGTGTGGGTGGGGATATGGTAAAGATTTTAGATTTTTCTTTTTAAAACAATAGCTGGCTGCATGGGCAACAAGTGGAGGTAGAAGGGGTGCCTGTCCTGCTGGGAGGCTTCCCTGTGAAATTGTCTTTGTGTGGTTAGGAGCCAAGTTGGGGGCCTGGACAGGGGATTGCTAAATTGTCAAGTCTTAATTTGTCTTTGCTCACCTTGGGTGGTACTCTATCCTCTTTTCCTCCCAATTACTGCCATGGTGGGAGATGTTGATGGTGGTGCCATATTCTCTTAAGGTTTTCTTAGAGGAAAAAAAAAATCAAACCAACAACCAATCAAACAAAAACTTTCTACTTCCCAAATCTGTCCCCTCAGGAAAGGTTCAAAGGCTGTTCTGAACCATGGGCACTGCTGTTGCTGCCCTGATTTGGATGTGGTTTTGGTGGTTTTGGTGGTGGGAGGTGGGAAAAAGCTAAGCAGAGGGTCCTTCCAGGCTATTCCCTTCCTGCTACAGTTATTTCAGACATTGCAGCTTCCAGGCAGCTGTCCCAGAATGTCTCTGTACAGAATGCAAAATGAACATGTTTTATAAAATAAGTCCTTTGATATCTCCCAGACTTGGACCCTACTTTGTTAAGGGCAATGACCACGAGGCATGTCATCTTGGGTTGTCCTGGTGGAGTGATGGGTAGACCACCCGTGGCTTCCCAGCTGCACTGCCTGTGGATCAGAAGCAAAGGATTTTAAAAAATAATGAAAAAAAAAAAAAAAAAAAAGAATGAAAGAAAGACCTCTTTGAAAATCCTTACTGTTTCCCACTATCTCCTACAGCGATTCCCTGTTCGTTAGTGTGGGCCAGCAATGTGGAGATTCCCACCCCCACACACCCACACTTTAATATCAGCCTAACCCCTGAGGTTAAATTCGTGGTAAGCCACCATCAATGTTAGCTAAAAGAAAGTGGTAACTGGGAATCATTTAGTCCTTTAGCTATTGCACATTTTCACATTCATTCTTTGAAGAATAAGACAATAACACTATATTGTTTTATTATTCAGAATCCCCTTGTTGCTGGCAACTAAAATCCAGACAGAATTTGTTTAGGAAAAAGGGAGAAATTTATTGGAAGGATATTGGGATATTTTAAGTAATTAAAGATAGGGTTAAAAGTCAATCTCTGGGAAAGACAAGGAAATAGCTAGAAATTTAATACAAAAAAAAAAAAAAAAAAAATGAGACTGAAGCCAGAAGCCAAACTGCTACCCGGATTCTCTCTCTCATCCCTGCTCCTCCTAGCTGTCCGAGTCTTTCTGTCTCATCGTACACCTTGTTTCACATATTCTGCATTAATACACCAAAGAGGGACTGACTTTACTTCTTAATTCCACATAGAAAAGTCTTCTGGAAGGGCCTAATTGTCCTGGCTTTAGGCAGGGGTGCCAGGCTGGTCCAGTCAATTGTGTCAGTGGGGTGGTGTCATCTAAGAAACAGTACATAGCTCAACCCCCTTGCACCACATGTCCACATGTTTGGAGTCTAGAAAGGAGCCATTCAAAAAAAGGGAGTTTCTTTCTTGGAAGTAGGGAGGAGTTCTACTCAAACAAAATAACAGGTACCCACTATAAGTACATAGAACATACTTGCACATGGACCTGAGAAATGTTTGTCTGTCCAACTGAAGTCTTGATAAAAGTCAGTACTCAAAAACCTAATCTAGATATCTCTATATATAAAAGCCTAAGCGACCATTATGACTGAACGACCAGAACAACTGGACGACTGGCCGATAGCTATGACGTGCACTGACACAGACCTTGCTGCTGGGGCCCTGACAGCCCCAAATTTGGTTCATGTGCACCCAAGACCCAGACAGGAGGGAGGAGGGAGCCCAATTCCTCATGGAATTGGCCATTGGTTAGCTTGCTTCTGGGGCCAACCTCCTATGGTGCCTCCCCCTGGCAGGCTGCCCCTCCCTCTATCATCCCTGATCACTAGGTCAAGGGACACCAGGCTATATATATATATAGCCTGGTATTATTATATATTAGAGAATCCAGTCCAACAAGCAGAAAATCCATATATAAGTGGCTAAATACCCTTGGTTGACCTTATTTAACCTGTAAAAGATAACCCACAGGAGAAAAATATAAAAAATTTGGATGTGGGTTTGGTGGTTTTTTTGTCCTAAAGCCAGGACAGTTAGGGCCTCCCACAAGACTTTTCTATGTGGAATTTAAAAATAAAGTCAGTTCTTCTTTGGTGTATTAATGCAGAATGTGTGAAACCAGGTCTACCATGATTATATATATATATATATATATATATATATATATATATATATATCAAGAACTATAGGATTCATTCATTCATTCACTCACTCATTTTAATCTCAGACTCCAAAGAAGATAAAATATATTGAAAATGACTTGGACCCACATTCTAAAGATAACCAAATACAAATAATAGTTTACACTCAAATTTATACATCCCATACACACATACACTAATTCATGTGGATCTGGGAATTTTCTGCTTGTTGGACTGGATTCTCTTCTGCATGCTCTCCACTGTTTTTTTTGTCTAAGCTGATTTGGTCTGAGCTGAGATGTCCACTTTTTACCTGGGGGCTCTTATTTATGAATGTTGCCTCTGCCAATCCACTGGGTGAGGCATGCTCCCTGCAGCCCCCTGACCTGCATGGGTTTCCTGTTTACACTCTGAAAAGGGCCCACTGTCATTCTGCTCAGGTGGCTGGCCCTCCAGGTGCTGATGGTGGAGGGGATGCTCAAAGCCTGCTAGGCTGGGTGAATCTTCTCCTCACTGGTGTCTGAGAGCACATAGATTGTTCCTTTATTCAACTTCATGGTGTAATCTTATGTAAGATCATAAAACACCCTTCTCTTCACCACCCATCTCACCTGACTCTCCCTGCCACAATATATTGCCACCCCAATCGATATTACTGTTCATTAACTCATGCCTAACATGTAGTGGCTTATACTAGGTGTTAGTGAATGTCTAAAAATAGATACAGAGCCTGGAAGTGAGAAATGAAAATTGCAAAATGGCTGGGTGGAAAAAATGATGAGACACAGATAGGCTTTTTTATATTTTTCCCTGTGGGTTATTATTTTACAGGTTAAATAAGGTAAACCAAGGGCATGTACCCACTTCAAACATTTTATGTCTTCTTAGATTATTCCAACATCTGTTTTATGTATTTAATTTAACAGGACTTTGTCTTAAAGACCACTCTTAAAACATGATTTAAGCATTGCCATCATGCTTGTGTGTTTGCATTTCTACAGTTTTGTATTTCAAATCAGACAACTAGTTTCAGCACATGTATTCCCATGTACACATGGCCATAATCAGGACAGAAGACTATCTGAAAACAAGCCCCCAACATAGTCACTAGGAATAAAAGGTTTTATGTTTTCTATTTATAGGGAGAATTTGGAGGTGGGGGGAAGAGTAGAGAGTTTGGGTTTATTTTAAAAACAGCACAATTGAGTATATAATTTAAATGCAAAATTGTAGCCTAGCATTTTTTCTTATTGTATTAATAACCTGAACACCCTGCCAGGGGCAAAGGAAGGTTGCAATATTCCTATCCACAATGATTACTGCCCAGCAGACATTTCTGCTTTCCTTGACTCCTGTTTCCCTAGAACAGCACGCCCAACAAGTGTTGGTGCATTGCTTACTCTCCCCCTTTGTTTTCTAGGAAACCTGCCTTCGACATCTTCTATCATGCTGTAAAGATGCTTTCACAAATCACTTTATTACTAAGATTTCACTGAATCTTTCTAACAAATCTATAAGGTAAATATCCTAGGCCCACTCATAAATGTCAGGGTTAGGTTGTGTATCCACAATTAAAAAAAACATTATCTTTATTGTTGAAAGTATTACAGATATCCCCTTTATGTGTCGTTGTTCCCCCCACCCTTACCCTGCACCTGCTCCTACTAGGCCTTCCCCAGACTATTGTTTGTATCCATAGGTTATGCATATATGCATATAGGCTCCCTGGTTACACAATTTTTTTAATGTTTAATCAAGAACCTTTCTCACTTCATTCATATTTCTCAAATTAGGGTCTGAAGATCCTTGAAAGTCTGCAGTTGTTTCTCAAGGGGCCTTGAGTTCTCTGCAAGAATTTAATTTTGTTTTCATTTTGATGCTAATAATGACTATCAACATATTTTGGTTCCTTTGGATGATCAATGTAATAGAGAGCTGCCATGTGCTTTCACGGCCTGCATATTTTTCTGTGCTTAAGATTTTGTTGGTGCCTGGGAATGCCACTTTGTCAGAGACAAATGGTTTGGGGGTGGGGGGAAGAACATTCAGGCAGTTAATATGTGAAGGTTGTGTTCTCACTACGTGAAGGCCAAATGACTTCATCACAGGATGTATGAAGAAAGGTTGTGTGTAATGTAAATAGAGACAAAGAGGTGGAACCATTGAGTCATTGCACAGCTTGTGATCAGCACATTGGACTCAGAAGAGCCTACATGTTGGTGGGGAGTGAGCCACACTTACCTGGGCTATATGCAAATAAATGTTCTTTATGTTGAGTTTTTTACTATGTGAAATTATCTTACGTTTTGTTTGTTTGCTTGTCTGTTGTCTGAATTTTTACATTAGAATATATACTTCTGGAGAGCAAAGACCTTGCTTATCTAATTTGCTCTTTAAAAATTTTTTTCTTTTATGACACCTAGACTCTTGGGGATGGAAAGACTCTAGGGTTATCTTGTAGACCAAATGCAAAAGAAAGTTTAGAAAATAACTGTAAAGAAATTAAGGACTTAAGAGGTGAATAATAGAAATTGAGCTGGCAATGGAGACTACAGAAACATCTAGGCAGGAAGAAAAGTGTCATATATGGAAAGCAATGGAGAATCTCAAAAGTAGGTCACAAGATCAGCCAAAGAACTTGTATACATGCATATAAGCCTAACCAATGGACTCAGACACCTGGGGGTAAGGGCATGAGTTGGGGTGGGAGGGCAATAGGGGAATAAGGACACATATGTAATACCTTAATCAATAAAGAAATTTTTTTTTTTTAAAAAAGGTCATAGTCAATAGTATAAATTGATGCCTACAAGATAAATAGAGTAAGTGCCTTTTGGCTATGGTGCCTTGGAATACACAGTAACCTTGGGGAAGTATATTTCATTGGAATGATGGGGTAGAAACCAGACTTGAGTGGACAGAAGCATGAGATATGAAGAAGCTGAAGCAGTAAATGTGAACAACTAAATTTCTTCATGAAATTTGGCAATAGGAGATCCAAGGATATAGCTAGAGTTGAACATGGGGTTGAGGGAGGAATTTTTTTTCTTTTAAGGGGATATAGTTGAGCTGATGAGCTGAAGCTAGAAGAGAAGTTGAAGGACATAGGAGAGATGGGGGGCAGTAGATGCCACCAAGTCTGTGAGAAGCAAGAGGTACAGTATGAGAAGACAAGGAGAGGTAGGCTTTAGATGGAGTAGGGCACCACTTCTATTATGACAGGAGGGAAGGCAGGATATTTACTCAATACCTGTTGTTGGCAAACAAGGAACACGGTCCCTATCCTCAAGAAGCTGCAGTCTGGTTGGAGTGACAAGACACTGCAGCAAAAAATATAGAATAACTCGGTCTGTGAGAAGCCTGGGGACAATGAGTGCTGTCGTATTTCAGAGGAGAGCAAGATTAACTCCTGATGATCAAGGAAGTTTTCACTGGAAGTGGTATTAGATTTGGAACTTGAAAGCAGAGTAGGATTTTACTAGCTGGAGAATCAAGTGATAAGAGAAAATAAAGGAGAGAAGAATGCATTTCATGTAGAGGCATGAAAAAAGGATTGAAGTACTGTACTTCAATCAGTTTATCCTTCAGCAAAGAAATGGGCTAAAAAATACCTCTGTACTATGACATAACACAGCAATTTAGAGAAAGAAAGAGATCTTAGAGATTATCCCATCTAGTGCCTTAGCTTTTTAGGTATGAAAACAGGTTCAGAGGGATGGAAGTGAATATCGAAAGTCACAAGAAGAGTTGGGTTCTGGCTTTCAAATGTAGCTCACGCAATAACATAAAAGTTTTGGAAGGATAAGAATGCATTTAGTAACTCCACACCTAATTTTATTGAATTACTTCAGAGGTACAATGGAGTGAAAATCAGAACTTTAGGTTTTTTAAAAAAGTAATATTGTTACATAGTCATGGTGATCAATTCTAACAAAATTTGCTACAGAGGCATTTCACTGCAACCTGCATTAATGAAGAGATATGGATAATTTGTTAAATAATTATTAACTAATGATTAGGAGGAGATTAATGATTTCCCACAGTTCTCCAGACTTATCTTACACTGGTCTCCCATGCCTCGCCTAAGTTAAGACCCAATTGGGAGAGATGTATTTTCAGGTCCTCTGCCCACTTTTTGATTGGGTTGTTTGTTTGGTGTTGATTTTTATGAGTTCTTTATATATTCTGGAAATTAAATCTTTGTCAGAGCTACTGTTTGCAAATATCATCTCGCATCTGGTTGGCCACCTCTTTGTTTAACAGTTACTTTTGCTGTACAGAAGCTTTTTAGTTTGATATAGTCCCATTCATTTACTTTTGCCTTTATTTCCCTTGCCTTTGGGATCAAGTTCATAAAATGCCCTCTATGACTATAAGTTTGGTACCTATATTTTCTTCCATGTAACTTATTGTTTCGAGTCTTAAGTTTAGGTATTAAATCCATTTTTGAATCAATTTTTATACATGGGGATAAACTTTAATCCAGTTTTATTTGTTTGCATGTGCTTTCCAGTTTCCCTCGCACCACTCTATGTTTCTGGCTCCTTTGTTGAAAATTATCTATACATATACATGTGGTCTTATAGATGGTCTTTCTATTCTGTTCCATTGATCTGCATGTCTATTTCTCTGCCAATACCATACTGTTTTGTTTATAGTAGCTCTGTAGTATAATTTGAAGTTAGGTAGGGTGATAACTCCAGTTCCATTCTTTTTTCTCAGGATTGCTTTGGCTATTCAGAGTCTTTTGTGTTCCATACAAATCTGATGATTCCTCATTCTATTTCTTTATAAAAATGACATTGGGATTTTGATAGGATCACATGAAATTTGTATGTAGCATTGGACAACATAACCATTTTATCTATGTTGATTCTTCTATTCCAAGAACATAGGATATTTTTCCATTTTATTGTGTATTTTTCAATCTCTTTTCATAATGCTTTGTAATTTTTAGTATATGGGTCTTTCATGTTCTTTGTTACATTTATTCCTAGGTATTTTATTCTTTTGGTTGCAATTGCAAAAGGTATTGTTTTGTGGTTTGTTTGTTTTTTGAAATTTTATTGTTAGTATATAGAAAGGGAATGGATTTTGAAGACATATAAACCAGCCAATAGATATATGAAAAGATGTTCAACCTTACCTCCAATTAGGAAAATGCAACTCAAAACTACAATGAGATACCACCTCATTTCTGTTACAGTGTCCATTATCAATAAGACAAGCAATAATAAGTGTTGGAGAGGTTTTGGAAAAAAGGGAACCTTCATTCACTGCTGGTAGGAAGGTGAACTGGTGCAACCACTATGGAAAGCAGTCTGGCAATTCCTCAAAAAATTAAGAATTAAACCACCATACCATTCAGCAATTCCACTCCTGGATATATTAGTATACCCGAAAAACTCGAAATCATATATTCACAAAGATATATGCACTCCTATGTTCATTGCAGTATTATTCACAGTGGCATGGAAACAACCAAAGTGTCCTGTGATAGAGGACTGGGTAAAGATGTGGCTCACATACACAATATAATACTACTCAGTCATAAGTAAGGAAGAAATACTGCCATTTGCAACAACATGGATGGACCTTGAGAATATTATTCTAAGTAAAATGTCAGTCAGAAAAAGCTAAGAACCATATGATTTCACTCATATGTGGGATATAAAACTGAAACTTGTGAACAACAAACAGCAGTGTGGTGGCTACTAGAGGTAAAGAGGTTAAGAGAGAAAGGAGGTCCTAATATATGGTGACAGAGATTTAATTTTGGGTGGTGGGAACAGAGTGCAATATCAGATCCTATAACATAGAAACCCACACCTGAAACTTATATGATGATGTTGACCAATGTCACCCCAATAAATTTAATTTAAAAAAAATATTCAATTGGCCAAAAGGGAATTTGAAGAAAAATTGTCAATTCAAAATATATATTTATACTAGGGGAGGAAGATGAGAAGGTATTAGTTTCTTAAGGTAGCCGTAATGTATAATATTATCATGCTCTTAATGACTTAAAACATCTTAAGTATCTCATAGTTCTCAAGGTCAGAAGTCCAATACACATCTCACTTGGCTAACATCAAGGTGTTGGCAGAGCTACATTTCTTTCTGGAGACTCCTAGCGGGAGATTCTGTTTCCCACCTTTTCCAGCTTTTAGAGCTGACCACATTCTTTGACTAAGGCCTCCTTCCTCTATATTCAAAGCTAGCAAACACTGCACTCTCTGACCTTTTTTTCTCTAATTACTGGAGAAGTTGATCTCCCTCAATCATGCCAGGGAAGCGTTTCTCTGCTTTTAAGGATTCGTGTAATTAGATTGGAACCACCTGGTTTATCCAGGATTATATCCTTATCTCAATATTCTTAACCTTAATGATGTCTGTAAAGTTACTTTGCCATAGAAAGTAATAAATTCACAGGTTCCAGGATTAAGATTTGGACAAATTTGGGAGGAGGTGCATTATTTTGCCTGCCACAAAGAAGAAGGAGAAAAAGAAATATTATGGATTCTAAGAGAGTTGATAAATATTTTAGTAAATATTATGGATTTTTAAAATAATTATTACAATCTGGCCACTGGGTGTGTTGTTGGTTTTGGAGCCTCTTGGGAGGGTCACTGGTACATGACAGTGTCAGACACTGCCTGTGAATGGCCTGGGCAACCTGTTTGGTTGGTTTCTATGCCAGTCAGCATCTCTGGGTCTATCAGAACCAAATCTGGGTCAACTGTGAGGAGCCAGTGGCTGCCTAGGAGGTGGAGCTTTTGATGCTGAGTGGCATAGAAACTGACCAATCAAAACCAAATTGGTTGGCAGAGGAGGGCAGTTGCAGGGGTGAGGGGGTGCACAATGGGGTGGCAGTGGAGCAGTTAGGTGTTAATCAGGCCAGCAGGGGTGCAGTTAGGGGGTGATCAGGCTGGCAGGCAAGCGAGCCTTTGGGAACCAGCAGTCCTGGATTGTGAGAGGGATGTTCCATTGCTGGTTTAGGCCTGATCCCAACCTCATGACTTAATTACCTCCTAAAGGCCCCATCTCCAAATACCATTACATTAGAATTAAGGTTTCAACAGGTGAATTGGGGGAGGAAAGTGGTACACAAACATCTAGGGCCATAGCAACAGACTCTCCTGAGTTGCCCAAATTGGGTTGCTTGTGTTGGTGACATTGGGCTAGTTCTCTTGGTTAGGTCTATACTGAATGGAATAGAAGTTTTTCTGAAATCCTAACATTGCATAACCACATCCCCTTATGCTCTTCCTCGGTCATGAATAAGGAAGGCTGGGTTCATCAGATAATTAATGTCTGGTTTTTCCTCACAAAGATCTTTCTAAGACAGCAGCTGCCAACCTCTCTGACCTCATGGACCACCAGTGGTCCTCGGACTACCGGTTGGTGACCGCTGCTCTAAGACACTCAGCCATTCTGAAACAATGCGCTCACTGGGACAGTTCCAAATTAATACACTTATTTGTTATAGACACATTAAACTATAGCAATCAATGACACAAAACACCCAAAAACAATTGTTCAATCTTGATGTAAAGATTAGTAGAATCTAAAGTATATGTTGAATTTTAAAAAGATACCCAACATTAAAAACATAAGTATTAGAAGATCAATGAAATAAAAATCAAGTCCCCAGTATAATTTTGTAGAGGCCTTACTTTCATAAATACATGACTTTTTTATGGCTCTTGGTTACAAAATTTTCAGGAAAGGAATGCTGGTTTTCCAAAGTCACTTGGAGGGATAAATAAGTCAATGTTCTCAAAAAATAAAAATAAGAAAGAAAATAATTGGATAAAATTCACTTATTCATAACGAAATATTTATTTATTTAGTATTAATATTAAGCATAAATTAAATTTCAGACTTTTCTTTCTGACTGAAAAAAGTATTCTGGGTTGTTGATTCAATTCAGTGCAATGCAATGATTACTAATTTGCAGGGTTTGGGGTAAGAAGGGCATTCTTTTGTGAAAGTTGAGGAAACTGTTAAATGTTGGGTATCTTTTTAAAAACTATAGGTAGAATACATAAATACCATTGAATAAGGCCAAGATTCTATACATATGAATATATAGATAGTCAAATCTCAATTCCACACCATGGAGTAAGGATGGCTAATATCAACAGATGTCCCACTACCCACTTGCCATGCCAGAATCCTTTTTAAATAGTGCTTTTGGCAGCCAAGAACAGTCACTGAGTGTATCAGTTTGCTAGGGCTGCCATAAGAAAATATCACTGCATAGCTTATGCAACAATTCCAGAAAGTGGAAATCTAAGATCAAGGTGTCAGCAGGTTTGGTTTCTTCTGAGACCTCTCTCCTTGGCTTGCAGACACATGCCTTCTTGCTGTGTCCTCACTTATCTTTCATTTGTGCATGTACCTCCCTGCTGTCTCTTTTGTGTGTTCAAATTTCCTCTTCTTATAAGGACACCAGTCAAATTGGATTAGGAACCACTGCAATGGCCTCATTTTAGCTAATCACCTCTTTAAAGACCCCATCTCCAAAGACAGTCTCATTCTGAGGTACTAGGGGTTGGACTTCAATACATGAATTTTTGAAGGATTCAATTCACCTTACTACACACAGATATAATGTATTTGCTATTTCTGCCACAGAGTATGAATGCAATCATTTTACCCAGAAATAATTAAAAATAATACTACTTAAATAATGTTTTTTAACTGAAATGTTTTCCAACCCCTGGACCAGAGTACACTGCTTTGAGAATGAATGTTTATTGCATGATCTCATCTTCAGGTGACCTCCTGAGTTCCTGGGGCAGTGTAGTGGGAGGTGCCCGCTGTAAGCAACACTCCCCTCAGGGGGACAGCTTATCGTCTGGAATGGCTCCTCAGTGGAATCTGTGTAATGGCTTCCCTGCCTCTCAAGAGTCAACCTGAGCCAAAACCGCAGTGGGGACTGCTCCACAGCACTGAGTCAGTGTCCTGGCCTTGGGAAGTGCTCCTCTACCTCTTTAGCCTAGAGGGGAGCCAAGATTGTAAAACCTGAAGAATGTGAGCCACAGAGATTCTATCTCGCTGGAAAATATTGCAAACACATTTGAACATAAGCACACAGATTAGAAGAGTATTTCCCAATCAACTTCAGTTAACAGTTATTGTCACTGGAGAGCAACAATAACCCTTTATCACTTCAGAAATGACCCACATCCACAGATTGAAATCTAGAAACGGTTCCATGATTATTTTAGATGGAAGACCCAAGGAAAATTATATTGAGAAAAGTGACATAGAGGCAGGTAAAAGTTGCAGATTGGTAATTAGCAAAGAAACACAGGCATATATTTTTCAAGGCTTAGTGAATTTTCTGGAATTATGCAATAGATAAATGACTCAAAACAACCCATTTGAAACATTGCCCTCCAGGACTAGAAGAAACCTCAAAGGGCCTGTGCTCTGAGATCGTCTCACATCTTTTCTCTTATCAGAGGTGTGTCCTAATGCTGTTCTGGGAGGACTAAGCCTGCCAAAGGCCATGTGACGTGCTGGAAATGCCAAGTTCCAGAAAATAACACAGTGACCTTGATGGCAATACAATGTAACATCTCTAAGCTTCAAGTTCATACGAATTTGTATAAATATACATTTCAGAGAAAACCTCTATTTTTTTCCTAAACACACAAAAATAGAAGCTACCATTTTGTTTTAAGTTAGAATGAAAGAACATTATCCCTTATATCATTGGAATATATTAAATGACTAATTACATCAAGAAAGTCTATGTATGTCAACTGTACTAAAATTTAAAAAAAGAATAGGCTAGAAATTAGTCCTTTGGAACAATCTGCTTCATAGATTAGCATGAGAGCTTATTTGCATATATGCTGCAGCCACATTTGGAAGAGTGTGTGTATATGTGTGTGTGTATATATAGCATATATGGCATATATAGTGTTTTAAAGGGAGTAAATATCATGTAGTTCCAGTTAATTCGGGAGGCAAAAGACAATTTTAGTGTTTTTGCAACATTTGACAATCACTTCATTTTTGTAATATCATCTAAATTAGCATTTTAAAGAATCCCACATATTACTTAACAGAAAAGGCCTAAGTCATATCAGAAGAGACTGGAGGCAAATTAAGTTTCCTTTTGTCCAACTTTGTGTCACTTCCTGCCTCCATAAATAGGGAAAGCAAAATATCTGTGCTTCTTATTCATGTACATCTGCCAAACCAATTAACACCTCCTGAATGTTATCTTAATTGCATTTATTAACATAACATTATCATAGCAGGGAGATAACATTCAGGAGGCTTTAATTGGCTTGGCAGGCACTCTTGAAAGGGGAGCAGAAAGAAGGGCCCTTCTCAGTATCTTGCCTTTCTTCTTTATGGTGGTGGGGAGGAAATGAGATTTCCTCGAAACAGAAAATATATCCCTACCAAAATGGCAGCCGCACCACAGGGTCACTTGATTCTCCTTCCTAAAAGTTGTAAACAGCTGTCTGCTGTAAAGCCTGCCTCTTCAGCAGTTTACCTAGATGACCACTCCACATTACTGTCTCTGCACTTCTGGCTAAGGAGGCCCTGGAGGTGGGGAGGCACAGAAATGCTTCTCAGGAATGCACTGGGCCACAGTCATAAATGTTTATATACCTCAACTGCTTTAGAAATAGTCTGAATAAGTTCCTCGGATGAGAATTTGATAGGACTCCTACTCTATTCTTACAAAATCATAGAACTACAGAATGTTATAGCTAGATGCATTCATTAACTCATTCAGTAGGCATTACTAAACACCTACTGTAGTCCAGGGACTGTAAAACACAGAAGTAAAGAGATAAGCAAGACTCAATACCTGGCTCAAGATGTCCAGCTGGCACAGGAACTGGTCATGTAGATAGTGACCACAGGTGTGTGGCTTATTGTAGACATCCAATACATATTTATTGAATGGATGAATTAAGGAATTATGATGACTGTGGTTCCACTCTGGTAATAGTAGGGGGGGGGGTTAGGGAATATGTGGGCATAGGGATATGTGTAGCAGAAGGCAAAACTAAAGCCAACAGATGATTGTAGAAAGATTTGAATAAAGCAGAAAAACTAGGGATGAAGAGGAGGGCACAGATGAGAAAGTCCACGTGGGAAAAATAGCTGCTAATATTTACTGAGGGTTTTCTTTGTGCTTTTGACCAAAGCAGTGTTGTTAACACTTGATATGAATTAAATTTTTCTCAAGAACCATGAGGTGGTTCTATTCAATTAGAATGTGGGAGGCTGAAGAATGCCCCCTCCCCAAGGATATGTACTCTCTAATCCCTTGATCCTGTGAATATGTTACTTACATAGCAAAAGGGACTTTGTAGATGTAATTAAGTTAAGGATTTTGCAATGAGGAGGTTATCCTGGATTATCCATATGAACCTGATGTAATTACAGGTCCTTTACTTGAAGGGGACAGGAATTACAGGTCCTTTACTTGAAGGGGACAGGAGTAGAGTCAGCGTGAAAGGTCCAAGTATGGAAGCAGAGGCCAGAGGAAAGAGAAGATGCTGTGCTACAGACTTTGAAGATGCAAGGCCAGGAGCCAAGAAATGTAGGTGGCTTCTAGAAGAGTTTTCCTGCAGCATGCTGTGTAATTCTCCAAGTTACTCTTCTCATTTTAAAAATATGTTTCTATTGACTTTATAGAGGAAGGGGGGGGGGGTTTAGATAGAAACATCAATGATGAAAGAGAATCACTGATTGGCTGTCTCCTGCATGCCCCCTACTGGGGAGTGCAACCCAGGAATATGCTCTGACTGGGAATCAAACTGTGACCTCCTGGTTCATAGGTCCATTGAGCAACATTGGCTGGACTCTTCATTTTCTTTAGAGCACTTATCTCTGTGGGAAGGAACTTAATTTAATTGTACAATATTTTTCTTTAAAAAAAACCAAAAACCTGTTTCCCCTATTACATTCATCATTGACCCAGTGCCTGACACAACAAATGTGCTCAATAAATGTTTGTTAAAAGAATATAGGAAGTCAAGAAGTTCTCAAACTTGCTCAGAGTGGCACATCCTGGCTGTCAGGAAGTCCTCCTACCGTCTTGATATGTTGAAACAACAGACTATAATTACTTTGTGACATGGAAGTGCACTGCTCAGATCTCATTTCCATGAAGAACTTCCTGACCCAGCTCTTGGGAATGTGGTCTGCTGACAGCCTTTACTGTTAGCCCCTTCAGGGATTATCTCACTATCCCATTACCTCATTACCTCAGAAAACTGCCTTACCAAAGGTTATATCCTTCTCAGGGTGGCTTACATCCAACCATTGATTGAGACGGGTTTAAAGGCCTGGCTGGCCATTTTAGTCCAGCATGGGACAACTCTGGTAGGCTGTTTTAGCTCTGGAGTTCCTTGTAGGGTGGTCCAAGGCTGTCATTGGGCCCAGATTGTGCTTTATTTCTGCCTCACCTGATCCGGTTTTCCCTTCCCCTCCATAGGTGTTGATCTCAAGGACACTCCTTACTAAACATCCTGCACACTAAGCTCTGTCTTAGAATCTGCTTCCTGAAGACGCCCTTCCTCCCCCTTATCTTAAACAATCACTAAACATAGGATTCTCTCTTGAGCCAGGTAGTTATAAGTAAACAGAAAACAGAACCCACAATTTAAGAAAAATTTAAAGAGCTTATATTAAGGAAGTCCTCTCCACTAATTATTATCTTCTCACTGAATTAGGAAAAGACTTCTATTATTAAAGAATTATCCGTGAATCCTTCAAATGTCGATGCCTCCCAGAAACATGGTTTGATAGTCATATCAAATCTCTGTCCTAAGTATCTCTTGATCTTGTCTCTGATTCATCAACATCATCTCTGTTAATTCAAGGCATCCATTAGTTTTCTCTTGGTTTAAAAAACAATTTTGAGTCCCTTATTTTGTCTCCCACCAATTTTGTCTCCATTGTTTGGTTTAAACTCCCCATCACCTAAAACATAGATTCTAAAACCTTAACATGACATCCAAAGCCCTCTCTGATTGGGCTTTTCTGTTTTGGGCTCATCACTGGCATGCCTAATCAACCTCTCCGCGACACCACTGCTACTTTGATTTGGTCCTATCAATGCTCCAAATTTTCCATGTCCATCTTGACCTACATTCTCTTAAGAGCTCCAGCTTTTCTTTTCTTTCAAATCCTTACCCAAGGATATTTTTTCCCATTGATTTCTAGAAAGAGTGGAAGGGAGGGAGAATAGAGAGATGATAGATAGATAGATAGATAGATAGAGATTAATGATGAGAGAGTGATCAATCCACTGCCTCCCACACAATCCCCACTGGGGATTTTGAGCCCACAACTTAGGCATGTGCCCTTGACTGGAATCCAACCCAGAACCCTTCCATCCACAGGCCCACGCTCTATCCACTGAGCCAAACCTGCAAGGGCTTATTTTTCAAATAATATTTAGCATCATTGGTATCAAGTTTAAACACACACACACACACACACACACACACACACACACACACTTATTGAGATTTTCGTTGACTGTACTAAGTTTTCTGAATTATTTTGGAAGAAAATGGCATCGTCAGAACTATTTTTAAAAAATAAACATAGTCTAATCTTTGTCTTGTTTAAAAACATATCATAACTCCCCCTAATGGGAAAGTCATGTTCCTTTGCATGGCCTATAACACCTTACATATTGTGATCCCTGCTTACCTTTCCATGCCCTTAAGAGATTAAAAAAAAAAAAAAATCTTAGGTTACCATACTTCAATGAATATGGAGCAGTTATTTGAATTTCAAAGTTGGGGTGGAGGTGGTGTGGGAAGGAGAGGATGTATTGGCAGGTTGAAGACATAATTCGGAAATCTTTATTTATCTCACTAGCAGTTATAACCGGAGGCAGGAGCTCCTAAGCTTGATTGCATTTTGGCTTGTAAACCCATCCAGTGGAAGAACATCAGTTCTAACCTGCAAGCCTTCCAAGAATATGCACATGATCAAGGCTATCTTTCTTTTAAGTCTTGGGAAAATTGTGACTTTCTAAAGTTTGGATCCTGCCTCTTAACACTGAAAGAGAAAATTCCACTAACTGCAAAATAAATAAGTTGGCTGTTGTGTGTTTAAATGTGGCATAATCTCCAAACCTGGCCCCAGTAAAAGTTTCTGTTGGCTCTTTTGATCCCTCCTCACCCTTCCTTGTTCTCCATGTGTTTCCCCATTCTCTGCCATGTACAATCTGCTGGTGGAGATCTGGGTCAGTGATTGTGGGTGAGTGAGAAGGAAATGAGAGGGAACAGGGAGAAACATTAAGAAAACTAACTTGGAAATGTTAAAATTTGCTGAGCAAAGACAAATATCTTTTTAAAATTTCTTTTTAATTTTTAAAGTTCTGTTTAAATTTTGAATTAAATTTTCAACTTCCCTTTGAGACATAACATATAAGAATTCAAATATAAACGTTCTTGTGGGATATAGACTATGATTTTTTGGACATCCACACTAGGTCCTGGATACTCAAGGTGTACTTGTTTATAGAAATCACGTTAACTGAAAAAATCTTATAAAAATTCAATCACTGTATTTGAGAATTGGATTTTGTGGTTATCTTGCTAAAGTTGGGATATAAAACAAACCCCTCATTGTATTTAGCATTGGGAAAAGAGTAATTGCATGAGTCTTCAAACTCCACAGATGTCATTTTGGTAAAAGGTTTTTGGTTTCCCTCCAAACAATCTTATTGGATAGATGCTAAAATGGGTACAATAAATTAGCTTTCATTTTTCTATCTTTGTTTCTTTGCCTTGACTTTACTAAGGTTCACATGGCTATTGAACAAGAAATTATTGAAAATATGGACAGAACAAAAACAGAAATAAGAGAAGGCAGGTATAATTTATAAATTGGCGCATCGCCAGTGACTAATCAAAAACTTGGTATTAAAGTCCATGTAAATTGAAATTGAATTTCTATAAAACAAACAATGCCCAAAAGTTCACTCCCCCCCCCCCCCCCCCCCGCACCTGCCCTGCCAATGATGTTGTTTTCTGGATGTCCCACACGTGTTACTCCTGCTCTATGATCGCTTTTAAGATTAAGTTGTGAAGCTGTACAACTATTAATGCTAGAGGAATTGAAATATTATTGAGGACGATCTTTCAAAATTCCAGAGAATCACTGGAATTGTATTACCTCTCTCTCACTCTCCATGAAAACATGGTTATAATTTATCAATTATTACACACAAAAAATAGGGGAAGGAACAGAGAGGGGACATATAATATGATTTTAATCCATAAGAAATGTTATAAATGCACCATAACCCTAGTTTCCCCTTTATTTAGTTTTTAAAATATATTTTGATTGACTTCAGAGAGGAAGGGAGAGGAAGAAAGAGAAATAGAAACATCAATGATGAGAATCATCCACTGACTGCTTCCTGCATGCCCCCTGTTGGGGATTGAGCCTGCAACCCAACCATGTGCCCTTGACTGGAATCAAACCCAGGACCCTTCAGTCCATAGGCCAACGCTCTGTCCACTGAACCAAACCAGCCTCGGCCCTCATTTCCCCTTTGAGCACAGAAGCTTAGTTATATAAGTAGAAATAAAAGAAATCAACCAAGCCATTTGCCTTTCCCAAGATCATGAATTTGGTTTTCAAGGACACTGATTTCCCATACAACCCTGCAGGAAGGTGAACTGAGCTCCATTTGAGGTCACAGCAGGTCATCAGAGGACAGAACTTAATGAGATGTCTGGGCTATAAGGTAGCTCATCAGATGCACATCTGAGAAATCCTGATACATGGATGAGACAGAAGTGACTCATGGATTCAAGTTGAAGCAGGAAGAATGGTGAACAACAAAGAAGGGAACCAAATAATAACTCAAGTCTCAGATGATCGGAGAAAGCAGAGATAAAATGTAATCTTTACAGGGGGCCTTGCCTAACCAGGGCTAAGAGTTAGAAATGCACATTTATCTGCTATTTGTCTCCTTATCTGAAAGAAATTTCTAGTAGAAATGTGAAAAAAATTTCATGCAATAGGACCAGGGCATGCACTGACTTGTTAATAAATTATATCTATTGCATAGGGAGGAATCAAAGTTATCAAACATTATAGAACTTATGTTCTAATATAGAGAGAGACTTCTGTTTTTGTCATAAATAAAAGAACATTTCAAACATACACGGAAGTAAAGGGGAACAACACACTGAACCTCATGTACCCATTACCCAGCTTTACCAAATGTCAATGTTTTGCCTAGCTCAAAAAAATTTCTTTTTGATGAGGGGAGTTGGCATGAGAAGAGACCTGGAGGGTGAGACACACTCTGAAGAGGGGAAGCCAAGGCCCACACCATTAGCAGGGCTCCCTGAATCCCTCCAGAGTGGCAGTATTACAACATTACTGCATTACTTGTTAAACGAAAGGTTTTAGCTCCGTGAATAATCAGGTAATCAAAAAGTAGTTACTGCTTTGGTTTTTTATTATAAGTTCCTCAGTCACTTACATTTAAACATTTTAAATATATCATTATTTTAAACACACATCATTATTTTAATTATATCCAATTAAATATACTTGCATCTCCTCAGCATGCATCACTCTGTACTTTACTAAAAAGCACTTTGAATCAAATTGCATGCCAGCATTTTTTATTATAATTTATGTGCACGTATCTGCAGATTTATACATTTTGGAGATTAATTATCAAAAAGTTTGTCTGCCAAATAGTGGAATAAAGGCTGCCTGTGACTCAGTCCTGATCACATGAAAACAATATTGCTAGGTTACAGCAATATAAGAAAATAAAATCTTTAATGACTGCTTTTAGCTCCCGTTGAAGGACTTTAGCTCTTTTTACCCAAAAGTCTATAGCTTTTTATATTTGCTTTTGTATCACTCATAGCTTGGCATAAGAAATTCTTACTACTGGTGTTTGACATATGATGGAGTAGTGCAAAGACTCTTAAACTAGAATTCAATATGCAGTTCTTGCACGCTAGCCAGCTCTTTGCTATCAGCTGCCGCCCACCTCTCTGGCTTTCTATAATAAAAGAATCCACCTAATAAACTCATAAAAGAAGGATTCAGCTCATCGAAAAAAAAATTGTTGGAGCCAACCTCCTGGTACAGTTTGATTGCTGATATCTTGACTGGTTCCGATAATCTAGTTGCCAAAACTTCAGATTGACTCTCACTTAAACTCTTACCTTTTCAGCTCATGCCCCCTGGTTTTGGCACATTTATTTACTTTCTCTAGTATATGAATAAAAACTTTTCTAGATGGTTTCTGGATTAACTAATTTCAAGCTCTGACATATATTTTCCTCAAAGGAGGATGCCTGCTGTCAGAGCAGCTGTGTGCTCTTTCCCACCCCATCTTCCAGGTTTAGTGTTACAAACTGGGTTGCTCTGTGACCTGGGATGTATCAGTTCCATTTTCTAATACTTTCCCAACTGAAAGATCTCGGTCTAGACTATTTCTAATGGTCCTTTTTTTGGTTAATATCCTACTTTGTTTGTAATATTTGCCTTATCCTATATAATAAAAGGCTAATATGCAAATTGTTTCCAGGGACAGGAATTTGACCAACCAGGAGATAGATGTGTACTGACCACCAGAGTGTGGTGTGGAACATGGCAGGCATTGGCAACATGTCACTGGCAGTGGTAGCAGTGGAGGCACTGCCAGCCCCCATGAGAGTGGGACTGTGGCGGGATGGTGAAGAAGATGAGTGGGCAGTGCCAGGCCAAGGCGGATGTGAACAGGGGCTCTGATTGCCCTGTCACCCCAAAGATGGCAATCAGTGGCAGCGGGGGGGCAGGGCAGGTGAGTGGGCGGTGCCAGGTCAAGGTGGGTGCGAGCAGGGTCCCGATTGCTCTGCTGATTTCCCACAGATCGGCCCTGATCACCAGCCAGGCCTAGGGATCCTACCCATGCATAAATTTCATGCACCAGGCCTCTAGTTTTTAATATTACACAATTATATACAATTACACTCTCATTGCAAATGTACATGAATATAAGGAAAATGGCTGTGGAGTCCCTTTAACTTCATTGTCCTCCTTATCCCCCCTTTTATAGCCAAAGATAACTACCCACAGAAACATTCCTTGATTAATTTATCTAATAACATTTTGTTACACAGAGTTGCTTCTTTGTACATTCTATTTTGGACAGTGTTAGTCATTCTAGAGGCTGTGCTTGTGAGGAATGGTGTGGGTGAGCTAAAAGGCTCAAGCTTTCAGCAAAAGATTTGAAATATGAATAATGAATTATTCTCTTGGGTTTGCATAAGATTCTGTGAAGTTAGTTCCCTCCCTTTCCAACGAAGAGGAAATTTGAAGGGAAGGAGATGGTGGCGAGGTAAATAAAAAGAGGAAATAATATTCTGTCATTTTACAGATTTCGGTGTGTAAAACTAGTCATTCAGAAATTTTATTTCCTTTTTTAAATAGCCCATGAAACTTATGTGGAGAATAGTATTTTTTTGGATTAAGTTTTGTGATACCAATGACTAAATTTTTCATTGAGTAGAGTAACCAAGAGCTTAGATTATGGTAAAGTTCTATATAAATATATGATTCTCTTTTAAAAAGTGCTCTTCATTAAAATGATGAAATGTGACAAGTTCTATTGGCAAATTATTGTATTAAGAACAGAGCATGTTAGTGCTAAATTTGAAGAAATACAAATACATTGGTATGTTCTGGTTTCCTTGTCACTAGCATCACCTATTATCAACAGCTAATTATTTGAACAACAGTGCATTGGGAAAATAATTTTTACTTAACCTTGAATCAGACTCTTTCTAGAGTGAATATAGTTCCAAGGTTTTTAGAAGGTGATCAGAGGGGCATATAAAGCACTTGCACTTTCCTTTCTATTGTTAATCTGTTCACTTTAGCATATAGTACTTAAACTCATTTTACATAAGAGTTTATAAGAATAAATTCCATTTTCTGTTTCCATTTAATTGCATCCTCACCCCATGTAAAATTAGAGGGTAAAAATGACAATTCCTACATGTATTAAACATCAACTTCAGTAATTTTTTTCCTAAGCAAAAGAATTTACAATATATTTTTCTTTCATTAAAAAACAAACAAAACCCCCCAAATAGCGATTAGTACATAAAGCCAAAATACTAAAGATTATCTATTACTGAAAGCAAACAATTCTGCACTGCAAATTCTGTACCCAACAAAATATGTGTTCTAGTGGGAGGTCAAAATAAAGATATTTTTGGACATGACCACAGACCCTCTTTGAAAGCAACCCTCAAAGCACATTGCTGTAAAACAATTTTTCAAAATGTACATAAAGCAATGAGGATGAAGTGGGCCAAAAAACATTAAAGTTATAGCTGAGTTTAAAGAACTTGTTTGACAGATAATATAGAAATAGTTGTTAATAATATGAAACTAAAATCCCAACCTGCAAGTAGGAGATGTGAGAGTACAGGGATTACAGAATAGGGGGAAAAAAGGGGTAGGGCTAGAATTGAAAATGTCTTAAGATTCTTATCTTGGTCAGGAGGATAATAGAGATATGATTTTTAGATATTGATAAGATACAGTCATGTGCCCATAAAAATATTTGAGTCAAGGATGGTCTGCATAGATAATGGTGGGACCATAGATTATAATGGAGCTGAAAAGATCCTATCACCTAGTGACTTCATAGCTGTTGTAACCTAGCACAAAGATTGCAAAACCAAGGCTGTGGTTGAGATGGCAAGCAACTTTAACCTGGGTGCAAATGAGGATGACATTGAGGAGCTCCTAGAGGTGGTCCCTGAGGAATGGACTCATGAGGAGTTGTTGGAACTGGGCCAGGAATGCATAGCTGAAGAAGAGGCAAGAGAAAAAGAAACTACAGAGGGGAAAAAAGAAGACCCCTCCCTCACCCCCCAAAAATTCACATTGAAGGGTTTGGCAGAAGCTTTATCAGACCTTGATAAGCTCCTTAATAGTTTGAAAACATAGACCCCAACCCAGAAAGGTTTTCAGTAATAAAAAGAAATGTTCATGGTGCACTATCTGCTTATAAATCTATGATGAAAAAAGAGACAAACCAAGCAAATCACCTAAGACATATTTCTGAGAGCATGACGGCTCCTCAAGAAGAGCCTCAGGCAGGTCCTTCAGGAAGCGTTCCAGAAGAAAGAATTGTTATCATAGGCAACAACAGCTCCATGCACAGCTGTATAGTGTTTGTGTTTAAGCTAAATGTCCCTATAGAAGAGTCAAGAGGTAAAAAACAATTTTAAGCTTATAAAGTAAAAAAGATACAGTAAGCTAAGGTTAATTTATTGTTGGAGAAAAATATTTTTAAAAATATATTTTTATTGATTTCAGAGATGAAGGGAGAGAGAGAGAGAGAGAGATAGAAGCATTAAAGATGAGAATCATTGATTGGCTGCCTGCTGTATATGTCCCCTACTGGGGATCAAGCCCTTAACCAGGTCATGTGTCCTTGGCCAGAATCGAATGTGGGATCCTCCAGTCTACAAGCTGACACTCTATCCACTAAGCCAAACCAGCTAGGGCAGTGGTTGGCAAACTCATTAGTCAACAGAGCCAACTATCAACAGTACATCAATTGAAATTTCTTTTGAGAGCCAACTTTTTTAAACTTAAACTTCTTCTAACACCACTTCTTTAAAATAGACTCGCCAGGCCATGGTATTTTGTGGAAGAGACACATTCAAGGGGCCAAAGAGCCACAAGTGGCTTGCGAGCTGCAGTTTGCCGAACACAGGGTTAGGGTAAGAGAAAAATATTTTTACTAAATTTATTGTAGCCTAAGTGTACAGTATAAAGTCTACAGTAGTGTACAATAATGTCCTAGTTCTACATATTCACTTACTGACTCACTCAGAGCAACTTCCAATTCTGAAAGCTCCATTTATGGTGAATGCCTTATACAAGTATATCATTTTTTAAAATCTATTACACCATACTATTTTTTTTTTACTGTGCTTTTTCTATGTTTAATTACACAAATACTTTCCATTGTGTTACAATTGCCTACAGCATTCAGTATGTAACATGCTGTACAGGCTTGAAGTCTAGAAGCAATAGACTATTCAATATGGTTTAAGTGTGTGGCAGGCTACACCATCTAGGTTTGTGTAAGTGCACTCAGAGATGTTCATACAATGACCAAATAACCAACCTAATAACAAGCAATACATGACATTATATACTTTTAAATGTGAATATTTATTTATTTACTTAGTTGTTTTTTTGTGTTTTTTTTGTTAACCCTCACTAGTTGGTATTTTTTCATTGATATTTAGAGAGAGTGGAAGGGAGGGGGAGAGACAGAGGAAGCGAGAAACACCAATTTGAGAGAGACACATCAATTGGTTGCCTCCCACATGAGCCGGCAACCAAGGTACTGCGCTTGACTGAAATCGAACCTGAGACCCTTCAGTCCATGGGCCAATGCTCTATCCACTGAGCCAAATCAGCCAGGGCCAAATGTGAATATTTCAATGTCAAGGAAACTCCTAAGAAGAATAGAAAAAACATACATATCTTTTTAACATTTAAAAAAGAAGAAAATAAATGGAACAGCTAAGCTAATTCAAAAAAAGGCAGGTAATAAAAAGGAAACTAAATGTAAAAGAATGATAAATAGAAAACATAAAAATAAGTTCAAAAATAGGTCAAATATATAAGTATTCACACTAAGTGAGAATGGTTTAAATTATTTTTTAATTAATTAATTAATTTATTTATTTAAAAATATATTTTATTGATTTTTGTACAGAGAGGAAGGGAGAGAGATAGAGGGTTAGAAACATCGATGAGAGAGAGTCATCGATCAGCTGCCTCTTGCACACCCCCTACTGGGGATATGCCCGCAACCAAGGTATTCAATACATGCCCTTGACTGGAATCGAACCCAGGACCCTTCAGTCCCCAAGCCGACGCTCTATCCATTGAGCCAAACCGGTTTCGGCTAAATTATTTTTTTAAAACACAGACTTTCAGACTGGAAAATGGAAAAAGAAATCCAATTTTTTTGCTGTTAAGATATGTGACACCCCCTCAAAAAATATACAAAAAGTTTGTTTAAAAAAAAAAAGTCATGAAATTGTATGCAGAAAAAAATTATAAAATATAAAGCAAAGAAAAAAAGAGTGATTAAAATCTAATGAGAAATGGATAACCCACAATCATAGTGGTAGATTTTAATATAACTGACAAAAATGAATAAATCCAGGAGTCAGAATTTTAAAACATATTTAATAATCTTGCTCTAACATATATAATTTATAAATATAAAATATTTATAAACTTTATATTCTTTCATAGAGAACTTACACTATTTCATGGAACATTTACAAAATTTGATCCTGTATTAGTCTACAGGAAAATCTCCATGAGTTCCAAAAGCAGAAATCATAGTTCATATTCTTTGAACAAAATACAGCAAATGTGAATAATAACAATAGGAGACTACAGTAGTCCTAAACCATACATTTCAAAACAAAAAAAAGATACACTCTCCTAAATAACTCTTGTTTATAGGGAAAATAAAGACAGAAACTATTAATCATTTATGAGTAAACAAGAGTGAACATTCTATCAATGAACACTTGCTGACTATGGCTAATGCAGCACTTAGAGGAAATTTTATAGTCTCAATACCCCTATCCTACATAATAAAAGGGTAATATGCAAATAGGCCCTTCGACTGGGAATTTGGGCCTGCCAACCTCCTGTGTCCATTCCCTCAGGCCAGCCCGGCCTGATCGGTTCTGATCAGGGACAGGCCAGCTGGACCCCACCTGTGCACGAATTTGTGCATTGGGCCTCTACCAGTAGTTAGAAAATGAAGAGTAAAAAACTCACGGAGAAAAAAAACAAAACAGTCAAATAAATAAGAATGTACAAGAATGAAGATAATAAATGAAATTAATGACATAGATACAGAAAACACCAAAGAATGGACTCTATAAAACCCAAAGCTACTTCTTTGAAGGGGAGTATGAATTAGACAAGACCTTTAGTAAGTCTGGTCAAGAAGAAGAAAAAATAAAAGATGACCACTTTGGAAACAAAAGAGAGCACAACCACAGATTCAGGGAAAATTGAAAAACTTATAAAAGTATACTGTTTTTAGCTCGGCCTGTGTTGCTCAGTAGTTGAGCATCAACCTATGAACCAGGAGGAGTCCCCATCAGGGCACCTGCCAGGGTTGAGGGTTCAATCCCCATGGGGCGTGCAGAAGGCGACTGTTCAATGATTCTCTCTCATCATTGATGTTTCTATCTCTCCCTTTCCCTCTGAAATTAATAAAAACATATTAAAAATAAAACAAAATAAAAGTATATCTTTGACCTTAAATTACACATTCAAAATCTATTTGAAAAGAAACACTTTTCTAGAAAAATATAAATTACTAATATTATTTCAAGAGATGGGAGAAAACCTAAAGAGAACTGTTCTCATAGAAGAAATTGACAAGGTAATAAAAATATCTACCCAACAAAAGATACTAGGCCTTGACTATTTAATGGACTATAAATTTTCAAAAAAATTTTAATTAGTTAATCTCTTCTATAAATAAAAAGAAGCAAATTATTTCAATTCAACTATCATTTTATGTAGTTGAGGTACCAAAACTGACAATGACTACACACACAAATTATTTCAATTCAACTATCATTTTATGTAGTTGAGGTACCAAAACTGACAATGACTACACACACTAACATACACAAATAAAATGACCACTTTTGGCCAATTTGCCTTATAAACATAAATATAGAACTCCAAGTAAAGTATTATTTAATTGAATTCACTATTACTAAGTGATAGTAATTCCCAGGAATGCAATAGTAATTGAATATTAGGAGATGTATTTCTATATTTTACTACATTAAAAAGTTAGAAAAATCTCAGGTTATCCCAATAGTGCTAAAAAAAAACATTTGATATACTGTAAATTACTATTTATTGGTGATTCTTTTTCTTTTTTTTCTGTTTGTGATTTAAAATAATGAAAACAAAGTGACTTATAAGGTAGTCAGAGGAAGAACTTTGTTAACTTCATAGAGAGCATCTAACGGAAATCTAAGGCAAATACAAAAATTTTATGGTAAAATAAAGCATACTATAGAAAGGAGGACGGCTTGTTATCACTACCCCTACTCAAAATTATAATGAAAGTCCTAGCTAAAGCTTTTAGGTATTCAGAAATAGATTAAGAAGAAATGTATATAATACTGGGAAGGAAAACATAAAATGTTTCAATATATGAATATGTAAAACCTGCCTACAAAATATAAAAGAATCAACTGAAAAACATTAGAACTCTTGAGTATTTAGTACAAACTACAGTACTACATATCAATTTGTAAAATCCAAATAACTAATGGTCATGGGAACTCTCTAAAAATTAAGAAAAATACTATGTTTCAGTATGAAAACACTTAATATAATATTTAAAATATGTAAGTTCTTTACAATTAATCCATAAATTCAATCCAGTCCCAATTATAAGTTACTTTATTTTAACTGGTTTTATTGTAGTAACATTGGTTAATATAGATTTCAGGTGTACAATTCTATAATACATTATCTGGGATGTTGTATTATGTGTTCACCACTCCAACTCATGTCTCCTTCCATCACCATTTATGCCCCTTTTATCCTCTTCTTTCTCCCTGACACTCATTTCCCTCTGATAATCACTATACTACACCTTTTTCACCTAGCCCCTCAAGACACTCCCCTATGGCAGCTATCATACTGTTCTCTGCATCTATGACTCTATTTGTATTTTATTTTTTGTTTATTTTGTTCATTATATTTCACATATAAATGAAGACATGTGGTACTTGACTTTCTCTGACTGGTTTATTTCATTTAGAATAGTACTCTCCAGGTCCCTCCATGCTGTTGCAAAAGGTAAGATTTCCTTTTTTTTGTGGCTGAGTAGTATTCCACTATGTAAATATATAATTTTTTATCCACTCATTCATTAATGAGCACTTGGGCTGCTTCCAAAGGCTACTGTAAATAATGCTGCAATGAACATATATTCTTTCAAATTAATGTTTTATGTTTCTTTGGATATATTCCCCAAAGTGGAATAAGTGCATTATAATTTTTTGAGTTAACTCCATACCGCTTCCCACTGTGGCTGCTCCAATCTGCATCCCCACCAACAGTACATGAGGGTTCCCTTTTCTTCACATCATTGCAATAGTTGTTGTTTGTTTAGATACATTGATTTCAACATTTTTCTTGAGGACAAAATGTAGGATGGATATATATATATATATATATATATATATATATATATATATATATCCTACATTTTGTCCTCAAGAAAAATGTTGAAATATATAAAGAATAATTATATATATATATATATATATAATTATTCTTTATATCTCAAACATACTTTAAATTAATGTTTATCTCTTTGATATGTAGTAAAAGCTTCAAAAGGAAGAGAAAATGTTCAATATTACCTATGATAATTTTAATGAAAAAGAACAATGAAGGAGAACTTGTTTTATCAGATGTCAAAATAGGACATGTAGCCATAACAATTGAAATGGTGTTGAAAGCAATGACTTGAGAAGAGATAGGTAATTGCAACAGACATTAGAGACTCCTAAACACCTGCAGGTATTTACTCTATGGAAAAGTTTGCATTTCAGATAAGAGAGTAAAGTGTGGACTATTTAATAAATGGTGCTGGGAACATTAGCTATTTATTTGGAAAGAAAATAAAGTAAGAGCCTTATCTCTTAGATACATAAAAATGAATTCCAAATGCATCAGGAAGCTAAGTGTAAAAATAAATTCATAAATATATACAAGTATTAGAAGAAAATGTAAGAAAAAATAACTCAGGGTGGAAACATCCTTTTTAAGATAAAGTAAAAATTCAGGGGCTGTTAAAAAATTAACTTATTTTTATAGCATAAAATATAAAACTTCTATAGGATGAAAGACAATTAAAAAGTTAATGATAGGAACACTTCCAAGCTCACTCTCTGAAGCCAGCATTACCCTAATACAAAAACCAGATAAAGACAACAAAATATCCCTCATGAACATAGATTTACAGGCCAATATCCCTCATGAACATAGATGCCAAAATCCTCAACAAAAGTCTAGCAAATTGGATCCAGCATTACATCAGAAAGATCATACACCATGACCAAGTAGGATTTATCACGGGGATGCAAGTATGGTACAATATCCAGAAATCAATAAACATGATATATCACATAAACAAATTGAGAGATAAAAATCATCTAATCATATCAATTGATGAAGAAAAAGCATTCAACAAAATCCAACACACTTTCTTGATAAAAACTCTCAGCAAGGTGGGAATAGAAGGATCATACCTCAACATAATAAAAGACTTATATGACCAACCTACAGCCAACATCATACTCAATGTGCAAAAACTAAAACCATTTCCCTTAAGAATAGGAACAAGACAGGGATGCCCACTCTCACCACATAGTATTGGAAGTACTAGCCATTGTGATCAGATAATAAGAAGAAATAAAAGGCATCCAAATTGGAAAAGAAGATGTAAAACTGCCCTTATTTGCAGATGACATGATACTGTAATAGAAAACCCTAAAGACTCCATAAAAAATTATTAGATTTAATAAATGAATTCGGTAATGTAGTGGGATACAAAATTAATGTCAAGAAATCTATGGCATTTCTAAACACCAAGAGTGAACTTATAGAGAGAGAGACTAAAAAAGCAATCCCATTTACCATTGCACCAAAAAAATTAAGATACCTAGAAATAAACTTAATTCAGGAGGTAAAAGACCTGTACTTAGAAAACTACAGGACACTGAAAAAAAGAAAAAGAGGAAAACATAAACAGATGAAAGAAAATATCATGGTATGGATTCTTAGAATCAACATCATTAAAATGTCCATACTACCCAAAGCAATCGATTCAATGCACTCCATATTAAAATATCAAAAACAGCATATTCCACAAGCCTAGAATAAACTCTTCAAAAATTCATATGGAATAAAAAAAAAAAGACCCCAAATATCTGCAGCAATCCTGAGAAAGAAGAACAAAGTAGAAAGGATCTCAATACCATATTTCAAGCTGTATTACAAAGCCACAATTCTCAAATAGTACTGGCACAAGAACAGACATATAGTCCAATGGAATAGAATAGAGAACCTAGAAATTGACTCAAATCACTATGCTTAATTAATATTTAACAAAGGAGGCAAGAACATAGAATGGAGTCAAGAGAGTCTCTTCAATAAATGGTGTTGGGAAAATTGGACAGATAGATGCAAAAAGATGAAACTAGACCACCAACTTACACCATACACAAAAATAAACTCAAAATGGATACAGGACTGAAACATAAGATGGGAAACCATAAAAATAGTAGAGGAATCCACAGGCACCAAAATCTCAGACATATGCCGAAGGAACTTCTTCACTGATACTACTCCTAAAGCATTGGAAGCTAAAGAGAAAATAAACAAAAGCGACTACATATATCAAAATTAAAAGCTTTTGCACAGCAAAAGAAACCATCAACAAAACAACAAGAAGGCTCACTACATGGGAGAACATATTTGCCAATGTTTTCACTAATAAGAGTTTAATCTCCAACATTTACAGGGAACTCATACAACTTAACAAAAGGAAGATATACAACCCAATCAAAAAAGACAACAGACTTAAGTAGATACTTTTCAAAAGAAGACATAAGGAAGGTCCCCCACAACTGCCCTCCTCTCCTGGCCTGGTCCTTCCCAACTGCCCTCCCCTGCTGTCCTAGTCTCCCATAACTGCCCTCCCCTATTTCTCTTATCTTCCTTTAAAGATAGGCATTAGCCCTATTGGTTTGGCTCATGAATAGAGGGTCGGTTTGGGGATCAAAGGGTCCTTGTGCAGGAGACAACCAGCTGATGTGTTTCTCTCACATCAATATTTCTCTCTGTTTTTACCTCTTTCTAAAAATCAATGGGAAAATATTCTTGGGTGAGGATTAAAACATAAATAAAATATTTTAAAAAATAGGCATTTAAAAATGTCCATTTTCTAATTTAAGTTACATCCATTTCTGTCCATGAGTCTTAACCCAAGTAGTAATTTAACTTCAATATGAATACATGGAGCTTTAGGAAAAACCTTCTGCCATTCCATTTCTTTAGCAGAGACAGTAGAGAAGTGCAACAGAAAAGAGGTTGGAGGAAGAATCAAGTCACTCCCAACTGTCCTCCCTGCCAGCCTGGTCACCCATATCTGCCCTCCTCTTCCGGCCATCTTTTGACCATATGGGGGAGCCATCTTGTGACCATATGAGGGCAGCCATCTTGTGCAAGGGCGTGATGGTCAATTTGCATATTACCTATTTATTGTATGAAGTGATCACCTTGATAAATCTAGTACCTACCTGACATAGCACATTTATTACAATATTGACTATATTCCCTATTCTGTACTTGACATCCTGTGACTATCCTGTAACTACCAATCTATACTTCTTAATCCCTTCCTCATTTTCACTCTGCTTCCCAGCCTCTCCCCTGTGGCAATGGTCAGTCTGTTATTTGTATCTATGAGTCTATTTCAATTTTGTTTCTTCGTTTATTTTATTCTTTAGATTCCACATGTAAGTGAAATTATATGGTATTTGTCTTTCTCTGACTTATTTCACTTAGCAGAGGCCTGCCTTCCAGGGTCTTTGGAGAGTCACTTAACCTTCTCAGCCTCACTCTATGTCAGCTGTAAAATGAAGAGATTGGGAAAAACAGGAAAATGGGCAGGGATAGGGTGGGTGGGAGAACATAGGTAAGGGACAAGAAAGGCTTTGAAAAGTATAAAGCCACAGACCAGCATGAAACTTTATATAAGCACATTATTCCCCCTCTTATGCACATCCTCACCCATTCTCTTTCATTTATGTTCCCTTTAAAGTAGGCATCTTGGTTCCTCCTAACACACTCAGCTCTATCTTCTGTACCCGAGGCCCTGGATTTCATTATACTTTTTAGGGAGTCCCTGTTTTCTCCCAGAGGGGCATTTAGCTTAGTGTCGAAAGCACAGTGTGTTCCCTTTCTGTTAACTTAACCTCTGTGTTGTTTTTAAAAAATCAGATTAGAAAGAACAGGGACCCTGGAAAGCCTGTGATATGTAAATATTTAGCCAGGCAGATAGGATAGTAAGCATTTTCTCTCTTAACACAAAACATGATTTTATTTGCTAAAGCTGCAATCTTATTTGATAATCCATCAGTTTATTATCAGCTATGTGGTGAGACACAATGCCACAGGGAGATAATCAAGAACCTTCACCTGATACCACAGGGCTGATTACAGGGACTGCAGGAGAGTCTGCTGAAGGGGATTAGGTTAAACATAGCTTTTCTATTTACAGGTGATTTCTTTCAAGCACTTGAACATTCTGCCCAGCCTAGGTAAGTAGGTCATCTGAAAACCTTCAAAGAAGAGGAGTCTTGACAGGTGTGGAACAACTAGACATATCTCTATACCAGGCCACATGCTAAGTGTAGTTCTCATCTCAAGGAGAGAGAGAGAGAGAGAGAGAGAGAGAGAGAGAGAGAGAGAGAGAGAGAGAGAGAGAGAGAGATCCACTGAAGACAGTATTTAAAAAACAAAGTTTGAAACAGAACTGGAAATCCTTCTACCCTAAGGGTAACATTGGGATCTCTAAGTATTATGTCCAGTGAATTGGGTTAGTCAATTGAAATTTTAACATAACAGTGTTTGCAGGCCTACCAAAGATGTAATCTGTGGTTTCTGAACCAGGGGCAACAGCTTCCTAGGATATACTCTGAGACTCTCCTGGTCAGGGCCTTTGGAATGCTCACCTCCAGGGGGCAGAGATGTGATAACGGGGATGGGTCCCAGGAATGCTACAGAAAGGCGGTTATACTTGTGGGATGGGGGTAGGCAGAAAAGCATTTCTTTCCCCCCAGAGTTGACTATCCCATTTTTCTCTTCCTTGAAAGGTATCTTTTCAGGATCTTACACTATGCAAAATAGCTCCACAGGAACATCCAGTCTTCAATAGGCTGGCCTGTGGTTATTTGACTGCTTTCTGGCTACTGGAAATAGAGGCTGTGTGGTTCTACTGTACTCTGCAATTACAACTCATCGAAGATTATCTCACTTGAGTCTTGCCTGAGATGAGCAGAGCAGGGAACTGAGTTTCAAAGAATTGAATTATTTTGCCTAAGTTTATACAATTGTGATTTCTTCCCTTATTTGTTTCTTTCCAATCTTCTCCCTTTTCTCCTTTTCTTTCTCCGTGGACGACATTTTCTTAAGAATGTAAATTCTGAAACCAGATACTTGGTTTTAAATATCTGGCTCTGTATGACTTTGGGTAAGTTACTTCTCTTGGTATGCCTAGGTCTCTGGTGCAAAAATGAGGATAATAATATTGTTTACTCCATTTGGTCACTGGCAGGATAAAGTTGGTTATTATACTAATAAGTGTAGCACTTAAAACAGTGCCTGGTTCATAGCAACCATTCAATGAGTTTTGTCATTATTATTGTTGCTGCTTCTTTCCATTCTCCTATTTGTGCCCTTATCAAACATTAATGGAATGTCCTCTCCGATGGGCATTGTGCTAGGCTGGGGAAATGAGTAAGAAAAGGTCTCTTTTCTAGAAAACTCACTGTATAAGGAGGTGGGCCACTGGGTAAGTGGAGGGGATGGTCATATAATAAATGTATGCCACAGCCTCTGCGTTGTCACAGGTGAACTGTTAGGTGCCCATCCTTAGCTGGGAAGATCGAATGAAACCTGCCATTAGAGTTGAACATTGGAGATGAAGCCAATGTCTTCTAGGCCAATAGGAAAGGGACAGGTAGAGGGGCCAGCATTCAGGAAACTATGGCAGCATGAAGGGGTCTGGGAATGAGGAGTTATATCCGTTAGTTAGGACTGCCATAATCCAGAGCCACAGATGAGTGGCTTAAAAAAGCAGAAATTAATTTTTCCATAGTTCTGGATGCTAGAGTCCAAGATCTAGGTTCCAGCAGATTGGGGCTTCTCTCTGTGACTTGCAGACAGCTGCCTTGTTGCTGTGTCCTCACAGGTCTTCTCTCTGTAGCCTAGTCTCCTAATGTTGGATCAGGGCCCACCAAAAATGACCACATTTTGCCTTAATTACCTCTTTAAAGGCCTTATTTCCAAATGTAGTCACATTCACAGGTACTGGGGGCTAGGGCTTCCACGGATGAATTTTAGCAGGGGACACAATTCAGCCCAACTATGGGCCAGTTCGGTGCATGTGGATGAGCGTCAGGGAGGAGGCCAGAATGCCAGCAGTGCCCAGATCTTGGAAGGCCTGGCTTCTCATCGGGCTAAGGCGTGTGTGGTGGATGGGCATTGACACGCCCACCACCACACAAGCTCCACTGACCCCCTCAGGCTGTGGTATGAAGGGCAGACTGGAAGGAGCCATGTTGCAATAGGTCAGAGGAGATCTGGTTTGACTCCCTTCTCCCCCACATCGCCCCAAGGCCATGTGGCAGTTATAGGGAGGCGTGAATCTCCAGCATCAAGAGGGTAAATGCGAACAAGGCACGTGGGTGTAGGAGGATGGGAGAGGAGGGGGGAGTTTGTGTCAGTGCCCCTGTGGGACTTGCCAGGCTGACAAAAGGGAAGAAGCACCCAAATAACAGACGGAAGCAGGCTCTGGTTTTTCCCTTTCACCCAAAAGCCCCCCCCCCCACCCAAGTGTTTCTAACATAATCACATCTTCCTACTTTATTTTGTAAGTGAGAGAACAGCTTCTCTTCCGTTCTCCTGCCAGGGAGGAGCGCACAGCAGCTCCTTGATGTTGACAGTCAGAGAATGAGATAATTACCCCCGCTCTGGTTTTAGAATCCTGCTCAAACTCCAGCATTTTGGTGCAAAAAGAAATGCCGAGTTGGGAGGAGCAGCCTCGTTTTGCGCTGTTCCCATTTGGCTTGCAGCCCTGAGACAGAGGCATCCCACCTGGTTTTCCTTGGCTCAGGATGTAGTAGCTGCTTGGTCAAGTCACTTCATCTCTCTGAGACTAGGGCCTCCTTTTTGTTCAGTGAGAATAATAATATGTAAATGATGAGGATTCAGTGACTAAAAGTATTAGTCCTTTGTAGACCTTAAAGCTTTATGTAAATGTTGGTTCCTACATTTAAAAACAATATTTGAGGTGTTTACATTCTGTAAATTCGGTGATTTGGCATAAAAAGGTAAGCATTTTTTTTTTACTGTAATCCCAGCTCTGTACTTGTGTCAGGGCCTTGGGCAGGTTACTTGCAAACCCTGGCTGTTACTACCCTGATTTGTGAAGTGGGAAGTTCTCTCGCCCCACTTCCCCACCTTTTCCCTCCCCCACGTTCCTCCCTTCTGTAGCTCCTCTTCTCTCAGATGATGTCAGCATTAATTGGAAGGTGTCCGTGCTGTCTGCCAGGAAAACAGAAAGAGTGATGTCTCATCTGGATGGGTTCCGTGAGCACTAGATTCTCCTTCCTCTGCTTTTGACACGCAGAGTGACAGGCATCGCTGTGTTTAAACAAGTTAATATGTATGTTCCCTGACATAAGGAAGCGCTCTAATCTCAAAATACAGCTTGCATGTCATTTGGTTTTGAGATTTTATTGAGCACTACTAATCTTGACATATTTTGGTTGGCACCACATTCTTGGTATAGTAGGTTAGCGATTGAATAGTTTGCAGACTTTGTGAAACAAAATCCTCATTTAATGGTTTAGTTTGGCTACATTTTGAAAATGTACAAAAACATAATGCATTTCCATTTCATAGGGTTTTTTCCTACCAACTTGTGGCTTTGGGTGTGTGTGTGTGTGTGTGTGTGTGTGTGTGTGTGTGATTCTTTTTCCTTAATGCCCTTCTTTTCTCTCTCTCTCTTTCTCTTTCTTTTTCATGTTCCAATTGCAGCAAACCCAAAGAAGGACGGGCTTGTGAACTAAGGGAACTGTAATCAGAGGAGACCTCTTTGTACTACTTGGTGTGGAGAATGTTTACAGCCTGGCGGCATGTCCTGAACTATTCCGTGTGAATGCAGGGATCCAGGACATCTGAAGGCCACTGCACAGTGGAGTGACAGGTCTGCAGCTCCCCAGCAGAAGCACCTGGACTAAGTGTGCAACAAGGCCTCGGTCAACACCAGGCCCAGGAGTCACTGACCTCTGTGCCCAGGCGGGAAAGGTCAACAGGCCTCTGGCTGGGGTCCTCCTTCTCTGCTTCCCCTCCTGCAGCCTCTCCTGTCCCTAACCCAGGGACAATATTTAGAAAGCAGAGCTGGGTTCAGGCAGCCCTCTCAATTACTTTGGCTGGAACCTTCCTGAGTACATTTTGCTATCTCTTTCTGATGTAAATGGGCACTCACAGTTGGCAGGGGATGCTCTTGCTGTTGTAATTACGCAAGGCATAATTATAGTTCCAGGGCCTGGAAGCAGCATAGAGTTCTTTGGAGAACTTCACAGGGATTTTTCTGTTATGACATAATTTATCTGAGACGGGGGGAGGGGGCGGGGCAAGGCAAAAGGCATTTCCAAAGAGGAAATAATAACACTATTCATGTCAGCGTTCCATTCCATATTGAGAAGAAATCACAAAATCAGAATCTCCTTTTTTTGGCTGGGGGCTGGGGAGGCATCTCAAAATGTTGGATCCATCTAGTGGTGGGAAAATCTGGATACATACTGATGAAACGGATGTGGGTGGAGGAGGATATAAGGATATAAAAATGAATGCTTTTACTTGAGAAAGCAATAATGAAACATCCAGCTGAATTGAAGTGACTTTGTAAGTGCCCTGGGCCCTGGGGATATGGAAAAAGATCTCACCACGGTTATAGTAATCTGGCCTGAACCTGAGTCACAGAATTCCCTGTGCCCCCAGATGTTCAGTAAGAGGGCACGTCCTTACTCTGCTGATGTAGCGAGAAATCACAGACCTGCCAGGGTAATGGAGGGGACAGTGACAGGGGTGGAGAGATGGGGCTGTTTCTCTGTTATGAAACATGTTTTTGTAAATAATTCTGATGTACAGTAGGTATTAAAAAGAGCAACTAAAAGATGTTTTATTTTAGATTAGCGCTAGAGTTAAATTTCCCCCATGGCACTAATAAGCCGGCAGCTTTCATAAGCCCGTTTCCCTCCGTGTTTCTCACAGACTCCAGCTCTGTCTGTTCTGGAATAAGGGTGAGCCACTGCATCATGATTTCTGCCTTAGAAAAGGAGAGAAACCCCCCTTACTCACTGTGCCTGTGATATTTAGAAAAGGGGGGTATAATGCTCTGTTTTCATTTGGAGGTGAGGAAGATATTAAATGAATTTTGCCTTTGCAATTTAGGGATGTATATATTGGGGCAGTCCTGAGTAAAAAAAACAAACAAAAACAAAACAAAGGCATTTCAAAAAATGGTGTTTTGTAATTGAGTGATCATTTAAGACACCCCATTATATGTGTATGCTAGTCTGAAACCCAGGAGACATACCATTTCAGCCTAACATGTTGGCTGTCTGCACCACACAGGATGCAAAGTCCTTGTTTAATTGTGTTTGTCTTGCATACTTCAAGGGCTGTCACAGGAACAAGAGTAAGAGGCCTGTTGAAACCACATCGTTTCCATCACGGTGGGGGGAAAAAAAAGGTCAATTGTGAGCTTGGAGCATTGTTAGGTTTGAGCCAACCCAAATTATTTCATTCATGTTAAAACTTAAGGAGATGAGAAACATATTGCATGAGAAGCAGAAGTTATTATTTCACATCTGCCTCTAACCCCACTGCAACATCAGAAAGCCTGCCTCTTTCCCACCCCCTTGTTGCTGGAGGGTGAGTCCTCTCTGTCATACTCTCCCCCCTCCCCCCCAAAACCCACTCTGCTGTTTTTGTTGTTGTTTTTTCAATTTGTTAAGATGCTAAAATCTGCTTTGTGTGATTTATGAAGGAACTTGAAGCGATTAGTTTCACAGTGCATGAAAATTCCTCAGGTTGGGGGGCGGGTGATGGCCAATCTGTTACACTGTTTGCCGTGGACTGGATGGGAACATGAGCAGCTCGGAGCCATAAGGAGATTGTGTTGAGTTATTAAACACTTGTGGTAAAGCTGCTTATTGTTAATTCCCCGATGTCCTGCTGAAGCGATAGGATAAAATCAGATCGGATTAGATCAAAGAGCCTGGAAGCCAGCCTTTGGAGCAGATTCATTTAATCAATAAAGAGACCTCCTGAGAGCGGGGAGAGAATAAGGGCCGTCCTGGTCACACAGGAGATTAAGATGAGGGTGGGAGGAGCACGGCAGAGGGAGAAGGTGGGAAAGAAACAACAGTTCCTAGGTGTTTATTCACCCTCTCTTCTCGTAGTGTAATTTTCCCCTCCAACATTTTAGCCAGATGCACCAAAGGGTATAAACATTTCTTTAAGATTTCATTACTCCAATACTCCATTACTCAAATAATGCCCTGTAAAGCAGGAGATACACGTACACACACACACACACACACACACACACACACACACACACACCAGCTTCTATTCCATAAAAGGTATTCCAACAAAAGCAATTTAGGCTTAAATGATTCCCCAAGAAACATTAATCCCTTATGAGTTAATCTGCAAAATTTCCTGTTGTCCCTTTGTGAGGAGAAATAATAGAGAAACAGCAAAAGGCCAAAGTCTGGCCGAACCCCCCCTTTGTATTCTCCCAGATGCCCACCTCCCAACCCCTGCCAATAATCATAAAGCGTTGTGTGTTAAGAGGCGCGATGCAGAGTCCTTCATCCATGATTAACGCTTAAGCCCATGCATATTCATTCATGGCTCAGTACGACCAAAACCCTCTAAAATGAGGACTTGCCAAGAAGGAAGTGACATCCATTAGAAAGTTAACCACAGAAAATGAGAGAAAAAATGAAGGATGGAGCAAATTAAGGATTCGAGTCCCTCAGTAGTTATTGGCCTTAATGGTGTTGTAAAAATGATGTCGGCTCTTACCAGGAATAATTTATATTCCGAATTAAATAAGGATATGTATCTATAAATTCATTCTATAAAACTTAATTTTCCATCTAGATATGCTGATTACTTCGGGCCGGCATACCTTTACCGGTTGTTAATTACCTCGGGATGGTTTAACACTATTTTCTAAATCAGCATGCATGCATAAAATGACTGCAATCCAATTTGACACATTATTAGTGATGATTATTGTCATAGATAAATTAGATTGAACAGAAAATAACCTTCATCCTTAGCATGTTTTAGCTCTCAGAATTAATGTGATTTGGTGAACACATATAAATAAAAATCTGATGAGTCCCTGCTGACTACAGGGCCTGCTGGTGCTGAAGTGTATCAATTTCATGCAGATGATGAATTCCTTAAGCATTCAATGATAATCATGCTTGATTTGACAAGACTTTCTCATGCTATTTTAGGGCCTTAATTTTCTGTGAAGTTCTGTCAAGTGCTCATCAAGCACCCACTTATCTCCATATCTTAACCTGGCAGCCAATCACAAGGTTGCCTAACAGCACAGCTACCAAGTGCCAGCCCATTAATATTCGAGTCGCATGACTGTCCAAGGAGAGGAACCAATCAATGGCTGATTAACATTCAGGTCACATGACTGCCGAGGAGAGTAAATGAGTTACACAGTAAGACATCAAACAAATTTTCATCTTGAAAGAGTGATTGCTTTTTCTGCTGCTGTGATGTTTGTCAAATTCGCTCTAGCCTTGTCCAATTAAGCTCCATGAGCTGAATTAATAATGAAGAGATGTAAGCACCGTGCCAGCATGAGAGCTGTGAGTGGTGCCACGGAATAAGAAAGGCTGAAAAATAAAATTCTTAGAATGATTGAAAAATCACATCTGGCTAACTGGAATAATTGCTTTTGCAATCTTGATGCTGTTTTGTACTCTCCAGTGCAAAGTGTGAACCGGAGTATGCTGGGACATGGCATTTATTTGTCGTTATACTTCAAAGATGAATGTGGTTTTTTAGTTTAGAATGATTTTAAAAGCATTACGTAAATACATGTTAATTGGATTATTGTTGTGATCCTAGTAATGAATGTCATTTGCACACTCAATTATGTTATGGGGCCTTCTAGAGATGGAGGTCTCTCCAAGTTTAAAAAGTATCCATAGAGCCGAAGCCGGTTTGGCTCAGTGGTAGAGCATTGGTCTGCGGACTGAAAGGTCCCAGGTTCGATTCCGGTCAAGGGCATGTACATTGGTTGCGGGCACATCCCCAGTAGGGGGTGTGCAAGAGGCAGCTGGTCGATGTTTCTCTCTCATTGACGTTTCTAGCTCTCTATCTCTCTCCCTTCCTCCTCTCTGTGAAATATCAATAAAATATATTTAAAAAAAAAAAAAAAAAAAAAAAGTATCCATAGAAAGAAAGGAGATTATTCTGGGTGGAAGAAAGGACTAAACCAAATACTTTAGAATTTGTGTGTGTGTGTGTGTGTGTGTGTGTGTGTGTGTGGATGTGTACATGCACATGCACACCTACACTGTGCATTTTATTAACATTAACAATAAATTAAGCTCACTGAATTATGTCATAATGCTCAGGTGAATCTAATGATAATTTTCTGAAAAATACAGATGTTCCCTTACTGTTGATAGCCAATGACAGCTCTCTTACAGTTTCAGGGAAAGTTCTATTCAAGCTAGTCAATTGCATATCAATACCAATACATCACTAAATTCAGGTAACATTTTTAGAATAGAGACTCTATGACTAATAAAGCTTTCATTCTTTCCCTGAGAGGAGTGAGACATGACTAATGGCTTATTGGAATTATCAAAGAGTGTCAAATCCCACTTAATAAGTTCCAGCATGAAATTAGCTAAATTCCCAGAGGCCTCTCTAAAACAATATAGTCAAATAAAAGGTGTTGGGTGTGCTGGAAAGAGTGTTAAAGCCAGTTACTTGGAGGGGATGAGAAATAAATCTAACTGTAGGCAGGAGGCAATGTTTATGTATACAGTTAATAACCTTCTTAATGGGACTTCTTGGCTTGGTGATTCCAGCACGGGAAGAAAGTGAACTGTGGAACACAGGTTGGGAGAAGGGCCATAAGTCAATTCGCAGCACTGTTAGTCAAGGATGGAAATTGCAGAGAGAAGCAATGAATTTAAAGCCCCAGCAAGCAGAGGGAGTTGAAGGAAAGATGAGCTGTTCTAGGGGAGGAGGTGGAAGTAGGGATGGTTGAGAGTCCAAGTTGGAACATCCCAATAGAATGAAAACCTGCTTAGTCCAATGAACAAGGGACTTCACCAATTCCCCGGGAGCAATTTCTTTCTGACAGCTCCTCACTAATGACTTACACAATAATGTTGTTGTTAATATTATTTCGGGGAGAGTGAGGCCAGAAAGGAGGCATATTACACAAATGTTTTTTTTTTTTTAAAGCAAGAGTAGAGATCCCAACCACAAGGCTCAAATTGAATTTCAGAAACTTGTGAAAACACAGCTCTGAGTTTGTATCTGAGATATAAATTGAACTGATATTCTTTTCCTGAATATTTTCCCCATGACTGGCTTTTGCAGCAAACTGGCAGCCTTGAGCTCTGCTTACATTCAACCCACATGCAGTGGAGCGCTTCCTACAAGCACCCCACTTCCTGACACTTGAGAGCCATGGACTGGAAGGTGGCTCAGTCCCTTTAGAAGAAGCCCCCCCCCCCCCCAAAAAAAAAAAGAGTATTCCACTTTCTGCATAACTTTACATAATTAATAGTTTTCCATGCAAACTATTGTTTGTCTTAATTGTTGCTTCAACAGCTGTTTTCATTAAATTGTAAAGCCCACTGTGTCTAATCCTTTGAGCCCTACTATTGATAACAAGAACGGCTCCAAAGCTCGCTGTGGAGGAAGAGTTAGTTCCCTGCCAAGCTGGAAAACTCATGGAGTTCCTTGAAAAATAAGGCCTGCAGTGGGACTGGTTGTGTAGCTAATCCATTAGGCTTTTCAAAAGAGCCATGCTCTGTACCCTTATGGCTAAATTGACCCAACAACCAATCAATGCCTTTATTTGCTGCGTGGCTGCCCCTGAAGGGTCTTATAGCTTGGGTCCAAGTTGTAATCAAAGCCTCCATCAGTACTGGGGCCCAGATGACATAAATGGCCAAACTTGCAACACAGCTGGCCCAGGTCCAGTCACACCATTTGGAAGATACAAAGAGGCTGTGTTGCGCGGTGGAATTCATTTTCTTGTTTACTTCCTCCAGAAACAAGAGCATCATCAGCACGCTCAGTGCATCGGATCAGACCACGGAGTTGTTGACAGAAGCTTGGCGAGGCCTGCCAGCTTTCCACACGAAACGCTGGCTTTCTTCTCCCACACCCCCTACCGTTTGTGTCTCTGCCAATTGTAGCACATCAGAGTGGCCATTGAGATAATGACCGTGAAGTCTCATGATACACTTTGATGAAGTGTAACATTTTTTAAAGGATTTTTGTCTGTGCCAAAATGATTGAGGCAGCTGACTAAAAATCGCCCCATCAAAATCAAGGCTGATGAACAGCAGGCAGAGGCCCGAGCCACCCCAGAGAATATTGGGAGATTTCGCAGCCAAAGTATTTTTCTTCCTGTGTCTATCTGAACCACAGATTAAAAAAAAAATCGTCTTTGTTTCAGAAGAATATGTCAGTGACTGATGCTTCAGCCTCCAACATTTTAAAATTCTTTTTTCCCATCAACCCCCAGAAGATATAAAGAATGATTCCTTTCTGACAGTTCCTTCCTAATGACTTTGAAAACAACATCTCATTGTAAAACTCCGTTTTGGTTGGGAAACATACCTTGGGCATTTCAGTGCAACACGGAGGTTTTCAGTCAGAGGCTGACCCTGGACCACTGCTCAGGTGAGTCTGGATTTCTCTAACGAAGTTAGTCTTGAGAGTAAGATACATAAAAATGGTTCTGAGCCAATGAAAAATAAAACCAAGCTGGTAACAATGCAAATGAAGATTGTGTGATTCTTTGGGAGAAAAATTGAGTGTGTAATTTACTGCCCCGTCCATCACGAATACCATTTATTGAACTTGTGATGTCAGGGTGAACTAGATATTCACCTGGCGTCTGTGAACTTCACAACTACCCCACTTTACCACCTCCATTCTAGGTGAGGAAACCGAGGCCCCGATGAAGAACAGAAGGCTGGAGATAAATTACTTGCCTAAACCCAGGGACCTGGGAGGTGGAGAAGGCAGAGTCTAACCGGTGTGCTTGTTCACAAGACATGTTCTCCCTCCACCTGTGGTTCACAGTTTCCACTGGACACCTGAGACAGCTCATTAAATGGTGCTCAGTGGGAGAAGAGGAAACAATTTGTGGTTAAATTGGTAAAGGCAATAAATAAAATGGATTTATAATTTGCCACTCACCTCTCAGCTTTTCAAGAAGACATTAGCTGCATGGCATCCTCTCATCCTAGCTAACAAATGTATGCTCAGAAACCAGGTCTCAGGGTGAGAGGAGCTGCAGTGACACTGTGGCTAACTGCAGTCTGCCAGTAGTTTATCTACTTAGTCAAGGTTGAAGCCCGGACAGGTCCTACCCTTAGGAGGAAGTGTGGGTGGTGAGCTTCAGGACTTCTCAGAATGTCACAATTAAAGAGACATCTGTGCTTAAGCAAGTTTCCACAGAAACCACAGGTGGAAAGGAGGTTACAGTTCAGTTGTCTTTAGAAGCTTTGTTTCTGCTTTTGGAGCGAGAATATATGTCAGGGTGGGGTGGAAGGTGGTAATTAGGGGGGAGAGTGAGAGTAAAGGAAGTCAAAGGCAAGGGAATAATGATAAAAAAAAACAAAAACGCCTCCATTTGAATGTGTAAATGAGATCCCCTCGGGCTTCTTTTAAATGTCTTCATACTGTTTCCCTAAATTCAGTCGCATAAAAGGTGACAAAAGCTCAGACAACAGAACAAAGGCAGCAAGCTAATTTTGTGCACACATTGCAAGGAATAAGCTGCAGGGTTTTATTACCCTCTTTCCAAGGGAAGCACATTTCAGGAGTCCAGATGGATGCATCCCAGTTTGCACTGAGATTGTATTAATTATTTCGACTTTAAAAAGAAACAGCGCCCCAAATCCAAGTTTTGCACAGTTTAGGCAACCAGTTTTGTACACCCGAGGCCTTGTGAGAGAAAAAAAGACAACGGAGGCTGAGAGATGGCAGAAGTGTGAGGAAGGCGGCTTCTCACTGAGCGGAAGCCAGGCAGTACTTACATACATCCATTTGAGCAAGGAAACTTGTCTAATGGACTCAAAGGTGCTCTGAGAGTTTTTTCTGCCTCCCTTCCCTACCAAAGTATGGGAATATGCATTTTATAGAGGGTGAGCATTCCACTGGGAGAATCGATCACAATCTCGTTAGCTCATTTCAAATAGAAAGCACTCAACCTCCAAAGAGAAAGGGCTCGAGTTCAGTATATTTCTTCCAGGAGCCCTGGAATAAGGGAATCATAAATATCCATCTGATTTTAAAGAAAACTTACTATCTGAGCCTGTCTCTTCCCTTTACTTTCCTCATTTGTAAAATGATGGGTTTAGAGTCTCTGAATCCGTCCCAGCACTAGAAGTTGATAGCTCGGGATTCATTAAGTACAGACTAATGTCTTTCATTTCCACTGACTCTAAGATCCTGAAGCTAATTGAATCAGGCCAAATTAACAAATAAAATGGTCTATTTGAGCCTGGCAAGTGTTGTCTTATGCATCAAAAGGTTGCTGGTTGGATTTCTGTCAGGGAATATGCCCAGATTTTAGGTTCGATCTCTCATCCCTCGGAGGGGGTGTGCAGGAGGCAGCTGATTGATCTTTCAATTCACATCAATGTTTCTCTCTCTCCCTTGCCCTTCCTCTCTCTCTAAAAATAAATAAACTATTTTAAAAGAGAGAGAGATCTATTTGATACTCTCCAAATATGCTCTCCTTTCAAGTCTTTGCTCATGCCAGAGTTTCTCAAAGTGTAATCCCTGGCCCAAGGGCATCGGCACTGCCTGAAATGCAAATTCCCTGCACTCTCTGCTCCCCCACCCTTTTCTGCCCACCTGCTTGCTGAATTAGAAACTCCGGAAATGGGGTCCAGCCATCTTCATTGTAACAAGCCCTCCAAGTAATTTGGGCTTTGTTCCAATCACATACCACTTACTCAAGAAATTCTGGCTGCCTGAAATGCCCTTTTTTGAGGTATAATTTGAGATTAAAATTATGCTTTCTCTAAGAAGCCTTCTAAGCATCTCCCACATGATTTTAAGCTCTTTTCATACCATCTTAGAGCATTTCCCTTCTACTATTGTTGAACAACATGTTTGTAGCTGCTGTATCTGTACGTGCCAGTCTTTGTCCAAGGTGTGGAGCTTGGCAGCCTCTAAAAGGGTCCCCAGTGCCAGGCCAGTGTGGTTCAGCAATTGAGCGTTGACCTGTGAACCTAGAGATTACGGTGTGATTCCCAATCAGGGCATGTGCCTGGGTTTTGGGCTTGTTACCAGTGGGGGTCATGCATGAGGCAGGCGATCAATGACTCTCCCTCATCATTGATGTTTCTCTCTCCCTCTTCCCTTCCTTTTTAAAATCAATAGAAATATATTTCACCACCTGCATATTCTTTTCTTCTTGAGTGTGAGTTTGTCTTGTTGACTTACTTCTATGGCAGAACTGATAGGATGTCAATTTTAAGATACGGTATGATAAAAAGGCTAGTGCCTATCTTGGTCAAAATCTCTTGCTTGTCATCTCTCCCTCCTTCTCTCTCCCTTTCTTTTCTTCCTCTCCCCTCTCCTCCTCTTCTCCCTCTCTTTCTTCCTCTCTTCCTCTATACCACCCAGTTTTTCTCCCTCTCACCCCCAGCACAGCCACCAGGGAAACAAGCCCCAGGCTATCCAGGTTGTCCTGCTAAGGAGGCCCTGGAGGATGAAAGGCCACTTGGAAAAACACAGAGGCAGCTGTAGAAAAGCTTATAAGTGGATTCTCCCCTCAACTGAACCTTGATGTGACTACAGCTCCTGCCTTGATTTGCAGCATTGTGTCTGATCTAGAGCTAAAGAACCACTTAGCAAAACTGCTTCTCAGTTTCTAAGCCACAGATATGTAAGATAAGTATGTATTGCTTTCGTTGCTAAGTTTTGGAGTAATTTGTTATGCAGCAGTAGATAACCAAATACATAGGCCAGCATGTTTTTATATTCTCCAAAGGACATAAAGGAATACTTCCCGAATAATAGGAGTTTATTCTATGATGGAATTAGAGGAATGTTGCTTTGAGAAATTTTAAAGAGTAGTTAATTTTTAGGATTTATTTATTTATTTATTTATTTATTTATTTATTTATTTCTAGTTTTCACTGTAGGTCCCAGTGAAAATAAGTCTGAGTGAGTTAGAGGAAAAGAACAAAAAAGGTGGGCGTTAGGGGGACCTAGAATGAAAGGAAGAAGGGAAAACGTGATATTTGAAGGAAACTCAGGCCTCTACACTCTGCAGTGTGGGTCTCAAATTGGACAAAATAAGAGACTCAAAAAACCATTTGAAGATGACTACGGCCCAACTACCCAAATAAATGTCTGCAATATGATAAAGAAAGCCCAGAAGCGCCAACATGTCAGCCAGAGGCCACCATTTGAGAACCAAATGCACAATGAAGAGGATGAGTTTGGATTAGTTGTGACGAGTATCCAGTTGACTCCATTTCATTCCTATTCTCTTCCCTACTACATCCTTTTTCCTCATCATCCTGACATTCATATTTTCTAATTATCAGCTTCCAACTTTGGCTTGAATAATTGTTTGAAAAGAAGAAAATCGGGTCATGGGGTTTAGGAATAGCTAGAATTTGATCTTCCTTCTTTATGCACAGTATACCCTTTGCCTGGCTCAGAATCACCTCTGGTTTCTTTTCCCTCTCTTGTCTGAAGGAGAGCTCTGAGTGTCTGAGAGGAAGGTAATGAAGAGAGGTTATCAGTCCACCTGCTCACACAACCAGCAGCTTGTTCGCAGAGTGGTTACCTGTTGCTTTCTACCCCCAGAATAGGACCTTGGGTGCTCCCGAATGCTGCTGCTTTCAACACACACACACACACACACACACACACACACACACACACACGAGAGTGTAAAACATTCCTCTGAAAACTCTAATCTCAGAGAGAAGCAAGTCAGCTGGAATCAGCGGTGGAACATACTTGTGGTGCTTCAGGACATAATGGAGACTGACCTTCTGGGAGATGAGCGACTGGCTGAGGAATGAAGACTTTAATTGAAATGAGCTTGTTTGCACTTTCCTTGAGAAAAAAACCTTGGCCTGGATAACACCCAGTATAATATGGTTTATTTGTGTAAATGCAAGTATATTTTTTTTCATTTTAATTTTCTCATTTCCTGAACATAGGGTTTTCTTTCTTTCTTTTTTCTTTTTTTTTTTTTAAATATATTTTTATTGATTTTGTACAGAGAAGAAGGGAGAGAGATAGAGAGTTAGAAACATCGATGAGAGAGAGTCATCAATCAGCTGCCTCTTGCACACCCCCTACTGGGGATATGCCCTCAACCAAAGTACATGCCCCTGACCGGAATCGAACCCGGGACCCTTCAGTCCCCAAGCTGACGCTCTATCCATTGAGCCAAACCGGTTTCGGCAGGGTTTTCTTTTTGAGTATTTTTTCATTCCATGGTCATTGCCATGTTTGAAGAGTAAAAATTTTTAAAAGAAAGGCTCAATTAAATTTTATATATTGCTTGCGTTACTTAAACAAAGCAAGAAAACAAAAAACACACCCTAAAAAAAAACAAAAAAACCCATGTAATTTTGGTTCAAGACACAGCATTTTAGAATAAGTGTCAGACGAAATTATTTCTCTTAATGATCTGCGGGGTGGCCTAAGCAAGCTTTTTTGGTTTGGAGGGATTTTGAAGTTGGTGCTTTACGGAAAATGTAGTCTTGCCAGAAAGGTCCTCTGGGTTCTACTTGCTGCAATTTCTTGTGTGTCCCTTTCTCCACATGCCTACCTTACCCTTTTCAAGAAACTTTCCTATCTGAGGGGCACTGGGTAGAAATGGCTGTCTCCTCTCCCCCTCTCCCAGACTCTCCCCATTGAGAGGGGAAATGCTGCTCACATGTGGCCAGTTCTCCGCAGGGCCTGAGTCACACCGTATCTCAATGCCTGGGAGTTAGGTTAGATATCCATTGCACTGCAAATCTCACTGTCCCCTTGTGGATTTACTTAATCTACATTTTGAGGAAAGATCTGAAAACCCTATCCGTCTCTGGCCCACGTAGCTATCTCTTGTCAGATATTAAAAATAATATTTTGATCTCCCTTCTGCTCTTGTGTCTGTGGCTCAGCAATCAACACTTGGACTACAACCAACACTCTCTTCAGGCACCCATGCTCGCAGGGCTCGTTCTAGCTCCTCAGTCTGCTCCTTCTGACTTAACCCTGTCCAACCTTAATTTACTTGATCTTGGGAAGGCTGAAGGGGTCCTGCTCTTCTCCATCCCAAACTTATTCCTGCTGAGGAAGATGCTGAGCGTAGGCTGAGGCCAAACAATGGTGATGAGCAGGGAAGGCATGGAAAGAGTGAGTGCTGCCCAACCCTTGCCTCCTCCCTCTGCTTATCCTTTGTCAACTTGGAAGAATGTGCCAGGGCAGAAAAGCCACGCATTCCTGTATAATTTGTAGGGCACTGTTAAGCAGCAGATGGTATAAGTGGTTTATTTTTAAGAAGGTTATTACTGGTCACAAAACTTCTAGTCAGCTATTTTCAGGGAACCCTTATGAAGGAAGCCCCTGTTTGTGGCGTCCACCCTCAAGAGTGCTGGACAGAGAGCTTACTGTACTTTTGCACCCAACCACATTTAATCCATTTATAAGACCCCTTTGTATGAGATGCCTGCCAGAGGAAATTGATGTAGGATATTGCAAACAGCTTTTAAGAATGCTTTTCTATAGAAGAACTGTGTGGTTCTGAGAGCAAAGTGGGCTTTTCTTTTTCTCCACATTGTTATGACTTGACATCTCCGATGTGGAATGTTTCCAGCCAGTTATGATAAGGAAAGGCTGGACTTTTCGCTCTTGTGGAAACCACAGCAGAAGAAAGCTATTATATTATCTATTCACTTACTCTCATCCTGTAAATATAAATGCATTTAAGAAACGGGTCCAAGTTTGGGGAAGGGAAAGTGGCAGCACTTAAAAATCAGGCAATGAAAAATGGAAAGTTCAAGATGACAATGATTAGTCATGTGGACAACAGAAGATAAACATGTGCTTTACAGGGAGGAAGACATTTTTCTCACTCAGGAGTAAATTTTAGATTTTGAATTTCTGGGAAGGAAAACACAATTTTTAAATTAAAAAACTGACATCACATGCCAAATTCTGTTTTCTTTTGTTTTGGAAGTAGGGCATTGTGAAGAAAGCAACTGCCATCTTTAATTTCATCATCTCATAAAATAAAGGACGGTATAATATTAGAAAAAGTAAGACATAATTTCATAAAGAACCATTCTTTAACCAACCGATCTCTTTGTAAAATGTCACTAAGCTGGGCTTTTTTCTTCTTCTTTGTCTCACAACAGGCCAGTGAGCTTTTGTCCTTACTGCCTGGCCCCAGTTCAAGACCTGGTGCTGGGAACTGCTGCTCTGGGCATTAAGAGTGCATTGGCTGTGAAGCCAAATGACCCGGGGTTAAGTCTACATATTGTCACAAGTGGGGGTGTAGCCTTGGGCAAGTTATTCCTCCAAGTTTCCATTTCTGCAAGTATATAATGTGGACAAGAGATGCACCCACTTTTATTAGGCTGTTGGGAGGATTAAATAAAGTAAAGTGACTGTGCACTTGTCAGCTCCTATTCGAAGACTGACACCCATCTGGACCATTATAAGCATAGACTATGGAGTTAAAGCAGAAATGCTAGAATGGCTGACATTAGAGGAACATGTTTTTGTTTGCTTTTATTGTTTGCTAAAGTCATAGGGATTTCATCATTTACATTTATAAGTAAATCAGTTAGTACCATTAGCATAAATTTGAAAGAAAAGAAATAATATATCATGAAAGTATAGGGGGCCAGTATAGAAAACGAAGTTGATAGAAGCAAAACTTACTACTTTTTAAGAGAGAGATGTAAGATTTTCTCTGTGATCAGCTAGAGATAGCTCAGTGCTCCCTTCAATTCTTAGGTACAAGAAAGTTCCCCAGCCCATTTATTTTCTTTCTCATGTTAGGATTTTGTCAACTTCTGATTAATAACTTAGCTTTCCTAATACTTTGGCCTGGACCCTCGCTCACCCCAGCCTCAATCCTGATAAACTCCTATTTACCCTTTAAGATGTCTTCTTTTAAAAAGATTCCTCTCTCTGTCATTTCTCTAGTTCTTTTATACTGCATTATAATTTAAAAAAATTGTATCTCTCCATGAAATTGTGAGCTCTTGAAAAGTAGGGATGGCATTATCATCTTACTCGGAAGAGTTACCCTGTTTTTCAGGTGCCACATTCAGTACAAAGTAAGCACTTAAATATTTGTTCACTGGATGTTGTATAAATACATTGAATGAATGAAGATCAACTTATAGGTGAACAAGTATTAGATTGTGTGTTGTAGCAGAGTAAAGTGGGAGGAAATAATGTATAACATGGGTTTGAACTATTAGGGTCCAATTATACATGGTTTGTTTTCTTTCAGTTGATAGTTTGAGAAACTTGCATATAAACTGTGTAGCCTAAAACAGATGACGTAAACTTGTAAACACAGACGCTACTGTAAATGTATTTTTCCTACTTTGTGATTTTTCTCAACATTTTTCTCTAGCTTAACAAATTAATTGTAAGAATACAGTGTATAATACAAAATATGTGTTAATCGGTAGTTAAGCTTTTGGTTAACAGGAGGCTATTTGTAGTTAAGTTTTCAGGGTCTCAAAAATTCTATATGGATTTTTCTAATGTGTGTGGGTCAGTACCTCCAAATTCTGTGTTGTTCAAGGGTCAACAGTATTTTTAAATGAAATAAAAAAAAGAAATTTCTTAAAGGAGGTAGTTAACATTAACCACATAGTCATAACAACAGCAAGTCACATTTGTTGAGTGTTTACTATATGCTGACACTCTTCAAAATAGCTTACATGCATTATCTTCTTTAATTTTTACAGTAATCCCATGAAGTTACTATTACCATTCTTATCTTACAGATGTAGAAACTGAGGTTTAGAAGGGTTGAGTAACATATATATCACACAGGTGCTGAATAGTGGAATTGGGACTTGAACCCAGGCCTGATTCCAAAGCTCATGTACATTTTCCACCATATTGCCAACTACAACCATCACCTTGCATAGTACCCTCAGAGCAGGGTGACACTGCTACACAATTTGACAGGCTCCATCCAAGGCAAGTTTTGTTTTTTTTTGCAAAAACATTATATTTCAAAGAATATATATTCAGAAATACATTGACATATTATAGTTGGAGAGATTCTAAAAGTTTGCTGGTGGATAAAATTACTTATGGGGGTAGGTAGAAGTAGGTTTCCAGTAGCAATAAAAATTAATAATACTATAATTAATAAATAATAACCAAAGAATAAACTCTGTGATTCACATACTCACAACTTGGGTAAACCTACTTTTACCCATCCCTGTATTTGGAAACTTGAGAAAACATTTGTATGGGGCTGAAATTAATTTTGTAAAAGGCAAGAGTTGAGTAAAACAAATAACAAATCAGGTACAAATGTGGGAAAACATTGTAAAAGACTTAGTCTAAAGCAGCCCCAACTACTTTGTATGTGAGGAGCTCAAACCCTCTATGAATCTTACCTTGTAGCAGATGATCCAGTGGCCCAATTGCAGATACCCTGAGTTGCCAGCATTCTCCTGTATATGAAACGCAGAAAATGGGCTCAGTTTCACATCTTTTCATTTAAGATCGAATTCTTCTTCTTTTTTTTTTTTTTACTTACAAAGTTAAACTTTGAGATTAAACAAAAAAGATTAAAAACTTTTTTTCTCATTAAAAATTTCTTCACTAAAGGGCTATTAACTAATTAAGAATCTGTATTTATTAATGAAAACACATTGCTTAACTATACCGCTGATTATTATCTTTTGCTAATTCCAAAGTCTAGGAGGTACCTAGTATCTGAAAACTCAACACAATTTGGAAACTAAACCACAACAAAATCCTGGGAGAATAAAAGTGCATTGCCACAAGTGTTTTTGACCTCTCATCATCGATTTAACATTCTCTAACTTTCAGAAGACTGGGTTTGTGTTGACTATTACTTTCATATTATCCACAGTTTCTGGCAGTGGATGGAATGGACTGAATTCCATCTTCTCGGAATTGGTCCACATATCAGTTCCCTTTGAAGTCACTTTTCACTTTGCTTCTGGAATAGCAGAGGAGGATCAGGATTACTGTCCCTGTTTTCTTGACTATGGTTGCTCTGGGCATATTTTAATGTGCAACAGTTGCCTCTTTGGTCTTAAAGCTGTTCCAATAAGTCAATAGCCTGACTGGTTTGAACAGAGAAAGACAAATACTATATGCTGTCACTTATATGTGGGATCTAAGAAAGCTTAACTCATAAAAACAGAGAGTAGATGAAGGTTACCAGGGGGTGGAGGGTTTGAGGGTACAAACTTGCAACTAGTTAAATAAATCCCGAAGATCTAACACACAGCATAGTGATTACACACAGCAATACTGTATTCTAGACATTAAGCTTGCTAAGAAAATAAATCTTAATTATTCTCACAAAAAAAAGAAAGAAAAGAAATGATAATTATGTGATGTAATAGAGGTGTTAGCTAACATTATCTTGGTGATCATATTCAATATATAAATGAATCAAATCAACATGTCATACCTATGAAACATATACAATGTTACATGTCAATTATATTTCAATTAAAAATAAATTGAAAAATTTAAAAAGGAATCTAACTGGCTTGAAATCCTATGCGATATGGCAAAATGTGATTTTAACCTTTAAAGACAAAAATTATATACCCTTTATCCTTTACTTTTTAAATTTCTTTTGGGGAAAAGATTAATTAATTGCTATGTGTGAAAGTGTGGGGAAAGTGTGCTACCTGCAATTATGTGGTATGTATAAGAAAAGGCTAGGTCAAGTTCACCAACACATCATCTTTTATAAAAAAGACTTGACTTGAATGGACAAAAGCAACATTGGGAATCAGACCAGGGAAAATCAACCCAGATGTCCCTACATTTTATTATGAAGGTAACAATAGCATGAGATCACTTTTTTAAAAAAATTCAGAAACAGCCTACACTTATCTTCAGTTAGAACTAATTAGTGGTCCCTGGTTGAACTTTAGAAAGATTTTAGCTGAAAGAAACCAAGTGTTCAGAATACACCAGCAAAATTCTGCTTAAGTTAACGATCAGAAAAAATAGGATCAAACGAAGGTTAGATGTAGCATCAAATCCTTAAAATAATTCTTAAAAGGCCACACATTGTTACAGCAACAGGGACATGGTATAACAATGACTTCTTTCAATAGAATTGGGTAAATATTTGACCTCCAGTGTGATTATAGTTAATGTATATTCTGGACCTCAGAGGGTGTGGAGACAGAGGCTTTGCTTCCTGATCGGCTCCCTAGTACCCTTTGCTTGGGAAAGAGTGATAGTATACTGAGTCCTTCACTTGGTCCAGTTACACTCTTTTATCTGTCGGTCAACAGATAAAACAATAATGATCTCATCCTTTGATGATTTAAGTTCATGAGATTTGTAAATCAGTACATAATAATAACTTCTGGGTTAATTATTAATTTTTAGAAAATAGTCTCATTGATTAACTTCAGGGCTAATACCATTCTTTTATTTAATTCTGAAAAGATATGATGTAGTTGGTGCACATTCATGAATGTCCTTTTAAATAAAAGTTGTACACTAATATTTCTAGAACTTAGTATCACTTGCCATTTCCTATTAGATTGCAACACATTGCCCTGTATTAAATGACTCATTTTGATAACTATGTGAGAAGAAGATGCACAGATGGTATTTCTGAGAATGGTATCAAAGCATTTGAAATGCTCATTGGCAACATATTACATATTTATATGTGAGTGGAAAGTCATCTTTTGGCTACATAAATGCTGCAAAAAATAAACACACTCTGGTCTCTGATGCAAAGTTTAAAGTTCTCGGGGCAATATCTGTTTCTTCACTTTGCTTACCAGGTACAATATCATAGCCAGCATTTACCAGTCAACTGCATTTGTTAAACACCCTCTGTGTTCAGCATGAGGTGCTGGGGATCCTTAGAGAGAAAGACATTCAAGGACTTTGTAGTTTAATGAGGGAGAAGGAGAAACACAAATGTGTACATGTCAACAAGCAGGGCTAGAGCTGTAGAAACATGCACACAATCCTGAGCATCTGTGCAAAGACAGAGGCAGGAACTGGCTGGAAGGATTGAGCAGAACGAGTGGAGCAGATGAAATGAGGTGGGTCTTGTTTTGCCAAGGCTGTGTTGGTGTTTGAACAAAACTTGTTTTTCATTTCTCAAAAAATAGAGGAGTGAAACACATACAGAAACAGAAATTTTCATTGTATTTTAGTGCGGTTTGGAGGATCTAAGGGATTTGAGGGGAAGGAAGAGAAGTGAAATACTTGTGGCGGTGATTCTCAGCATCACCATCAGCATCATCTGAACACTTATAAGAAATACAAGTGATCAGGCCTCACCCTACTGCTACGGAAGGGGAAACTCTAGGAGTGGAGCCCAGGACTCTGTTTCCATAAGCCCTCCAGGGCAGTCTGATGCTCACTTAAGTCTGAGAACCACTGCTCTCAGAGGTGGATCTGAGTCTGGAGTAAGGGTTGCATGCCTTTGAAATGGCAAGTCTAGGGCCAGCTGGCATTTATGGGAGGCATTCCAGAAGACAAAAGCAGCTGGTGAAGAGGAGGCAGTTAGTAAAGACCTCAAAGCTCAGCACTGGAGGCTACCATGTGCCCTCTGGAGTTTTATGTCAGAGCCATGACTCCAAGTTAATGTCTTTAGAGAATTCTAACTTTTGCATTTTCCCAACTTTTATGAGCACGTGAATGTTGTAATTCCATAAGGCTTTAAAAAAAAAATAAAATATATATATATATATATATATATATATATATATATATATATATTCATTTATTTATTTATTTATTTATTTTTTACAGAGAGGAAGAGAGAGGGATAGAGAGTTAGAAACATCAATGCAAGAGAATCATCGATCAGCTGCCTCTTGTACACCCCCTATTGGGGATGTGCCCGCAACCAAGGTACATGCCCTTGACCGGAATCGAACCTGGGACCCTTGAGTCCACAGGCCGATGCTCTATCCGCTGAGCCAAACCGGTTTTGGCTCATAAGGCTTTAAATGTAACTTTCTTTGCTTAAGGAAAAGATGAGATGGTGGGAAGGGGGTTCCTCGGGGATGGGTGTGGCTGGTAGTGAGATGGTAAAAATAGATAAACCATTTCCAAAAGAAAAAAGCTTCAGCAATGTTATTCTTGAAAGACATTGCTGCAAAACCTGTATACATGAACTGAAACATAACAGAATAAATTAATAAGAAAGGCTAATATTTATGTAGCTCTCATGATGTGCCAGGCATTTCTAAAGTATTTATGTATATTAATTCATTAATCCTCATAGCATCTTCCGAGGTTGGGCCTGTTATTGTTCCCAGATGATAAATAGTACAACTATTATAGCACAGAGAGGTCAAGAAACTTTCTCAGGGTCACACAGCCAGGGCTGGGACTAGAATTCAGGCTTTCAGGTTGTTTTTTAACTGTTAAACTATGTTATGTTGCAAGAACCTAAATACTGATTGACATCTATTTCTATTTTGAAAGAGTGACTCATTGTTCTAAATTGTTTGGCATTTGAGAATTACGCTTCAGGGCCTGATGATTTTCTTATTTAATTTTCTGGTTGGCCAGCCGAGGACTTCCTGAGTCTATCCAGTTTTCACAGAAGAGAGCTGAAGCTGACTGCTGGGTAGAGTAAATCAGTTACAAAATAAAGGTTAGGCTCGCTGCCCAGGGCAGAGCTTGAAAAGACTCAGGATTGATCTCCCTTCAGCCCAGAACAGCTTGGCTGGGCCTCAGCAATCCCGGCAGGGTTTAGGAGCTCCTGAAAGACCTGGGTTTCCCTTTGAGTGCAGGGAGGTGGAGTTCCATGGGGTGGAGGAAGTTAGAGGAAGGAGAAAGGAAGGACTCAGTGCTTTTGCTGATATCATCTTGTTTTTAATGGGTCATTCTCAGGACGAACAGGCATCGCCATTTACTGGTGAGGAGCATGGGCCTGGGGTCAGTTGACAGCCTGAGTTAGAGGCCAAATCCCTACCCTTGTTGAATGTAGGAACTCATGGCTGTGCCTCAGTTTCCTTACTTATAAAGTGCAGATAATGTTAATGCTTGCTTTTGTGTTGGGGAGAGGATTAAGTAAATGATGCACCCTAAGGTCTTTAAGTCAATTCCTGGTGCAGAGCAAGCCCTAAATAACTGTTACTCATCTTCCTGTTTACTGACTACCTGCTACATGCCTGGTACTGCTCTCTAGTTATGGACACCGCCAACAACCAGGTGTCACTGTTTCTTACAGCCAAACTATGACTTAGGGATCTTCCATTTGGCAGGTGAGGAAACGGAGTCTCAGTGGGGTCATTATGAGGCTTTAATCAAGGTGGGCCTGAGCCCATGGCTCAGTGGCACTGCTGTGCCCTCTCCCACGGGCAAGCGTTGCTTCTACATGTACCCCCCCTGGATTGAAATAATTGGATCTGGGGTCCTGGGGAAACTGCTACTTGGTTATTGCTTTGTTCACATTTTTGAAAGCTGGATTTGAAGCAGCTTTTAATCTCTTCACTCATTAGCTTTTACCGCTCTGTGGGAATCTCCCCACCCCCTATAGGTCGATTTAGGGATGCACCAGTATAAGAAATGTTTGATGGGGCCTGCAGTTTGCTCGTGATTTTCTGCCTATCTGAGTGATTCAGAAGTGGTCTGAATCACGTATGAGACTGAAGGAACGAATGTGGACTCAGCAGTCATATTCCCTGAAACTTCTCACACGTTCTGTTGCACTGTCACTAACACTCTGACATCACACAGGTGGAGCTCTCTGTTCACCATTAACATATGAAGGGCCAACTCGACCTGAGCAAGAGAAAGGGAGCGTGAGTCCAGGTCCACTGTCACCTCTGACCTCTGCACAAGCCAGGGCTGCTATGTCACTGCCATGAACACCATTCAACCTCATGTTACTGCAAATTTAATTTGCTGTTCTCTGCTTAGTCTTGCAACAGATTTGAACTTCTTTAATAGATTGGTTTCTCCCCCTGTGCATTACTGTGTCCATGTCAGATAAGGCAGTGCAGTATTGGGGATCCCAAAATATTTGGTGCCCTAGATATCTTATAAGAGACTAAAATTCAAGGTTCAATTCCAGTGAAGGGCATGTACCTTGGTTGCAGGGACATCCCCAGTAGGGAGAGTGCAAGAGGCAGCTGATTGATGCTTCTCTATCATCAATGTTTCTGGCTCTCTATACCACTCCCTTCCTCTCTGAAAAAAAATCAATAAAATATATTTAAAAAAATAAAGTAATGAACTTGTTCATTATCTTGCAAATTTTATGGGCCAATCAAACAGCATCTACACTAATCATTGGAATGAAGTGATGAAAGCAGTGGTACTAAGCCCAGAGTTTTGGTGGAGCAACCTTTCCCTGTACTAGATGCCTTTATTAGACCTCCTTTTGCCCAATTTGCATTTTTCCATTTCTGTGCACAAAGCCAGAGCTATATGTATTTTCATTCCTGGTGTTCTCATATGGTGATTTTTTTTCACCTACTAAAACATAGTGAGCTTAAGAAAAGTTCAATTAAAATGAAACATAAATATTTTCTTTCTTACTGTGTCATTAAAAACTCTTCCCCCCCACACTCCCCTGAGCTACTTGGCACCCACCCAAAGGAAACATTTTCCCTTCTAGGCCCCCCGTGTTTAAACATAGAGGAAACAGATCTGCTTAGTCTGTCTCGACAGGATCCTTACATGTGGAGAGGAGCAGAGGTTTCAAAGGACTGGAAAATAGAGTACGAAGCAGAAAAGTAAACAAAAAGAAAAATGATGGAGAATAAAAGCTAAAAGATCAAGACAAAAAATAATTTAAAAAAAGATTTTTTAATTGATAGTTTGAGAGAGAAAGAGAAAGAGGGAGGTAGGGAGAGAGAGAGAGAGAGAGAGAGAGAGAGAGAGAGAGAGAGAGAGAGAGAGGGAGAGAAGGAGACAGAGAGAAACATTAATGTGAGAACAAAACATTGATCAGCTCCCTCCTGCACACCTGCTACCAGGTATAGAGTCTGCAACCTGGGCATGTACCCGTCCAGGAATTGAACCAGCAATTGTTTAGGGCATAGGACGATGCTCAACCAACTGAGCCACACAGGCCAGGATGACACGAAAATGATTTTGCCTGGAATGGACAATTTCTGGAAGATGGCATCTCACTCTGGCTTTCTGCTCACCTCCTCCAGAGGAGAGTCTAATACAGAATTGTTATTGTTCCTGGTTATTTCTGGTGGATTCCAACATTATTCAACACAGCTAGTATTTCAGATTTCTGCTATCAGATGATAGATCATCTTCACTAGTAGCAGCAGCACTAATATTCATTAAACATTTATTATGTGCTAATTGACAAAGATTAGATTCTTTTATCCTTAAACATTTTTATGAGCTAGATATACTAGTAATCATAATCCCAATTTTAAAGATGGGAAAACTGAGGTTTAGGGAGGTTATATCTAGTAGATGATGAAGCCTAGATTTAAATCCCAGCAGGTGGACTACGGAGTTATGCCCTGTAGCATATTGTACTCCATGATTTTGGACACCATCCCAAAGTTCCTCTTATTATAACTCTTCTCCCTCGTCTTCCTCTTCATCTTCTGCCTTCCCCTCTTTACATGAATCCTATCCATAGAGTAAGGTTCTATTTTGTATGTGGTGGATCATTCCATTCTATTGCCAACCACAGAACTAAGGGATTGCTCCTAGTCATCTTTCTGATAGTCACTAATCCAGTGAAATCAGCATTGGACTCCACAGAAAATTCAAATAGGGGGAACTGCTCCATCTAGAGTTTCATTCTGTAAATAAATTATTTGCTATTTCCATGTGATGCCCTTCCTCCCATCTTCAGATGGCTTTGCCTTGTCTAAACATTAGCTTTCTATTCCAGGTCAGACCTAAAATAAATGGATCTATAGTGGTGTGCACAGCGAGTGGCTTCCTGTAGATATTTGGAGGGCAGCACATTCCTTTTTATCGTTTCTTTTCTAAACAAATATATCTCTATTTCAATCTTTCTTCCTGGGGCGCTGCTCTTCCCTTCTTCTTTTTCTCATACTCTGGACTCTCTTTGTCTCTCCTTCTTTCATCCCATAATTTAGAATCTTTAATTTTTATTCGGCTCACTTTAAAACAAAACCAAGGTGAGGGTGGGCTATTGTTTTACAATGTGCACATTTTAATCATCCCATCCTTCATGTAGAAAAATGTCATCCTGAAAAGTGACACGTGGCAGCTAAAATCCAGATAAGAGTATCCCTAATCTTCTTAAATCTATTGAGCAGGTTGACACATTTGTAAAAAGGACAAAGTTTTTTACTTACAAAGTTCAATTCCAAGTAAGATAAATCCCTGGCCTTAAAAGCAGTGGTTGCTAAAATCCTTCAAAATGGTTGGACAATAAGATTCTCAGAGCAGACTGGCTTCTGGTGGTTATATATGATCATATCTCCCATTATGAAGTATAGTACTGGCTGTGATTTTTGAGTAATCTTTACACAGCTCAGTTTGCTCATCTCTGAAACGAGGATAATAAAAATAACTACCTTATAGGGTTGTCATGAGAATAAATTATAAGTATATCTTAGAACTTTACTTAACGTTGGAAGTTTAATATTTTACCTATTACTATCATTCATTTAAAATGCTAGAGCTCCTTTTTCTTATTTAAGTAGTATCAATTTGTCACTCATACAACCTATCTACCTTCCTCCCTCCTTCCCGCCCTCCCTCCTTTCCTCCCTCCTTCTCTCCCTCCCTCCCTCCCTTCTCTCCCTCCCTTCATTTGAAAATAATGTATTTATTTAGTACATTGAACATATGCCAGACACTGTGCTAGGCTCTAGAATACAATGGTAAACAAAGGAGACAGCGTCCCTGCCTTCATGTATCTTACAGTCTAGTGTGGAGATAAGACAGAATTTAAACAATCATACAAAATTGTTTAAATGTCTTGTGATATATTTTATGAAGGGCTTATGAGTTTGATGGTGCCAAGGGAGTTTAAAGCAAGGGGATTTGGCCTAAACCAGGCCGGAGAGTCTTCCTGAAGCACCCCTCAGGAGATGAGGGAGCTGATATGGATTAAGAGCTAAAGGTGAGTAGGAAGACAACTTAGCAGGGGAATGAGAACAGAAGGAGAGAGGAGGGAGAAACATGATGTAACAAAAAAGGGAAAAGGGCAGCAGGCACAGATTAAGCAGAGTTCTCTGGGCCAAATCAACTAGTTAAGTCCTTGAAGCAATCGGAAGACAGAGAAAAAAAATTTTAATAAGATTTTACGTGTTTGCATGGGGTATTTAGATTTTACCCTATTATTTAAGTTTTCAAAAGATTACTGTGAATGAGTTATTATAAATTAGTATTGTTGAGTTTTCAAATGATTACTGTGAATGAGTTACTGTAAATTAATGAATTACTGTGAATTAACATGAAGAATAGTTTGGAGGGGGCTAAGCAAGATGTAAGAGATCAATTAAAAGATGCAATAATCTAAGAGGGCTGACATCAATCAGCATGGACTACATTGGTGGGGGCCAATGTGGAGTGATGCAGATGGATGTGAGCAGCATTTAACAAATAAATTTCATAACATTTAACGATAGATGAGGTTGGGGATGGGGTAGGGATAGCTGGTCCCATGGATGACTTCATTAATTCTAATGAGACTGAAAATTCTCCCCTCTAGTGCCCAAAAGGAAGAGTAGGTACAATATGTGGTGATATTTTATTGAGCTGAAATAGTCAACAGACCCAAAACTTTTCAGAAAGGTTGCTTAGGAGTGCTTGGTTGGCCAAAATAAAAGAGGAAGTTGACCTTCAACCCTTGTCTTTGTTTTGTTCCAGCTGCAGAAATCATTTTTGGTTGCTCTCTGACTCAAGTAAATAACATTCCCTGTCACCTTATCCCTTTGAAGGTCGGTTCCATGTCTATATTTTTACTGGGACATGATTCTCACTGACAGTAGAAAGTTCAGCACCCAGACCCGCAGCTGTGAAAATACTTGCTCCTCTCCAGAACGATTAGTGCTTCTGGGAGTCACATCACAGTGCCAACCACTCACCGGTCCTGAAGTGACCCTGTTATTTAGGGAGGCAGTAAAGGAAATTATGTTTTAAAAAACCTCAAGTGGCACTCACCTCGGGCATTGAAAGGTGTAAGTGATAAAATGCTCACTATACTGACCGACCAGGGGAGTAAGTGCGTGCTGAATGTTCCCCAGACTCTCTGTCGGCAAAATATATCTGAGCTCGGTGAAATAACCCGGAACCAAAGTGTTCTCCTCAGTTGAATAATTAGACAACGGAGATGGTCAATTTAAAAAGAGTTAACTCTCTTCTTTTTCTGTCCTTGTTTTAGAAATGTTATTACACAATTTTAAAAAACACAATCCTTAGGTAGATTTACTAATAAGAGCTTTGGAAAAAAAAAAAAAAAAAGGAGCATTGGGAAAAGACTGCTAGATTTTGAACTGCTATGAAAGGAGCTCATGTATTATTTATCTTTGTATACAAAGCACATCCATGGTGCTTGCCATATAGTGGATAGTCAATAAATGTTGGTTGGATACAGGTTCATCCAACGGTATGGTGAGTTAATAATTTTTTGCCCCACTTGGTAGAGATGGATGCTTCTTGTACTCTACATTTAGTTTGAACATTATTTAGCTACAAGGATGTGCTAAAATAAAATAATAAATCAGGTTTTGTATGATTTTACATACAAGATGGATGTAGTTGCTAACACAGTGCATCTAGGGGGGCCTTTCCCTGAAAGATGATTTTGTAACCTACATTGTACTAGAATGAGGTTTTAGATGTGAGAAGGGAAAGTAAGATAAAACTTGCAGCTTAATCTCTAGACAGGATTACTATTGTAAAATGAATTCCAAGTGTTTTTTGTGTACCTGGCATTGGCGCTAAAGATGATTTGTAATTTGGAATGATCCAAAATATGGTCCAATGTCCCTTGAAGCAGTTAGTCTTTATATATATATATATATATATATATATATATATATATATATATATATATATATATATATATATATTATTTCAGAGAGAAAGGGAGAGGAAGAAAGAGTTAGAAAAACATTAATGACAAGGGAAAATCATTGATCAGCTGCCTCCTGCACACCCCCTGCTGGGGACTGAGTCTGCAACCCAGGCATGTGCCCTTAATTGGAATTGAACTTGGGACCTTTCTGCCCGAAGGCTGACACTCTCTTCACTAAGCCAAACCAGATAGGGCAGTTAGTTTTTTCTACTGATTGCTGCTCTATACTCTCTCATCATCATCTCCCTAGTCAGGGACCCATTCCTCCAGTCTGTCCTATTGAAAGAGTCCCTTCATTCTTGCACTACCATAGTCCTGGCTTCTCCTTGTTAGATTACTTTGTTATTACTTCTCAAATTGTGGTCTTCAGAACGATATCATTAACATCACCTGGGAACTTAGTAGAAATGCAAATTTTTGAGCCTCACCCTGGACCAACTCAAGAAGAAACTTTGGCCTTGGGGCCTAGCAATTTTGTTTTAACAAGCAGGTAATCTCAAATGCAAGAACCATTGTGTATGTAAAGGTCAATTCTGAGCATATAATCTCTGTTAAATACCCGTTTTGTCTTTTTTTTTTTAAAATTTTTTTTGGTCAACAAAAGTGTCAGCAGTATTTGCATGTCCTTGTATTCAAGGCTGTCCACAGTAGAACACCAATTTATGATTCTCTATCTATACTGTATTCCAGCGTTTTTCAACCGCTGTTCCGCGGCACACTAGTGTGCCGCGAGATGTTGCCTGGTGTGCCGTAGGTGCAGACAAGACAAGAATTTTATAATTTTTCACTATTTTGTTTACTTAATATTTCATAATAAAGTAATTATAAAATACTTTCTTTGTGTTTATTTGATTCCTATTCAAGAGAATTACTTTATATATAGTCAATATAGGCACAGAGTTAAATTTTTTAACATTTTCTAATGGTGGTGTGCCTCGTGATTTTTTTCATGAAACAAGTGTGCCTTTGCCCAAAAAAGGTTGAAAAACACTGCTGTATTCCACACTGCAATGCAAACGAATTACTTGCTCTTCCCTCTGCTCTCCTGTCCGCTTTCTGTTAGTTTTGGTTCTTCTGCTAGAAAGCCTAACCTCCTTCTCCTTTGTAGAGACTTTACATATTCTTGAAAGCTCATTTAAAAATTAATATGTATCTAAGTAATTCAAACATTACTGGGTTTATAAAGACACACAATAAATCAAAGAATTAACATCATTAAAATGTCCATGCTTCCCAAAGCAATCTATAGATTCAATGCAATTCCTCCCAAAATACCAATGTTATTTCTCACAGAACTAGAACAAATAATCCAAAAATTTGTATGAAAACACAAAAGACCCAGAATAGGGAAAGCAAACTTGAATAAGAAGAATAATGTGGAAGGTGTCATGTTGCCTGATATCAAATTATACTACAAGGCTATATTAGTCAAAACAGCATGGTACTGGCATAAAAACAGACACATAGATAATTGGAAACAAATTGAGAGCCAGAAATAAACCATGCTTATATGTTAAAGTATTCCATGACAGAGGAGGCAAGCACATACAATGGAGTAAAGATAGTCTATTCAATAAATGGTGTTGAGAAAACTGGATAGATAGATGCAAAAACACCTGCATCTAGACCACATTATTACCCTGTATACAAGAATAAACTCAAAATGGATTACAGACTTAAATGTAAGACCCCAAACCATAACACTCCTGGAAGAAAACATCAGCAGTAAAATCTCTGACATTTATCTTAGCAATATTTTTTCTGATATATCTCCCTGGGCAAGGGAAACAAACAAACAAAAATGAAAAAATGAGACTACATCAAACTAAGAAGTTTTTGCTCAGCGAAGGAAACTATCAACAAAATGAAGAGAACCCACTGAATGGAAGAACACATTCACCAATGATACATCTAATAAAGGGTTGATACCAAAATTTATAAAGAACTTATAAATAACTCAACCCCCAAAAAAACAAACCAACAAAACAAACAAACAAACAACCTCCAAACAATCCAATTAAAAATGGGCAAATAAACTGAATAGATACTTCTCCAAAGAGGACATATGGATGGTCAATAGATATATGAAAAGATGCTCAATGCCACCAATCATCAGATAAATGAAAATTAAAACTATAATGATATATCACCCTATGTTCATTGCAGCATTATTTACAATAGCCAAGATATGGAAGCAACCCAAATGTGCATCAATAGATAACTGGTTAAAAAATTAGTGGTACGTATATACAATGGGATATTACTCAACCATAAAAAAAATTAAATCTTACCATTTATAACTTTATGGATGGAATTAGAGGTTATTTTGCTAAGTGAATTAATCCAGACAGAGAAAGACAATACCATATAATTTCACTTATATGTGGATTTTAAAGAACAAAATAAATAAACAAATAAAATAGAAGCAGATTCATAGATATAGAGAACAGATTGATGGTTGCCAAAGGGGAAGAGGGTTGGGGACTTGGTGAAAAGGGAGAAGGGATTAGGAAATACAAATAGGTAGTTATAGAATAGCATGGGGAGGTAAAGTACAGCATAGGAAACATAGCCAATAATATTGGAATAACTATGTATGATGCCAGGTGGGTACTCAAAATATTGGGGGGGGGGGGAGGGAGACACTTTGTAAAGTATATGATTGTCTAACTTCTATGTTATACACCTGAAACTAATACAAAATAATACTGAATTGAAACTTTAATTGAAAAAAGTAAAGAAAGGAAGAAAGAAAGGCCATATCCCACCTCACAACCCCAATCCTTCCTATCCCTCCAGTTCCACATTCCAGGGAAAACTTTAGCCATTTCTTTCTTAGTTTTTCCTGTGTCTACTTCTATTTTATAACTATCACAAAAATACTTTGCATCTCTCTAGTGCCTTGCTACCCATTCCCCACCCCCACCTCCTTGTATTATAACAATGTTTGTATGTGTGCAAGAGCCAGGGAAATCTAACCTCTTTTTCATTTTCTCTGCATCCTCCCAGGATAAAGCACAGGGCCTGGGATAAGATACAGACTGAGTAATTGTGGCCAATTTAAACATAAATAAAATATATGCCTGATCTTTGAAACTTGGTGGTGTGATAGAAGTGTTAGAAATGAGTCTTCTCTTTCCAATGTGGTTTTCTAATATTATTGTGGATAATATTAAACTGGAGTCAGGAAACTCGAGCCAGACCAGTCTTCTTGGTGACTTCTAAAATCTTCAGTAAGCACTCATTGGCTTTGCTTCCATTTTTCATCTATAAAATGGCAACAACAATAATATCTATGGACATAATTATAATGAGGACCAAATCAACAGCACATATTATCTATATAATAAAAGCCTAAGTGACCTTTATGGCAGAATGACCAGAACAACCGGTCGCTATGATGCGCACTGACCACTAGGGGCAGATGCTCAATGCAGGAGCTGCCCCCTGGTGATCAGTGTGCTCCCACTGACCACAGGGCTCATGGCTGGCGAGTGTAGAGGTGGTGGCAGGAGCCTCTCCTGCCTCTGCAGTAGCTCTGAGCAGTAGTGAGCCAAGCAGTAAGGAGCTAGCAGGTGGGCGGTAAGGAGTGAGAGGTCTCAGACATCCCCTGAGGGTTCCTGGACTACAAGAAGGTGCAGGCCAGTCTGAGGGACACGCGCCCCCCCCCCCCCAGGTGAATGAATTTTATGTACCAGGTTTCTAGTTAAATATAAGGTACTATGTTGATTCCTTATATTTAAAACAAAAAGGCAAACTATTTTATGGTTGCATATCTATCTATCTATCTATCTATCTATCTATCTATTTATATATAAAAGCCTAATATGCAAAGTGTCTTCTCTGGAGTTCGGCTGACCGGGAGTTCAATAGTTCACTATGACCAGCAGGGGGTGGTGAGGAACGAAGGAAGGCCCCAGCCAGCAACCTGCAGCCAGGGAAGGGAGGCCCTGGCCCTGGCCAGCAGCCACTAGGGATACTACCTGTGCATGAATTTCATGCACTGGGCCTCTAGTAGGGTATAAAGGACATTAGAAACAACCTTTAAGTAGAAAACTTCATTTTCAGATTTTCCAGGAGTCTTCCAAGATCATCCTAAGATTTTTTTTTTGGTGGGGGGGAGAGGGGTAAATTTTACTCTCATTGTCTGAAATTTTGAAGAAAAAAAATTCAAATATTTAGTACCATTTGTCTCTTCTGACTTGGTGATGAGAATTCAGCATTACTGCCAACTTTTCAGGTTTTGAAGGGAATTCAAGCTTTATCTTGATTTGATGACTGAAAAAAAACAAAAAAATCAACCAAAGGTACACTTTCTAAGTCCTTGTCCAGCCATTAGAAAAGTGTGAGCTATTATTCTATCAAAACTAATTAAATCTTAAATGTATAACCAACTCTCAATGATCAAGGTTAATGGGACTGCATGCATACATAATTATATCTTACATTTATACAACGCTTTTAACTTCTTCAAAGTACTCTTCACTGTATTGCATATATAAAACAGATGGATTTTTTTTTTTTAAATCCACAGATAAGGCAAAAAGAAATAATGAAATCAATAACTTCAACTTTGTGGCTTACCAAAACTATTAGAACTAGTAAACTTCTTTAATAGAACTTTCATCACTACTTCCTTCTTGATTCCTCTCAACTAAAGTTGGGAAATGACTGAAAAATCTGGAGGAATCTCCAGAGGAAAGGAAGCCAAGGAGAAAAGGAAACCAAGGACCTGGGTGTCCACAAACTAGATAATCAGCTCCAGGGTAATTAAGAATAACTGACTGTATCTGTGAATATATCCAGGAAGTCCAGAAAGAGGTGAAAAGCCATAGGAAATGATGCATGAGTAGGAGTATTTAGAGAGCTCTTATCCTTGCCATTCACTCAACAAGCATTACTGAGCACCTACTGTACACCAGGTGCTTTCAACAAAGGGGACAGATACAGTAATGAACAATCCAGGCAAAACTGCTGATGTTATGGAGGTGACCTTCTCGAATGGTGAAGACAGATAATAAACAAGAACATAAGTAAACAACCAAGATAACTTCAGTAGCACTAGGTACTGTGAAGTCCATAAACCCAGGAATGTGATTGGGAAGGAGATGCTATTTTAGATAGGGCAGCCAGAGAGAGCCTGTCAGGATATTTGAGCTGTTAATCTGCAAGAGGAGTGGACTCTGTGCAGGTCTGCTAACCAGAATGATGGAATGAATGAACTCACCAAGAATGTTAGAGGGAGGGAGGGTAGGGCCCATCCCATCCTGGATCTGTGGTTATTAATTTTGTGTCCTTTTATCGATATTACTAAAATCTCTCCCTGATTTATTGCCTCTACAAAGAGGGTTGCTAATACTGATCACCTTGGCAGGGGTGCTCTGAGGAATAATGGGTAAACAATTGCGAGGAGCTATATAAATGCTAAATAATGATCTCAGTAATAACCTTTTATTAAAGTCAGCACCATGATAGGCAACTCACACTTGGATGCCTTGGCAAATGTGAAAATCGATATGGCTGCTCCCTGTGCACCCCGGCACCATCCTTTAAAATAGAAAAAATAAATGAGCCGATGATCATGATATTCAAAGTGGTTAGTGATCAAATAACTGTCTTGAGAGAAAGCTGATGTGTGAAGTATAAAATGGGAGTCACAAGATATGGCACATTACAGCCCTGAGCAGGTAGAGGACTGGCAAATGCAACTGGATGCTTGCTGGGACACACGCCGCCTGCTACAGGGTGGTAATTTGAACCTCATCAGAACAGGCGCTGCCACCACCAAAAGCACTGGCAGACGGGAAGTGGGATAAGAAAGAGCCATATCAGCAGCCTCCCTGCCAGCAGCCCCATCTGGCCCTCTTGGCCTTGATCAGCCTCCCCCGGGGAAGAGACTGAGAAGCCAGCACCAAGGGGCCCTACCTTGGAAGGGCACCAAGGAAGGGAGGAGGGAGGAGGGAGGGGAGTGAACAGTGAACGTTTCTTTTCTAGAGTGAAATGTTCCAATGCTGGTGAAGACTTCAGTGGTCTTCATACCTGAGCCTCCCTACACAGTTAGACACAGGAATCCATCCCCTTAGCTGTGCCCCACCCTCTCCCTCAAATAGAACACTGATGCCACAAAAATGAGTTCTTTTCTTGTGGGTCCTACCATCTCTGTGACATAAATATGCATGTGCCTGAACATTCTTTCCTGTCTCCCACTTCACATCAGCAATCACATTGTGTGACACGAGTACATACATGCCTACACCCCTCCCTCCCCAAAATCCTTTGCTGATGGTGGCTCAAGCATTATAGAGTGCTTGTGGAGTCAGGCCACATAGCAGAGAAGTTTAAACTGTTGTTGCTTTTTCTCCAAAATGTAGAAAAAAAATAGAAGACAATAAAAAAAAAAAAAGAAAACAGTTAATTTTAGATTGATATTACATACTTTGCAGCATATTTATTGAGCAAGTCCCTTTTCTGCTGTGGGCCAGGTAGAATTGAGATGCTCTTTGAGGTGTTAAGAGCCCTCAGCGCATACTTCACATTTTGAGGGTTGATTGGAAATTATGGAAATTAAAAAGAATATGGCAAGCTAGCCCTAGTCTTCTGGAAATTACAGTTTAAATTGGTATGGGAGAAGATCAAGATCTTCAAAAAATCTAATTGATTTTTTCTTTTTTGTTAATCCTCATTTGTGAATATTTTTTCCCACTGATTTTTTAGAGAGAGCAGAAGGGAGAAGAGACAGGGAGAGAGAAAAATCGATGTCAAAGAGACACATTGATTGGTTTCCTCCCCGTGCCACAACAGGCCTGCCAACGAGGCACACGCCCTTGACTAGAATCGAACCCGGGACCCTTCAGTCTATGGGCCAACACTCTATCCTAGCCAAACCAGCTAGGACAAAAAAAAATCTAATTGATTTTAATCAAATGGAGAAGTTTTAAAATGTTAAGTACACTTGGGTATTATACTTAAAGTATTTTGAGTAAGCATGCTGCATGGGACATAGTAAGTGTTCAGTAAATCTTGTGCTCATGAGGAATTTCCATTTACCAGTGTCTCAGGCAGCTTAAACATGAAGCAATTTATTTAAATATACAATTTCTTCAAGTGCTTTATTTCTCCAAATAGTCAAGGGAGGAATCTAGGGAGAGCTATCCTCAGGAGATGTGGTCATCTGCATGGCCAAATCAGGCTGGACTAAGTTGATCCATTAGCAGGACTATCTAAAAGGTAGATTTTGCTTGGTATTTTTAATGCCTTGTAGATAATAGACTGTCAATAAGGTGGGAGATAAAATTCATAAGGAGAGAAGGTATCTGCCCACAGCCTATGCTTTTTAAAAAATATGTTTTCATTGATTTTTAGAGAGAGAGGAAGGGAGATAGATATTGATTAGAGAGGAACATAATTAATAAGCTGCTTCCTGCATGCCTCCTACTGGGAGTCGAGCCAAAACCCGGGTATGTGTCCTGATCAGGTAATGAACCATGATTTCTTGGTTCCTGGCTTGACTCTAAAGCACAAGTCACACTGGCAGGGCCAGAGTCTGTTTTTAAATTAAGCTAGTCCAGTATCAAACCCCAAGAAATGGTTCCAATTGTTCTGGACCCATTATTTCACTTTGCTTTCCTCTCTCCCCGCCCCCCCCCCTCCCCTTTAAGTCTCTATTTCTGTTTTAACCTGCACTTGACTTTTTTGATTCTCCTTCTCCTCCCCGCTTATGGCTCTGTCCTCATCCCTGGGGACTGGATGACTAATTTGGGCTTTTCTGCTTTTCACCTTTGGCTTTCCCTTTGAAAATGGGTGTTTATCTTCTGGCTTTTTCTATTTTTGGCTGCTCATAAGTTTTTACCCTACTCAGCCAAGTTTTGATCCCAGGACCTTTCCTTAGCTTTGACTTGTTTCAGTAGCATCTGTGCTGGGCTTGCCTCCTTCAGATGAGGGCATGGGCAAGAGGAAAGGTCAATCAGGGGAACAGGAAGGACACTTGGCTCAACTTAAACTGTGCAGGGCACTGAGGCCTTGCTGGTTGTACACTCTCTGCCTCTTAATTCCTCTGCTTTTTAAAATTCCCTCCTGTATCTAACTCTTTCTACTTCAATTTTTATTAAGTCTCCACCTTCTAACTGGTCAATCCTCTCTAGTATCTTTTGTAAGACTTAAATGAAAGCGATAGTAAGTGATATCCATTAGCCAAAATAAATTTGACAGCCGGGATAAATTGCTGAATCTCTTGTGTCTTTATAGCACTCATCAAATGCCATTTAACCAAAGCAGTTGGCAAACTGTGGTGGCTTTCCAGGGAGTCAGTAAGTAGGTAAGTCAATAAATATCTGCCAAATGAATGAAAGCATACTAGTTGTATAGCATTGTATCAGGTTCTTTAAATAATATGAAGTATAACACTTCATCCTTGTCTTAAGAAGAAAGATATCTCATGTCTATTCATAAAGAGGCTGTTTTGAAATAGGACTGAGGGCCAGACCAAGCCTCCTATTTCTTTTAGAAAATAAGTCATCACTAAATGCACAACCACTGGGCAAAGGGAATGTGTAAACAGAGCACTACTTATGGTGGTAACAGATACCTGCAAGCTAATGAAATGTAGAAGTTGAACATTTCATTATCAGTGAATTTTATATATAATTAGAGGCCTGGTGCATGAAAATTCATGCACTGGGGGGTGGTTCCCTCAGCCTGGCCTGTCCCTTCTCACAGGTTGGGAGCCCTTAGGGGATGTCCTACTGATGGCCTGAAGCTGCAGTCCGGCCTCCCTCTGTGGGAGATGACCAGGAGGATCAGAGGAAGGTGCTGCCCTCATCACTCTGCTGCTGCTGCCAAAGCTGGCCACTGCCAACCCTTGGCCCTCACTTCTTAGCACTGGCCTTACCTTCCACCCACTTGTGTGTATGGAGGGGGGCGATTTGGGGCCAGGCTAGCTGGGTGAGAGTCTGTGGGAGGTTGAGGCACCCCCTGCCTCCCCGTTCAGCCTTTGCAGAGGCTCAGGACCACAGTCTGCCCCACCTCTCCCAGTGTTCACCTCTGTGAACAGAGGGGCCATATGGCGGTGGGTGGGACCAGCCCACATCTCCCATCATCTGATTCTGTGATGGAGGGGCTGTGCGGTATGCATGGGACCAGCCCAGGTCCTTAGTGCTGCTGCCTCTCCTACACCATCAGCCCTTGATCCTCACAGCTGCTGCGGTTTTGTCTAGAAGGAGGTCTGGAAGACCTTTATACATTCCCCTAAAAAGTTCAGTTTCACCGTTTTGAATTCAAAATTGATTAAAAAGAAATAAGAACAGCATGCAACATTGAATATAAAAAAGAAAACTAATTATTTCCTTCATAAGATATTTTGAAGTGTACAATTTCTGTTGATGATCAAGACGTCTTATCTCACTTTTAAGTTTGCTGGCTACTAGTCACTCTACTCCTTTCTACTTCAAAGGTATTTTTCCCAAAGCTTCCCTTGCTTTTACACTAATGCTTTCCTGGACTCCATGGAACTTTGAAGGATACTGAGCTCATCATGGTGGAAATGGATGTTGACATTCCATGATTATCACTGTAATTATTTCTAATTTGTACTTTGCTTCAAAAAGTCTCTTCCCTAGCCCCCTAAACTCTGCACTTTCAAAATGATATCTACAGCTTTAATTATACCTGACAATAAACTTCTCTCACTACAAAATCTGTTTGATCATGGAATACACCCATCATTATCTTCAAATATTTTATTTTAAAAAACTCCATTTATATCAGACTCCCAAAGAGTTATAATATTCATAATAGTGTTGTCTTAACTGTTTCTGTAATTACTGTTTGTAATTATTGCAAATCAAAGTTGTGTAAATGTAGACAAAAAAAAGCTAAAGGAGCTCATTGCCACCAAACCAGAATTACATGACATGCTTAAGGGTATTCTTTAAGAAGAGGAAGAAAAATGAAGAAGGTAAAAATATAAATAATAAAATGGCAATAAATATATATCTATCAACAACTGAATCTAAAAATCAAAATAAATAAGGAATCTATCAAACAAAACAAACTGATGAATAAAATAGAACCAGAAGCATGGAAATATGGAACAGAATGATGACTCTCAGAGGAAAGGAGGAGGGAGGAGCCTGAAGAGATTAACCAAAGATCTTATATGCATAATAGAGGCCTGGTGCACGGATTTGTGCACTGGTGGGGTTCCTTGGCATGGCCTGCGGGGATTGGCCAGAACCAACAGTCCAACATCCCACGAGGAATATAATAGTGCACCCAAGTGGCAGGCATCTAGGGAGGAGCCTGAGCCTGAGCCCAGGCCAGGCGCCATGCCACTCCCACTCATCCCAGCCCCTGCTGTGCCTGCCTGCCAGCTGTGAGCCCAGTGTCTGGTGCCCATCAGTCAGTTGAGCCACTCTCCCATTGTGGAAGCACACTGAACTGATTAAAAAGAAGTTCCTGAATTAAGCGTTTGCCTCCTGATGTTCAGTGCATGTCATAACGACCAGTCGACCAGATGACCGGTCACTTAGGCTTTTATATATATATATATATATATATATATATATATATATATATATATATATGCATTATCTATGGATACAAACAATAGAGGAGTGAAGGCCTGGGACAGGGAAGGAACTGGGTGGAGGGGAAAATAGGAGGAGGGGAAAGGACATCTGTATTATTCTCAACAACAAAGATTAAAAAATCACAGAAAAAAACCCCAAAGTTGTATAAATGAATGGATGCTGGTTGAATTACCTACTAACTGGGGTGAAATGGTCCTTTAAACTACTGTGTATTGAACAAATCTACAGAATAAAAACTGAAATGGAACTTGAACATCTGGTCTCTATAGAGAATCAAATCAGATGTTTATATTAAACAAGGTTCCAGAATAATACAGCTAATCAAACTTCCTCCAAATGAGTCAGCTAACATCATGCTTCTATAAAGAAGGGTATTCTTGTGGGTTCTGTTGAGATAGGATTTGGGAAGGCAGAGAGCGGCAGAGAAGCTCCTGGTAACAGGATCAGTTGCAGGGGTCTTCAAACTATGGCCCGCGGGCCACATGTGGCCCGCAGAGGAGTCTGATCCTGCCCGCCAGGTTTTTTGGGCAGTGAGCGCAGCCGAGGTGTTACAGTAGGAATTAGTAGTTCATATAGTCCGGCCCTCCAGCTCTCTGAGGGACCGTGATCTGGCCCCCACTTTAAAAAGTTTGAGGACCCCTGAGCAAAGGACAGAAGACAGAAATGAGAAGGCTACATTTGTGAGAAATGGTCTGGACCCTATGTGCTATAATTAATTAGCTTACAATGTTGCCACACTGCTTTGTGAAACACAATAATTTTGTTGTTTATTATTTTCTTTGATTTAGATTTCACATTTTTAATGATGTAATAGTGATAAATAATCTCATTTTTTAATGTATTTGGTCACATTGTGAAAATCCTTAAAGTGCTTATATTGAATTTTATCCTTCAGAAGTCATTTAATTTTTTAAATTTGGAACATTATGAGGAAAAGTATTTTTGATGGTTTCTAAGGGTGATATAGATTCTAGGCAGGAATATAAGGTATGATAATATAGCAATAATTCAGGCATGAAGAAATAAACTTGGGGGGGAGACATGAAGAGATTAACCAAAAAATTTGTATACATAAATGCATAACTCATGTACCCAGAATGCAGGTATATTTTTTATATTTTTTTCTTTAAAGATCAATTTATTGCTCATGAGCCTTGAAATTGAGGAAATATTTAAGCAAATAGTTTAAACAATATCATATTTTGAGTACTGGTCCAGGATAAAGTGATATAGATGTGACAAGAATAATTGATACGTAATCAGAAGATGGAGTTGAAATCTTAGTTCTATCATTTCTCACTATATAACCTAGGGCAAGTTATTTAACATCTTTGACTTCTAGTTTCCAATGTTATAATGTATTTGAAATTACTTAGTAATGCCTGACAAAACAGAGATATTTAATAAATTTCCATTTCTCTTTCCCTTATGAAAGTCTACTCATAAGTGCGATCATGTCTAAGTTTAACACATTATTTTACTGCTTCCTAAAATGGAATATTTTTATTATTTATCAAATATTTATATTGATACATTTTTCATAAGCTTCCATACTGTTGCTTTTCCTAGTGTGATCTACCTTACTTTTCCTGGGGAGATAATCTGTTTAATAGATTGGGGAACTCACTGTGCTACATCCTCACAAAGGCATTTTTTGCAGCAATCTTCTTTGGCTTTCAAGGATATGACCCTATTTCACATCTTGAATGTGGTTCCCTACCCTAGTGCAGATGTTAATAAGTTAAGTGCATATCAAATAAGAATGTTAATCTTGTTCATCATATGTTTATGTATTTAAATTTAAGAGTCAAATTGATATAATTGGTAACATTATCCATTTGCTTTGATTTGAGATGCCAACTGATTGAAAAAATTTTTAATTTAGAAGCGAATTACCTTGCTTATTTGAATTTATCATTTTTGCATAATTAGGATGAACTAATTTAATTTGCAGTTATTCTTCTAAATGACTTAAATGATGTCTGCTGAGATACTCAAGGCCACGTGATTATTGAAATCATTCTGAATATTACTCTGTCTTATAGGTTGGAAAACACAAGTGCAACTTAAGAAGCTTGGCAATAGAAGCTGCAATCTGGATCTTTTCTCCATTTATATCTTTTCTCTGTTTTGCTCTATTCACCTCACTTTATGCTGTTTAGTGTTTTCCAGAAGGACCATATATTGCATTTGGTGATGGTCCTCCTTTTCCAACTCTGTTCTGATTTTATGTCATTTTAACTTGATGTTTTGCTCACATCTCAGATCTGCAAAGGAAAGCCTGGTTATTCATTTGGTGAGTTATGTTAGGAATCCCCAATACAATAGTCTTTTGGGTGACTGAGGTTCCTACAGCAAATATTGCTTTTTGATAATGCACTTAAATGAGTCTTTAAAAAATTTGGACACCAGACTACCGACTAGAGTATCTGGAACCTATAATTTTAAAATAGTTTTTCTCAATGGCAGGTCCTGACAGGTAGTGGATTATAAAATGACTATTATAAAATAGCTAGTGAGGGTTGTGACAAGCATTTACAAAGCAATAAAACAGAATAGAATAGATAATACTAGAGTACATTATATGCAACAAGGGTCAGTAAAACTTCACTTTTTTATTAGTTTGTGCATGTGTGTGTATACTGGTCAATGATAGAAATTTTATATATATATATAAATTTTATATATATATATATATATATATATATATATATATATATATATATATATATAACCTATATAATAAAGAGGCAACAGGCAAATTGACCCTCACACTGTCACAAGATGGCTACAAGGGGGGGTTCCCATAACCAGCCATAATTAATGATCAGTAGGGACCTGAGACTGCGTGGTGTTGGGCTGGGGGGGGGACCTGAAGGTTCACCCCCACCCCGATGCCAGACCAGGGGACCTCAGGCTGCACCTCCCACCTGGCAGGGCTTGATGGGGGACCTCAGGCCACGCCCTTCAACCTAGGCCGGGGGAGCTGAGGTCATGCGCCCTCCCCTGATGCCAGGTCAGAGGACCTCAAGCTGCACACCGCACCCAGCAGCACTTGACAGGGGACCTCAAAGCACACTCCCCACCCCGTGCCAGGCCAGGGACCTGAGGCTGCACCCCTCATCCAGCAGGGCTTGACAGGGGACTTGAGGCTGTGCCCCTCCACCCAGCGGGGCTTGACAGGGGACCTGAGGCTGCACTCCTCATCCAACGGGACTTGATGGGGGTAGGGCCGGCCAGGTCTGGGTCTCTTGTGATTTTGAGGTGCATGCAGGTGGGTGGGAACTTGACTCTGGGTCTCACGGCACCCCAGACTCTCACAAGAGGAAGATTTTAATATGCATTTTACTAACTTTCTTTCATCTCTGACACTTCTATTATATAGAAAGGGCAAATAGCAATATTAAAACATTTTCTCTAATTCATTCCTTTTTAACGTGCACAAATTTCATGCACCGGGCCACTAGGATTTAAAACTATCTGAGGTAATTTTACTACATAGAAGTCTTAAATGAAGTCCCAACAACTTATTTAAAATGTGGAAGTGTAGCTAGATGGTAGTCACACATTTTAAAGGGATTGGCAAGTTACTTTTGCCTGCAAAGCCTAGACCTGGAATAACTGGCCATTTTCCAAAAGGCCAGAACCCATCTGTCCCAATAAATGCTACCTGCCTGGGAAGGTCAGAGGCAGTGTCACTTATCCAGTGTGGTACTGCTGTTGCCCTGCTATGGTTGGAAGCAGGAGACACTGTGTTTTCCCAAGGTCTCAATCTGCCAGTCAGATGGCATCAGACTTCTCCTCTAGTAGTGAGGCGTGTGCTTGGCTTGGACAGCTGGATAATTCTAACCCTTATCTCTCCTCTTTGGTAGAGAACTTATTCATTCTTTCCCAGTGATCTTGAGATGAAAAGCAGTGTTAAGGGCTATTTTGTGTATTATCCATACAGTGTGAGTCTCTGTTTTTGTGCAAAGGCCTGCTCACTTTTGAGGAGAGTTCTATTCGGGAATTAGAGGGTTTTTCCTTCACAGAGTGATACAGTGACACATTTTCACCTGTTAATGAGCATTGGAGAGAGATGCCACACCTTCCTCCTTTATTTTTCCCCCATTTTAAAAAATTTTTATTGATTAAGGTATTACATGTGTCCATATCTCCCCATTGCCCTGCCATCCCACTCCCACCCTTTCCCCTGTAGTGTCTTGCGTCCATTGGTTATGCTTATATGCATGCATACAAGTCCTTCAGTTAATCTCTTACCTCCTCCTCTCCTCCTCTGTCCCACCCTTCCTGCTGTAATTTGACAGTCTGTTCGAAGCTTCTCTGCCTCTGCATCTATCTTTTTGTTCATCAGTTTGTAATGTTCTTTATTATCCATAAATGAATGAGATCATGTGGTATTTTTCTTTCACTGACTGGCTTATTTCACTTAGCATAATGCTCTCCAGTTCCATCCATGCTGCTGCAATTGGTAAAAATTCCTTCTTTTTTAAAGCAGCATAGTATTCCATTGTGTATATGTACCATAGTTTTCTAATTCAGTCATCTGCTGATGGGCACGTAAGCTGTTTCCAAAGCGTAACTATGGTGAATTGTGCAGCTATGAGCATAGGGGTGCATATACCCTTTCTGATTGGTGTTTCTAGTTTCTTGGGATATATTCCTAGGAGTGCGATCACTAGGTCAAATGGGCATTTCATTTTTAGTTTTTTGAGGAAACTCCATACTGTTCTCCACAGTGGCTGTACCAGTCTGCATTCCCACCAGCAGTGCACGAGGGTTCCTTTTTCTCCACATCCTCGCCAGCACTTGTTTGTTGATTTGTTGATGATAGCCATTCTGACACACACCTTCCTCCTTTTGATGGATGTCCCCCTTAGAGGAGATATGATCTCTTCACTCAGTCTTCATTCGGGTAAACATACGTCAGAACCAAATGAAACCTTAGTGAAGGAAGGGACCCCTTACTTTTTTGGCTCTTGCCTATTTAAGTTTCCCAACTTCTCCTCACTTAGAATTTACTTTCCCTCCCATTAAAATGTCTGTTTATTAAACTTATTAGTGGAATCGGCCATACTGTGTCACTTAACTTTTTCTTACTGATTATGTGTTTGTTTGTTTTCCACATAAAGCCTTGACCTAATTCCTTGTCTTATATGGAGCTTTTATTTTTATCTTACTTCTGCAGAATCTCAACCAAATTCCTTCACCACTGCCCCTCTCCAGCAATCTCCATCAATCTTTTTCTGTAATTCAGGTGTTTTTCTGTTTCTCCTTCAGCTCAAAATGTGGCAGAAGGCCCAATTTAAGGAAAAGGGCCTTGGGGTGGGGATGGGAAGAGATTAAGCAAAGAATTTATATGCATAGCTCATGGACAAACAATATTGGGAGAGGATAAGGCCTGGGGCGAGAGCAGGGGGGAGAAGGGACAATATTTGTAGACTTTCAACAATAAAGTTTAAAAAAAAAGGGGGGGGGTTATTATAAGTTGTCTGGAAGACCCTGAGATTGTCTTTCTTTAAGAGAAGTGCTATGGGAGAATATGAAGCAGAATCTTGGAAATACCAGTATTTAATTTAAATGGCAAAAGAGAGATGGTCTCCCAAAGCACTGGGATTGATTTTGCCCTGATCCCCTCGATGGTTTTAAATTCTTACAACCACAGAACACAGAGAAGGAAGAAACTTGGTGTTCATTCTGTCTCATGTTACAAAGCAGCAGATTGAGGCTCAGAGCCATGAGGTCATGAAGATCGTCTAGTTATTTGTTGGTTGCTTGGAGTAGGGTAGTTTCAGAAAGCATGCAGAAAAGTAGGAGTATTTGAGTGCTACTTAGGGGCTGTCATAATCAGTACTCACTGACTGGTAGGGGGTGGGCTGACAGATTGGGCACTGGGGGTGGGGAGGGAAGATTCAAGGATGGTATTCAAGTCTTTAGCTTGAACCCCCAATATGGGAGAATTCATTTTCAAGGAAGGCATAGGAGGAAAAGTGTATGTGCAGAAAAAAAAAAAAAAAAAACCCTGCAAGTTCAGTCTGGGAGTATTGTATTTGCCTTTATAAAGTCTCCAAGAGAGTGTATTACAATTGAATATACACAGGAGGAAAAACCATGAGACTATTGGATTATGACATTTAGTAAAGTCAGTATTTCCAAGAAAAAGTTGTCATCATCCAAAGCCAAGTAAGAGAAAGATGGAAAAGTCACTCTTGGGTTTAACTAAGGAAGTTGTTGGTGATTTTGACAAGTGACACTTCAGTGAAGTGTGTGTGGGGGTAGAATCAAGATTGCAGGGGGCTGAGAAATGAGTGGGAGGTGAGGAAGTAGGAAAAAATGATAGCAACTATCAAAAAGCTTGGGACAGTTAAGGGGAGGGGAGAAGTAGGGCCGTACCTGCAGGGAAATATGTGGAGGAAGGGTTTTATTTGACATGAGAGAGGGTAGTGCTGATGGTAAGTGGCCAATTTTTCTGCTGAAGTAATTTGTCTTTTCTGTGGCTCCTGCCTTCTGTCTGAAGGTCTATGTAGTTCCTGGAAATCTCAGAGCAGATCTTTTAGGAGCATTAGAATAATCTCTTGCTGATCCATTATCAAGTTACTCTTTAACAACCAGCTTTTGTTATCAACTCATAAGCCCAAAGTCCCAAAGTCGATGACTATAGCCTATCCCAATGAGCCAGCTCCCTGTTCCACAAGAAGCCAGACCACTGCAATTGGTTAAAGATGAATCCTATTTAAGATTCTTAGCCTAGAGCCATGTCTCTCACACAAATATGCTTAGCACATTGTTATTATCATGTTGCCATTTTCTTCATTACAGTTGAAGAAATATTACTTACAGACTTAAATAATAAGCTATTCATGTGAGCATTTTTGTGCCCACCTCCTTGGTTTTTTGTGAGGATAAGTTGAATTAGTGCACACAAAACTCTTCAAATAGTGTCTTTGCACAAAGTAAGTTAGTTATTAGTACTCAAAATTACACCTATTGAATCCATAGAGATTGGAAAGCTGTTGGTAGTGGGCAGGGGCTGGAGGAGAGAGGAATGGAGTGTGACTACTGAATGGGTCCGAGAGGTTTTCTTTGGGGTGATGAAAACTTTTGGTGCTAGACAGAGATGGTGGTTCTCAACATTATGACTGTACTAAATGCCACTGAGTTATACATTTCAAAATGGTTAATTTTATATGACTATGCACTCCATTTAAAAATAGTCACAGAGTTTGTAATAGGTGGAACAGGACCAGAAGGAACCCCAGAGTGAGTGTTGCCTTACATTTTTCTCCCTGGGCTCATTGTATACCTTACCCTAGTCCAGACCTAGTAAGGTAGCCAGAATTTGGACCTCAGTCTTCAGTTCTCTAAATAAAGCATTCTTTCCACTTTAATAGGTTGCTTTAGAAATCAGGGACGATCCATCCTCCCTGGTAGGTAGTTGTGAGATGTGTGCTATTAATTGCAGATAGAACAGGAGTGTCTCCACCTCGGGCAGGAAGACAAATGAATTTAAAGGCCTTTATGGTTTACCAAGCAGTTTTAGAGAACAGTGGTTGCAAGTAATAGGAACTTATTGGACACTGGGTACCACCTAATGTGCATAACAAACATGACTCAAAGGAGGGGTGGGCTCAAAGAAGCTCTTGAAAATTCATAGAAATTTAGGGACGATCTTTACTGACTGCAAAGGAAACTAAAAGATTTCAGAACTATTTAAAGAAAAATAATATAATCTCCCCCCCCACCCCCATACACTCCTCCTCTTCCCACCCGCCTCGACTCTTGCCCTGCCTGGTCTGAGAAGAACTCCCGGAGCTTATTATGGCATTAATGAGGCTGACGATGGCCAGCTAGTCTAGTTAAATAGACCTTAGGGTACAGGCATGACTTTGCCATAACATTAAGTGACTGAGAGAACCCTAGTAAAAACAAATGAAATCTCCCACTGTTAATCTTCCACTGTTAATCTCTTTGCAGTCTCCTTTGTTTATGACTGTGTCAATGCGTTGTAGCCACAATCCATTTTATAAACACAGCCACCTCATTGCTTATTAATAAACAGCTACTTCTCATTTTGAAGCAACTTGACATGTAGAACTTGGCTAAGAATTAAGTGGCAAAAAGAGGTTTTAATTTATTACATGTTGTTCTTGTATTTATCGTAAAGGGATTTTTGAGATGGCCTTACCTGATTTCTGGGTCGAGTGGGAAACCGGTGTCTAAGTGGGAAGCCCAGATGTCCGTCAACCTGGTAACCTTGTCCCTGATATACAGTGGAGCAGATGAAAGGGCATAGGAATTACTTTTATTATTTATAAAACTTTAAAGATATCTTAAAACCCTTTTTATATTTTCTTTCAGCATAAATTCCGAATCTTCTCCCTCTTCTACTGGTGATACAAAGGTCAATTACATGATTTCTGCCTATAAGAGCTAACAATCTAATGGAAAAATGGTCACTGGAAGAGCTAACTATAACACAGGTGATAAGGACCATTCTAAAGTTTGGGGACTAAGTGCCAGGTGAGCAGAAGAGTGGGGTTGTGAGGGTGTTTAATCATGTTGGTCAGATGGAAGGTGGGAGGTGGTCCTGGAAGTCATGGTATGGGCTGAGGTTACTGAGGAGTTAAGACCACATATAACTAAACCAAGAAGGATTTTCTTGGTTAGTGAGGGGAGTCAAAGGGTGTGTGTGTGTGTGTGTGTGTGTGTGTGTGTGTGTGTGTGTCTGTGTGGTGGAGACAGGGAAAATTTTTTCCAGAGCAATGAAAAAACACAGAATCCTGTGCTTAGTTGAATTTAGGAAGAGAAAAAGACTTACATTGTTGGAATGTGGGAACCAATTGGAGGGGTAGGTTGGAAAAAGAGTGAGTTGAACAATTTTGCTTTCCTATTTCATCAGTGAGAAAGAACAAAGATGTGGAAAGTTTAGATGGCCCACTTGAAGTTCAGAAAGTTAAGAAAGAATGCAGATAGTAATGGAAAAATGATGCAAAGGGGAAAGATGATCCTTTGAAATGCTAAGGACAAATCTTTCTGTTTTTCTAAGAATACACATGATTTTATCATGATTTTAGACAGCAGATGTCAGAAAATGTATCACTGAAGACCTGTCTAAACAAAGATGTTAGGAAGACACGTTACTTTCATGACCTATGCAGACAGGTCAGTGTGGGTGAAGTGGGCTCATGTCTCCACTTATGATCTGACACAGGACCACTGTTTCTTCAGCATTCATTTGCAGCATTTTTATTTCCAGATTTATTTTGGTGATTATGTTTTATCATGCCATTATTTCTACAAACTCACTACTTCTATAGCTAGAAACTACTGGGGTCTGTAATGCTAACCAGGGTTGGGGCAACTTAGCTGAAACTGTCATACGCTGGTTTCAGAATGCATTTAACAGTTGCTTCCTGTGCTGGAGGGTTGTTATATTGCAGACCCCAATCTTTAGCTTTTTTTTTGGTATTATATCATTTACAAACAAGTCTGGCCCTTTGCCCTGGGAATAGCAAACACAAGTAAAGAATTGGCTTCAGTAGTATTTGCTTCCACATAACCTAAGCAAACAAAAAATGCCTTATTCTAATCCACTGCTTCCTTCTCATTTTCCTAAAAATATTCACAAACCCTCTGCCAATATAAGTGTTCAGGGAAATGAGTTTCTGAATTGTTGTTCTAGGAACTGCCTTTTGCAGCTGAAACTTTACCACTTAGTAAAGCCCTCCCCTGCCATCTGCTTGCCTCTAAAACTGATGCAAAGGTTGAGAGGAGCTGCTTAAACTATAAAGAACCATATCTATGATATAATTTCCATGGCATGAAATCTCTTATTTTTCTGACCTGTCGAAAACTGGCTCCAGAGGACCACATTTTTAGGATCGCCAGGGAATTATTGAAAGGTATTAGATCTTCAAAGGCTGTCCCTTGAAGATGGTTCACAAAAGTTTATCTCATAACCTATGGTTGCAAACTCAACTTATCCCAGGATGAAAAAGCAGGGATATGAGGGAAGAACCAATGCAACTTTATGCCCCAAGATAACTTTCATACCTACTGATTTCCCAACGTATTTATAAGGATGTCCCAGTGTCAGTAGCTGAGTAAGCATGCTGGGGATGTTTGTATTCCCCACTCATGCATCCCAGCAGGCAAATTCTAACAGGAGAAAGGAGGCTTTGGGGAATGCAACTGTAGCCTATTATATGAACTCTTTCTACCTTCTTTGAATGTTCTTGTTTGACTTTCCCTACATATGTAAATCTGGAAATGTAAATTAGTATTTTCAAAATGTTCACAGACTTAATAACTTGTTTGAGTAGGCATTGGAAAGGGCTCAGGAAAATATTCTGGCTAGTTTTCTAAATAACTAGGCCAGAGGTGACAGATGTGTATGAAGTTTATTTCCATTCTGACCTCTTCTCTCCTTCTACTATCAGACATCGCTAATATAATAGGTGACTGTATTTTCAGACAGAGCTTTAGAATTGTTCCTAAAATGTTCCAAGTAGCAACCACCAATTCAGCAGAATTAGCACATGAGACAAAAACCTTACTTTCCAAAGATGGTTTTACATATTTCTATGTGTGAGACTCTTATTCTACCTTTTATTTCCTTTTAAAAAAACAAAACAAAACACATATTTTTATTGACTTCAGAGAGGAAGGGAGAGAGATACATCAATGATGAGAGAGAATAATTGATTGGCTGCCCCCTGCATGCTCCCAATTGGGGATTGAGCCCACAACCCAGGCATGTATTCTTGACCAGAATCTAACCCAGGGCCCTTTAGTCTGCAGGCTGACACTCTAGCCACTGAGCAAAGCTGGCTAGGGCTACCTTTTCTTCTCTACCTCCTCATGAAATAATAGATCAAGGGCCTTTAAGGCAGGAACTGGGGAGGCCTCACACCAAGGCATTCTCAGCAGAGTGAATAGCATAAAGATGTGGGATGACCCCACGGAGCAAAGCAGAGTGTGCATTGGAAAGCCACATGAAATGAAATTGGAATAGTAGGAAGGAGCCAGATTAAGGTGGACATTGGCATCTAAACCAGGATATTTGAATGTGTTTTCAAATGTCAATGTTCCCAAAGGCTGGAAAGGGTATTTGGGTTTTCCAGAAAAATAGAACCAATAGGCAATAGGACAGGATGTATACACACACACACACACACACACACACACACGCACGCACGCACACGCACACGTGCGCGCACACACCCACACACACACACACACACACACACACACACACACACAGGTAGAGATAGAGAAATCAGAGGAATGGGATTTATTCATAGGGCTCTGGCATTTCCATACTTCAATGCTAAGAGTATAGGAAAGGAATTCAGATCAGTTTAGTGAGTACCTTGTGTTAATCTAGCTCAAGGTTGCATTTCACTTACTGGCTTGAGAGAGCCATTCGAATCCTGTGATTCTAGTAATAAAAGTTCCAATGGGGAGGATAGATGAATGCTCCTGTAACGTTTAGCCTATTAAAATGGCCATAGGCAAAGCTTAATAGAATATAATTCTTACTCTGCACAAGGGCATATCAACATGGAATAAACATGAGAAAATACAATAGGAGAGCTAAAGCAAGTCTGGGAGTGTCATTTCTCTCTCCAAATTAAGTCCCATGATTATAGTGGACATTTGTTAAAGCCCCCTCTCTAATGGAGAGAGGGAAGTATCTCCCCAAAGTCTCTCTATGTGCATCCAGAATGCTGATTCATTCCAGAATTTATAATGGAGCATGAACATTAGCCAAGTTTTTCAAACCTTCTGAGGTGAAGAACAAGTTTTCTTCCTCTTGCACCCTGGACTAATATTGTGGAAATTACAATAAAAATAAATCACTAGCAAAATGACACACAAAACAAAAACATACAAAATGCAAGCCTCAATTTTGTTATTATTAGATTTAATTATTCTGTCAAATGGCAATAAATGTTTCCTTTTAACCATCCTCAATTTCTCTACTTAAACTGTTGCAGATGATAAGAAAAATGTGAAAACAGTCATTGGTCCATGAACCACACTTTGAGTAGCAGTGACAGAGACTTAGCTAATAGTAATCTCTGATTCCGAGTAATTGTTTCAAGAGTGTTCTTATGACTGAGCTAGTCCCAATTCAATGGAATATGGGGCCTTTAGTTGAGAACACTGGGACAACAATTCTGCTTTTCCTGTCAGGATGCCACCTTGGGACCATAAAGGAAGTGGATTGGGAATGAGCCAACACTGAGAAAGCAGAACCAAGGGATGATGAGCCAGAAGCTCAATCTACTCTTCTATTGTGGAGAAATATATGCCAATAAAGGATAATAGTGGCTGAATCCAGAATTCATCTGGTTTTCTATCATCTCCAAGGAAAAGAATCTTATGTGCATAGTGATTAATTTGCATATTTCTCCATGAACTCGCAACCATCTTTTCTTTTGCCAGATATCTTCCAAAACAGAGATCTGGGCATACCTTTCTTCTGGCTGTGAAATTTAGCTTCCCTCAGAACAAAGTTCAAATCAAGCTTCTTAAACTGTCACCACTTTTCACCACTGAGTCCCCTTCTACTTTTCAGCCTAATTTTTTGCTGCTGTCCTCAGGGACCTACCTTATGTTTATTGTGACCATATATATATACTTTTATATATGTTAAAAGTTTGCTCATGTTCTCTCGAGCAGTATTGCACTTCCTCCACCCACATCCTTTTTAGACTTTCTAAGAATAGAACCTTGAGAACATAAGGTGTTCATTATTTTTAAATGTTAAACATCACCATCATTCCTGCTGATCCAAGGGCTATTTTTGAGAGTGTTGGCAGATATTTGATAAAAAACTTCATTTAAACCCCAAAGGTCTCATTTCATAGAGAATCTAATATGGTTATTCTACCAAAATCTCAGAAAGCAACAAGCTTTGACAGAGTGTAACTTTAAGTTATTACAAAAATGAATAAGCAGAAATGAAAACATATGTCTGCACCAAAACACACATGCAAATGTCCACTGTAGCTTTATTGATAGTAGAAAAAAAGAAAAGAAAAAAGAAAATACCCAAATGTTCACCAACTGATTTATGTGTAAAGTAAATGTGGCATCTCTATACAATGGAATATTATTTGCCATTAAAAAATGAAGTACTGATTTGACCCCACACAAAAACAAACCTTGAATACATGCTAAGTGAAAGAAGCAGATACACAAGGCCATGTAATGAATTATTTCATTTATGGGAAATGCTCTAAATTGACAAATCTATAGAGAAGTAGATTATTGATAACCTAGGGGTTGGTGGGGGGCATAAGAATATTGAAGGGTGAAGGCTAAAGGGAACATAATTTCTTTATGAGTGTTGAACATGTTCTAAAATGGATTGTGGTAATGAATTCATGACATTCTGAATATATGAGAACCCACTGAATTGTGTGCTTTTAATGGGAAAATTGTATGGTATGTGAATTATATCTCAATAATTTTTTTTTATATAAAGAGAGTTTACAGGAGATTTATTCATAGTTGCCTAAATAGGAAGCAATCAAGATGTCCAAGGTGAATAAATAAATCAACTGGGGTACATTCAGATAATAGAACATCTTCAACACTAAAAAGAAATGAGTTATTAAGCCACAAAAGGACATGGAGGAACCTTAAATGCATATTACCAAGTAAAAGAAACCAGTCTGAAAAGGCTACACACTGTGTAATTCCACACAGATGACATTCTGGAAAAGCAAAACTCTGGTGACAATAAAAAAAAAAAAATCAGTGATTGCCTAGGGTTATGAAGAGAATGGGAGGAACAGGCATAAAAAAGAGAAATTTTAGACAGTGAACCTACATGTGTGATATTATCACAGTTGGACACAAGTCATTATATATTTTTCCAAAGCCATAGAATGTAGTACATCAAGAGTGAACCTATTTTAACTATAGACTTTGGGTGATAATGATGTATCTATGTGGATTAATTGATTCTAAAAATGTCCACTTGGTAGAAGATATTAGTAGTTGTGAAGCTTGTGCCTATATGTGTAGGGGGCATATAGGACTGTGTACTTCCTGCTAAATTTTCCTATGAAGCTAAAGTGCTCTGGTCAATAGTCTAAACAACAAGAACAACAACAAAACAAATGAAGTGTAATAGGAGGACAAAGGAGAAGGGAAAGGGGAATACAACCTCACAAGGCCCATGTCACTTGGCACCAACTCTGAAGTTTAAAACTCTGATATCCACTATGTCTGGCAAAAGAATTATTGCTCCTTTTTACTATGCTTGCACTGTGTTCTTATTCCTACTTATTTTACAACTCCTATCACTTCATTATAGTTGTATGAAGTTCTCGTAAGAAAATATTACCATTTCCCCGAAAATAAGACAGTGTCTTCTATTAATTTTTGCTCCCAAAGATGCGCTAGGTCTTATTTTCAGGGGATATCTTATTTTTCCATGAAGAAGAATACGGTACACATTTATTATTAAATGAAAATAAAAGAAATTTATTACCTGTATACGGTACGGTAGTACGGTATTTGTCAACACAAACCAGACAAACTGTGAATCCTACAGTATCAAGAATTTATTCATTTATTCAATGACAATCATGTCATCATCTTCTGGAACATCATCATAACAATCCAATTCCTGAATTTCCTGGTGAATTTCTTGTGACTCCATTTCTTTCAGAATCAGTGGACCAAATCTCTCATGTTTAGCCGGGGGGGGGGGGGGGGGGGGGCTTATTTTTGGGAGGATGGCTTATATTTCACTCAGAAGGAAATCTGTAAGTAGGTCTTATTTTTGGAGGATGTCTTTTTTCGGGGAAACACGGTATATTTACAGGGCCCACAAAAATGATCAGATGAGGATGCTCAAGATTGAATCTGCTCTCAGGCTTTGACTCTCCGAGATCACACCCTATCACCAAAGGATTAAGAAACAAAAATCTGTAGCTTAGCACAATGTAATCTATTTCAATCTTCAATAGACTGAATGAGTTCCACTCCAAGTTCATAGGGTGAAACCCTAACCCCAATGTGGTGGTATTAGAAGATGGGGCCTTTGGGAAGCAATTAGGTAATTAGGATGGAGCCCTTATTAATGAGATTTGTGCTCTTAGGAATGAGAGCTCCCTCATTATGTTTTTTTTTTTTTTTTTTTAATTTTTCTTTTTTTAAAAGAAGTTTTAATCCATTTTGAGAGTAATACAGATGGGAGGGGATATATCTTATTCATCTTTGCAGAACATATTACAGTGATGTTTTGCAAATACCAGGGCTCAAAAATGTGATGCATTGATTAGAATATCAAATAATCATTCATTAATATCAATAAGTTTCTTACTTAATTAACTCTTTGTAAAAGGGAATAGATGATTATTATTCCCAAGTTAGAAAAATGTATAGAAAGTGTTGTAAAAAACAAAACAAAAAAACAACCCCACAAAAAAATCTTTGACTCATGAAATCTATCAGTAACCTTTCCTCATGGCTTTGCCTTAGATATTGGTGTATCAGAGCTCCGTCTGGTGTCGACTTCAATCTGGATCGGCACAGGGCTACTTATGTGTCTCCCAAATACAAGAACATTTGACTAAACTCGTTAAACCACAGCACTGTAATATATATGACATAATGAATGGAATGTAACACATTTCATTATATAGTGTCATACACATAGTGTGTTATTCTGTATACTGAGGGCATTCAGGAGACCCTGCAGAGCGGGCTAACAGGAGGTTGATGATAGCGGAAAAAGGGGAGGTGAGGCGGGTTCAAGGTACACCATCGAATACCGGAAGAAATGCAACTCCAAAGTTGTGGCAGCATTCCAATAAAATCAAGCAAAATCACCAAAACAACCAGGGCTAGAAGGATCTTGTTCTGTCAGATATGTGAAACTGAGAAAAACCTTACCTCTTGCCTTTCTTTGGGGCCAATGCTGTCTCCTAATGAGCCCCATCTATCTTTTTTGGGCTCAAGCCTAGGTGGGCCCACTAGCACGCCCTTAACTTCCGCTGTGGAATCCAGGGTCCTCCCCCCCGCCCCCCCCCCCACACACACACCCCACCCCTGCCCGAGTTTCCGAGTTTCCACTTCCAGGAGCCTGTAGGAAGCCGGGACTGCGCATGTGCGGTGCCCTGAGGGCTAACATGCCTCCTGAGGCTCCATGGACAGCGGGCCCTGGGGGAGATGGAAGCGAGCCTGTTGCACTAGTTCCCCTTGCTTCCATGTATGAAGGATTGTTACTGCTCAGGTGCTGCCCATGCTGCCCTCTCGCTAAGAGAATTTCCCTTTCTTGGCGCAGGGACACCCCTGGGAGTCTGTGACGGGAGGAGGCGAGGAGCCCTGACTTATGGACCAAAAGTGTTTTGAACAAACTGATTTTTACAGAGAGGGAAGGTGGGAGGGAGAGAGAAGCATCAATTGGTTGCTTCCTTTACATGGCCCCACCAGGGCCGGGACCTGCAACATAGGTATGTGCTCTGACCAGGAATCAAACCTGCAACACTTTGGTGTATGGATGGGACGCTCCAGTCAACTGAGCTACCCAGTCAGGGCAAAGACAGATGATTTTATAGCTGTCAGGGGCTGTCTATTTTAGAGAGAGTACAAAGAAGTAGGGTCAAAATAGAAAGTAAAAGATAGAAATAAAAAGAGAAAACACTTTATTATTAAAGTACAGGATTGGTTTGTCAAAAGATATGTTAGTGTGTGTGTGTTTGTGTGTGTGTGTGTGTGTGTGTGTGTGTAGCATATACTGAAAGTGTTTACATTGTTTAAGCTTCACTCATTTCGGAGAAATAAGTGCCACAGATTTACTCCCAAGATCATTTGAATGTTTAATTATTTACATTTATTTTATACTCATTTTGGTTTTGTGAATGTTGAATAATGAATTATTATTTTAGTTATTTGAATCATCCCCTCTTATAGAAGACAGTAAAAATTAACTGAAACAAAAATTTAAAATTTGCTATTCAAAATTCAGAAAACTGAGTATGGGTATTAAAGAACTCAGTTTTAAGTTCTATGTCTGGGTTCGTGTAAGGCAAAACATTCTATAGGAAAGACAGATTTGAGGACATACATGTTCCTGAGTGTAAATGTCTGGGTACAAGCAAAAATTCCACTTATTTTTTTCAGGCTTTCAAAGTAGTGGGCATAGTGAGTCCCATGTCAAGGTCTCCAAACAGTAAAGGGGGACCCAGGTTATATCTGGGTTACAGATGGAATAAAGAGAACATTAAATATATGATGTCAGATGGGTTAAAAAATTAGGTAGGCAGCCCTGGCCAGTGTGACTGTTGGTTGTGGGATTAATTCCAGCTTGGGGCACATGCCTAGGTTGTGGGCATAATACCTATCCCAACACGGGTGCAGGAAGCAGATGGTTAGAGTTTCCCTCTTACACAGATGTCCCTTCCCCCTTCCCAACCTCTCTCCCCTTCCTCTAAAAATCAATGAACATGTCCTCAAGTAAGAATTAAAAAAGGAATGGCTGAGTAAGGCAGAGAGACCTAGAGAAAAATGATGGTGGGTTAGTACAGGGAGAAGCTATGGACACACACTCTTAAAGATATACTCTTCCCCTTTGTGACTCCTCAGTGCTCTGTGATGCAGGCCTGGCTATAAAGTCGAGTCTGCATTCTCAGAGCTCAGTTGCCTCAGGCAGCATTGCTATTCAGAAAATGACTTTCAGCCTATTTCTGAATAGCTTCCCAGAGCTTTATCTGAGCTTCTGCTGGGAACCTTTAGATTGTTAATGCACCCTAACTTGCCTCTGTGTGTTGTGATTGCTCCTCCTCTTTTGTTTCCAGGTGAAAATTCTTCTGACTCCATGAACCTTCTGAGAAAATGAACACACACAAAAGGTAAGGAACCCTACACAAGCCCCAACAGAGATTTTTTTTACCATTGTTTCCACTGCTAGTCCCATATTTATAAATGAGTTTAGTTGGGAACATCTCTCTTCTAGGAGAAGAGACAGGCAGGGCTAAGGGTTCAAGAAGGACTCAGGTTGCCATTTGAAGCTCACAGGCTTCTGGGTATAAATTTGAGTATAAAGGCAGATTCCTCAATAAAGTCCCAAACAATGATTTCTTGGCCCTGGATTGAGTTATTTTGAGAGTTTGGAATCTACACAGAAGAACCAAATTGCCTAGCACTTCACCATGAGCCATATTCCCATGACAGGCCTCACTTGATAAGCCTTTCCTGGTGTTGGGCTTACAAGGAGAGCAGTGCTGAGCTGCTGAGAGGCACTGTGTAGAGGCTAGAACCTGTTCTCTCTGAGGGAGCAGAGATGCAGCTGTTAGCCTCTGATTCTGTGCCTTTCTTGAGCAAAGCATCTTTGAAAATATCAAGTGTAGACCTCATAGACACCATACTACTTTGAATTTTGCAAAAAAGAAAAACTTAAAAATATTTTTAAATCTATAGGAATAAAAGGAAAGAACATGATGCTCTCATAATTAAAACTGAGTCATATTATTCTTGGATTATGAATGTCTGATTTTCCCAAGAAGAGAAGTGAAAGAAATGGTTCTCTTCTTTTTATAGTGTCAGAGCTGAGCCAAGAGGAGAATGAAAAGTGGGACACAGGAAGGTAAGGTTCTGCCTATTCCCCAAGGCTTTGTATCTCCTTTCTATGAAATCTCAGGTCCATAATTATTGAGGTTGTCAGTTGCTAGATATACTCCCACCCAGGAAACTGAGCCCTCAGAGCAGGCTCTTGCGAAGACAGTCAGAACCTGAGACACATCTCAGATTCCCTGCTCTGCTGTCCCTGGGTATGAAGCAATGATGGGCCTGGACAATGGGTGTTGCCCAGTAGGTGTCGAGAGTCAGCACTTCTGTATCCTAACTTTGTGAAAGAACTTTGACTCCAGGATGATCAAATTCCTCTTTGGTATAACTACTGACCTCTCTGCTTCACACAGTGGTTTTCAGCATCAAATGAGATAATGTATGTAAAAGTACTTTTAATAAATGAGGCAACACACTTACAGGAACCATTTTAATATTATCATTGACCATTTGACCTCTTCTACTAATTATTGGGCTTTCAGAGTTTAATATCCCAATGACTCCCCTCCCCCAATAAAGGGATTCCTCTCTAATACCTGTGGTTCTGCCTTTATCACTGTCCTGGTTTCCCAGGTTGCAGATGCTACCAGAGGGAAGAGGAGGAGAAAAAGATGCTGATTTATATCCTTAAAAGGTGACTTGTCTTTCTCCCTTTTTCCTGATCCCTCTTTAGCATGTTCTATGCAATTTTGGGATTCAGTTCAGCTTTCTATAGTCATGGGAGGAGGTTGCCACCGGAACGAGGAATGTGAGTGAAGACCTTGGTGCTAGTGCTATTGAGTACATTGTGAAATCATGGATTTGGGGCAATGTGAAGGGTAAGCAGGCTTCAGGTGCTTTCCCTGCCTAACCAGGAGAGTAGGTCCTCTTTTCCTTGTTCTGATTGGTCTTGACTGCAGCTTTGTATCTCTTGTCTCTTGCAGCCGCTTTCATCAGCTGTTATGTCCAGACCCCTCTTGTGAGGTGTGTAATGATGCAACTGCTTAGATGGATCAGCTGCTCTTCTCAGAGACCCTGCAAGGTGCTGCTCGCTCTGTGTCCCTTTTGGCTTCCACAGCTCCTGTGACCTAGCCCATGTTCACTCTGTCCCCTGCCTTCTCAGCAGTTCCTCCAGGAGAACTAATAGAACTTACACTGCCTGAGCCCTTCCCACTACTCCTCTCCAATCTCTCTCCTAACCCAGTGACCCCCCTTAAGTGATTTTGTATCACCACCACCACCAGATCACTCTCTGCCACCAGAACCTTTGTCTCCACTGGAATTGAAATTTGTCTCCACTGGAATTGAAAGCAGTGAACATTTCTTTCCCCAAACCCCTTGCTTTTCCATTTCTCCCAACACATGTACTCAGAATGCCGATCCTATTGTCCAATCAGAAGACCCTCTGACTCTGAATACCATCTTTCTTGATTCTTCCATTACCCAAGATATCAACCCCTTACATCAAACCCTGCCTGAATCCCAGCCTCTACTGCTCACTCAGATCCAACCCAGGTTCATATTCAATACCCATTCCCAGTCCTACCATACAGTCCCATACCCTAGCCTAGGGTCTGTGGAGTGTATTTTTAGAATGAAGCAGACTGTCTCACCTCATCTGAAATACAACAGCTTGAATGGAATGTGTTGGAGAAGCAACATGAAAGTTTGTTGGGTTTACCTACTGTGGTGCAAAGATCTCAGGAAGAATTTTGTTCCTTGGCTCCCAACTCTCCTTATTGCCCGCCCTCTAAGGCCCATGTTTAATCTTTATCCTTCCTATAAAGTTTCTTCTCAGCAGTGAATTTAGAGAGAAACGAAAACATCACCTTGGGAAGAGGCTCATCCAACACCAGTGGGGCCTCCTCTGGAGGATCCATGTGTCTCTGTCACTGATGAGGCCTCTGAGAGTTTGCTCAGAGATATCTGTGTCAAAGAGTAGATATTGCCTCTCATACATCTCCATGAATAAGGATCAAAGTAGCAACAATCTAAATGTTGGATTGAGCCAACAAGGGTTTCTGTGAAAGAAGCTCTTAGCTAGAGGAGAATGAGGGGAACACAGCCCAGAGAATGGCCCCAAAAGATGCTTTGTTGAGTGACCAGAGAGCTCTTCTAATAAGGATTTGGGGTATGACTCTGAGAAATATCTAAACAGCTATGTAACGAGTCTGTCAAGAGCAAATTCAACGGTGTCTGGACAGAGTGTAAGTCAGAATCAGAAAAATGCCCTAAAAGAACTTGAGTAAGAACTTTGAGGAAATCAGTGAGGGTTGGTTCCCTGTGACTGTGCATAGTTCATGGCATGTTGTCCAGCAGACATTTTCTGTGCAATCCCACACTGAAATAAAACAGAGAAGTTTTGTACCATGAGTGGGAAGGGAAAACTGCCTGAACATTGCCAGGAGCTTTCTTCAGTCCAGTGCTGGAAGTCCACATTACCAAGTTTCATTTGAGGATGTGGGGCCTTCCCACCAAAGTCCTTGAACCTAGGGAGAGCATTAAGTTGAAGTATACTTCCTCTCACTCCTTGCTTGATTCCAAATCTTCCTCCTCAATGAACCTGATCTGAGGTGGATTTCAAATCTAGGGGCTTCACATCCCTTCAAGGAAGCTCTAAAACCCTGAATCATCCTCACCTTGTGAGCAAGGAAGGACAGGGGACCCTGAGATGATCACCCTCATCACACATGGGTTACCAGAGAAGGTTCAGAGAATTCAGGATGCTGGACAGACTCTTGCCATTCATAAACAGTATCATTGGTAAAGAAAATCAAGAGACATTCTCTAAGAGGCAATATTCGCACCCCCAAAGCTGCCCACAAGGGAAAACACAGCTGGACATAATTCCCTAAAAGATCAGAGAATGAATTTCAGTCAGGGCAAAGAAATGAAGAAATCAGAACCAGTCTCTATGTCTACCATGTCCAGGTCTGAGAAGCTCAATGATCTTCAATCCAAAACGAGTGACATCTTGACAACCAGCAAGCCGGGAACTTCCCAAAGGATAAATGTGAGTGAGAGTAAAGGAGTAACTCCTGTGACAACTGATAGCCTCCCAGCAAAATTGTCAGTTCTCCAAGATCCTAAATCAGAAGACCCTTAGAAGCAACTAATTTCTGAGTTAAAGTAGAAGCTGGAGAACAGGAAGCAGAGCCAGGCCCAAGGCCAACACACTCACATGACCAATGCCTCAGACAGCTTGACTAACAAAGCCCCCTGACTCAGGCTCAGGGTGTCTCCAGTGTGGATGGGGCAGCTCACTAGATGCTGCATGTCCATTTGGTGAACAGAGGAGTCAGTATGAAGCAGCAGCAGGAGCCTTGGGTCCCTAAGAATGTCTCAAAGTTGTGACAAGATAATTTCCAACCAGCTGCAAAGAAAGCGAGGCTCACAGGCTCCACATCAGAAGAGCTTGGTGGAGGGAAGGCAGGCTTGGGAACATCCCAACCTGGAAGGAAGAGATTTCCAACACAGGACCTGCCAATAAAGGAGAGGCTCGGGAACAAGTCTCCCCAGACCCCATCACAGAAGGCACAACCTCCTCATGAAAGCCTGTTCAGAAATAAAATTACACCCCCCCCCCCCCCAATGGCTTTATCTTGGGATAAAATGGAGACAGCAAGAAAACTCCCAGGAAAAGGGCAGCCCCATATCATCCACACAGAGCAGAGGCCCAGTTAAAAGTAGAGCAGATACTGGGAGTTTTCTAGAGAAACTGGGGCATCAGCATGTAGCAGATATCACCTGCCCTCAAGATGCCCCAAAGCTCAGCATGGTGGGCCCAGGCCTTTTAATTCCAGGGCTCTCTCCTGTAAAGTGACAAATACCAAGTCCTGTGGCCAAGAGCTGTCTGCAGAGAAAGTTCTGGCTCTTAAGGACCAGCTATTATGTCAAAAGCAGCCCCAATCTGTGCCCTGCAGGGGCCATCCTAGCCCGACCTGCAAACCTCCATCTGCCAAGGGATCTCCTGATGCTCTTACCATTGCTGAAGGCACTGTGTTCAGAAATCTGTCTCTAATATGTAGACAGACAACCTTTCTGAATAATTTCCACGGGAAAAAATTTCCCACCACAAAATAATTCCTTCCTTGTGAAGAATATTGATTTTCCTTAATAAATGTTTCACTAATAAAGTGATGCCTTTTCTGTGTACCCAGTGGGAGGCATGGGTTTGGGGTATCTCAGAGCTTGTGCTTAAGGAAAAAAAGAAGTTAGTTCAGCTCTTACTGTTTGGTTCCTTTGGCTTCCAAAAGTGACCTGCTTCCTGGAGCTCTTGTTGAGATATAGATATCATGTGTCTTGTGCCATCCCTCCTCCCCGCCCCAGTTCATATCCTCCCTGATGAAGTTTGAGAAGATGGGCTGTGTCTCCTATCTTTTAGTTTAGCTTTAGTAAACATATATATCTTTCCTCTCATTCTCTTGTGGAATGCTTAATATCCTTTCAAACAGCACAGAATACAGGCCTCTGTATCTGAAGATCAAGGTCAGGTATATTTTTCAGAGAATATCAGTGAAGAAGAGACAGTGGCTTAAGCATTATTTAGAAAGTAGTGATAAGAGCATCCCAGATGGGTGAATTCTGAATGGGAGTGTTTAGGGGTTATGGCTGCAGTAGATCCTGGGCTGGTTGGGGAAGGGTCTAGGAACAGCATAGATCTGCTTAAAAATCTGTCTCATGGGTCATGTTAATGTGATGGGGAAGTGTATTTTAAACTTGACATTGAAGTTAAACTACTGGAAAATCACTGTGGGGAAGGGGTTCGTGACCCACAGGTTGAGAACCACTAGCAGGGTCGCCTAAGATCATCGGAAAACACAGATATTTACATTACAATTCATAACAGAAGCAAATTACAGTTATGAAGTAGCAACCAAAATAATTTTATGGTTGAGGGTCACCAAAACATGAGGAACAGTATTAAAGGGTTGCAGCATTAGAAAGGTTGAGAACCACTGCCTTAGAGTGAGTGGGAAAGTACAAACAAATGCAGAGGAGTGACCTTACTGTTGGAACAAAGGTTTATGTCTCATCATCCCCACACTGTAACCCTATCTTGTTCCCAGCTTCCTCAATCTGATTCAAGCTTCACCTGATTGAGGCTGATCAGTGTACTGCACAGCCTACTGATGCCTCACACCAAAAAGGCATGAGGCTATTCCTTGGGTACTAATACAATATTTACAAAATGTCATCAGGCATGGCATCCCCGTCTTTGAGGATAGTGATCTTGGTGCCTTTCTTCCATCCATGCTTCATAGAAATATGCAAGATCTTGTCCTTAGCTAATACATTTCACCTACCAGGATGGAAGTGCCATCTTTGATATTCATGGTCTTGGTGGAGTTATAATCTCCCCCAGAACACCTGTAGCAGATGAACTAGAGGTGAGATCTAGACTATGCACCAGGATTATATATGTTTTGGGTATCTCCATGGAATGCTTCCTTTGGGCCAAACCTGCACCCTTATCATAAGGGTCTGGAGGGCAAGGAACTCCATTGTACAGACTGAAATACAAAAATTAAATGAGTGTCCTAGTGAGTACTTCAGGTAATTTTCCCAGTAAGTCTTGTGAATCCTGGGTACAAACAAATAAACAAAACAAAACAAAACAAAAAAACAGATGTTGACGATAGCCCTCTCTCACTACCACACTTGTATCTTCTTGTTCAGAGTTATGCCATTGACTCTACAAGGTCACAGAAAATAATGCACATTTTGTGGAAGCCCTGGGAGGGACCAAAGGCAGGGAACTTGAAGAGGTGAGCAGGCAATGGAGGACTTTAACATCTATACAGACTGAGGAGCCAGTAACTCAGCCTCCAGTTCCTTCATCATCTCATCCTAGGGTCTTCACTTCCACTACAGTGCACTTTCTTCTACAATATAGTTAGAGCTTATTACCAGGAACACTGCTGCCATCTGGAATAGTACAGTCTAACCTTCCACCATTTAACCTTAAACCCCTATCTTTACAGTTTATATGCCCCTTGTTAAATTTTCATTTTTACATATCATTAATTTTTCCACTTCTTATCAGTCCACCAGGCTCTTTCTTGCATTTCTTCCTCACAAAGGTAAACCTGATGGCCCGTTGGGCAACCAACATTTAAAAAGCTCCACTAAAATTTAAAAATTCTCATCATTTGCAGCAACCTGGATAGAACTAGAGAACATCATGTTGAGTGAAATAAGCCAGTCAATGAAAGAGAAATACCACATGGCCTCACTCATTTATGGATACTAAACATTATAAACTGGCAAACCAAAAGTCAGATATAAAGACAGTAAAGGAACAAGCAGACACAGTGGGGAGGGGAGGGAGATCTGGGGGAGATAAGAGATCAACCGAAGGACTTGTATACATGCATATAAGTACAACCAATGGACACAAAACTCTGGGGAGGGAGGGTATGTATGGGACAGGGGGGGGGGGCAATGTTAAAATATGTACACAGATAATAATTTAATTAAAAAAAATAAAAATAAATAAATAAAAAGCTCCACTACATGCCGAAACCGGTTTGGCTCAGTGGATAGAGCATCGACCTTCAGACTGAAAGGTCCCAGGTTTGATTCCGGTAAAGGGCATGTACCTTGGTTGCGGGCAGCATATCCTCCAGTAGGGGGTGTGCAGGAGGCAGCTGATCGATGATTCTCATCGACATTTCTAACTCTCTATCCCTCTCTCTTCCTCTCTGTAAAAATTCAATAAAATATATTTAAAAAATAAAATAAAATAAAAAGTTCCACTACAAATTAGCCCTTTCAAATTCCCTTTAATCCTTCCTGTATGGCAAAATTTCAACTATGTGTTTTTCCAGAAATGCCTTCCTAACTGATCACTATTGAATTAAATCTCAATGAATAGAGCTATATACATACATATAATTTGCACGTAATCTATATTTATTTCCATATCTAAGAACATTGAAAACTATGAATTCACACTAATACCTCCAAGTCCAGTCAAACATCCAACGCTGCAGGGTTAATTTAAAAAATATATATATATTTTATTGATTTTTTACAGAGAGGAAGAGAGAGAGATAGAAGTTAGAAATATTGATGAGAGAGAATCATCGATCAGCTGCCTCCTGCACACCCCCCACTGGGGATATGCCCGCAACCAAGGTACATGCCCTTGACCGGAATCGAACCCGGGACCTTTCAGTCCGCAGACCGACGCTCTATCCATTGAGCCAAACTGGTTTAGGCTGCAGGGTTAATTTTAATTATCTTCCTCTCCATATCTGTAACTCTCTTTTCTATTAGTGAGCATTCTGGCTCCTATTATATTTCCCTTTATATTGAAATATAATTGACATATAACAAGGCTCTTCCTCCCCCTCCTCATTTTCCTCCTCCTCATCTCTCTCTCCCACCTCTCCTTTCTTTCTTCCTCCTCCTCTCCCTCCTCTTCCTCTTCCTTCTTTTTTGACTCAGAAAAAGAGCTCAATAGCCTTTGGATTTCTTCCATAAGATCTAACTTTCCTCTACTCTGTGGTGTTATCTCTAACATTCTTTCCTTTCCTTATTCTACTTTAGCCTTTGTGCTGTTCTTTGAACATAACAAGCATTTGCCTGCCTTAGGGCCTTTTCAATTATTATCTCAGGCAGGAATGCTCTTTACCCTGACACTTGTTTGGCTTAAATTGTTCAGTTCTTTTTTTGAAATATCACCTTTTCAGAGAAAGCTTTGCTGACTACCTTAAATAAAATAGCACTTTCCTCTTCATGCTCACTACTGCCCTTATCCCATTTAATTTTTTTCATAGCACTTGTCATCATTAGACATATTTTATATGTAATTTAACTTGATACGGATATATAGTCAATTTATAGCCCTCACTAGACTAAATAAAGTCCATGAAATCAGGGGCTTTGTTTTTCTTATTATATTTCCCCAATGTTTAGAACATTGTGTAGAGTGTAATTGGTGTTCCATTAATATTTGTGAAATAAACAAATAAAAACACTTATGAGAGAAAGAATCTATTTTACTCAGCTTCTAATAGCACCTATTAAGTCAAGACATTTCCTGATTTCCCCCCGCCCCCCCCCCCCCCCCCTCTTCCTTTGACCTGTCCATCCCCAATGGAAGCAGGGGCAAATTTGTGTGTGGAAATGTGAGTTAAGGGGGTAAGAAAATGCAAGGTGGGAAAATAGAGAAAAAGAATACCATAACTTCTTCTACTCTAGGTCTCTCAGCCTAAAGGCACTACCAATTTGGCAAAGAGAAGATATTTTAACTTTAAACAAAGTTGGTGTTTTGCTTAATAAAATAGACTGGACATTTAAAGTACAGAGCTAGATTATTTTTGGCTCTATAAGTGACCTAAAAGAAGTGTGTGGATCTTCTCTCACTCAACATGTCTTTCAAAGGACAAGGGAAGAACAAGTCTGCAGATGAGTAATGAAAGACCCGTGAAAGTAACAAATGAAGTTTTTTGTTTGTTTTTGCCTCTGAAGAGTTCTGCTTCTTCAACATAATGGCTACACTTCTATTGTGGTCCTCATTATAACGCTGAGTAATCTATCGTTTAAGTGTCTGTCTCCTTTACTAGACTATGAGCTCCAGGGTTTTATTAATTCTGTTTATCTAAGAACTGGCATCATGGTGCCTGACACATAGCAACCATTTAGTGCTTGTTGAATACTCTCCCGATCCCATCTCAGTTCAAAAGTTACTTAAATACCAAAAATGCCTTGAGTATGAAAAATGCAATATTTGATAATATAAAGAAGACCGATCCTAGATATTTAAATAGATTATACTGTGTTCCAAGATGGAAATCCATTTACCGTCCTGAAATTTAGTATCATTCCAGTCTAAGGAAAAACAGTTTACTTCTGAAATGTATCACATGATAGGCTGTATTTTTTCCTTTTCACTTAAGTTCTTAGTCAACTTGTCTGTCTCCCTGTTGCAGCAGGACATGAATGTGGCTTCTACGGAGTCCAGTATTTGGAATCAATGCTAAAAACAATCCATTTCTCTCCAGATCTGGTATTGCTGTGATTCCTCTTACAGGCCATGCCTGAATCCTTATTATTAAAAGTTTGAAAGTCAACATGTTCCGTATTTTTATGACAAGTGCAAAAAACAAAAAAAGATTTTTTTTTTTTTTAAAAAAGTCTGTTTTGAAAGAAAATGAAGGGGGTCTGTGCTTCAGGATAAAAATACAGCATTATTATCACTGTGATTTAGAGATGAAAAGTTATAAAGCATTTTGGCTCAAAGAGATGCCACATGAATTTAATAATTTTCATGTGGATAATCGTTTTCCAAACAAACTGTAGCCATGAATTAATCCCTCCTAGAAAGACAAGAGTGTGTCTTCAAACAAACTGCCTAAGCTGTTCACAGTTTGCTTTTTGATTCAGCAAGATGGATTATGAGGGGTAACAACCAGAGCTGTGACAGCTTTGGCTAAATCCCACCTGGCATTCAATCCCTGCTTTCTTTAAAAAGCTCTCCAAGTTCATAATTCTACAGAAGGCTTAAAGTCATTGGAGGAATGCCTTAACTTGGGGGTAGGGAGGGGGATTTAACATGCCAGAGAAAAAATCCATTGTTATTGAAAACTTCTTGGCTTGTTTATTTGTATAGTGAAGGCAACCAAAGCACCACTCCTGTCTGAATAATGCTGCACTTGGGCTGACAATGAAGTGAAGTAAAAACAGTAAAGACCTATCCTACTTTTTCCAGTGAGTTTTTGCTGGTCAGTGACAGGCCAGTGAACCTTCTTGGGACACAGTGAAACTGCCATGCTCCTGCCTCTAGATATCGTATCACCCATAGCACTTATCCACAGTCATGTTATATATACAGTACCCATGGGAAACCATCATATCGATCAGCCTGTCTGCTTTCTACTGTGGTCATCATCTCTCCTATGTTCCCTTCACCCTGGCTAACACTGTCAGTAGGGAAGGCAAGAAAAATTATGATAGTTGTTCAATGTATGTGAGAGTTCCAGACAGAGGAGTTACAAAATACAGGACCAAATGGCTATTAAGTATTTCTTCTTCCCTTTCTATGATGGTTTTCAAAATACCTCACAGTTCTTTGGTTAAAATCCTTAAGTTAGTATTAATCTTTTCAGGCCAACAACTGTCCCCTTTGAAATATCACCATATTGGTCAATCTTCATCTCTCATAAAGTGTGTAACAGATAATTTGCCATGAATAATTAAAATGCTGACATTTAAGAATAAATTACATTGAAAAAAATAGAAGCGTAATCAAAGCTATCCTTATTTATAGTAAACTCACTATTACTTAAATTGAAACAGCAGAAAAACAACAGAGTTCACATGGAGAATTGCTTTCTATGTCCATGGGAGGGTTACATTCCTGGGAGGACAAAATGTTAAGAAACACAGAAATTGGCTCCAAGGACCTAACAGTAGAATAAATTAGATTACTTTATATTCTTTCATTCCCTGTCACCATTCTCAGTATGGAAAATAGTTTTGTGCCCAATGCTTACTTTTAAAGTTGTCTTGGAGACTTGGTTTCTAATATATAATTACTTAGCATAGATTTGATTACATATGAGTGCCGATGGCCTTTAGAAGCCAATCACCCTGAAGCCAAGGGATGGGCACGTAGAAAGGTAGAAGAGATCAGAAGGCATCTTGGCAGAGTACCTGCTGGGTCTGCTACAGGAGTTATTTGACTTACTAAGCAATAGAGATTCATCACAGGGGTTCCGAAACTCAGTTGGACATTTAAAAACTCCTGAGGAACTTCTAGAGAGAAATTAATAATTGGACTTCATCCCAGATTAATGAAATCAGAACCTCTTCAGGTTGAAGTTGGGCATCAATGCTTTCTAAAAGCTCCTTCCGGAATGAAAGGATTGACCTTATTATAGGCTCCTGGGCAAAAATGTGGCAGAGGGTGCAAATAGTACTTTATTTTAGGGAAATAAGTGGGCAGGGATTTATAGACTGGAGTGAAGGGAGAAAAAATCTGGAAGAGATAGAGTTTGGGCAAAAGGCAATGATGTGGACTGTGATAGTGGCAGAGAAAAAGAAATAAATGTCAGAGAGATTTTAAGGGGAAAAAATCTAGGAAATTTATTATCTGGTTGAATGTGAGGACTTGAAGGGATGGAGGAGTCAAAGATGGCTTGAAGATTTCCAAGCTGGGAATCTGGCTTTGAAGCAATGTTATTTGAGGAACTGTGATGCACAAACTATGTGCGAAATTGTATCAGCATAGTCTTTTGACATTTTCAGCCGAAAAAGAGAAGATACTTAATATTAATAAGGAAGTTTGTCTTGGGGCCTAAATATATTCTTTGGTCATGATTTAGAAATTTTACAAACTCTTTCAGGCTGAAAGTGATTTTTTAAATCCAATGATATAATGGAATTAAATATCCTATATACTAAAAGGGTAATATGCAAATTGATCGAACTGCAGAATAACCGGTTGCTATGATGCTCACTGACCACTGGGGGGCAGATGCTCAATTCAGGAGCTGTCCCCTGGTGGTCAGTGCCCTCCCACAGAGGGAGTGCTGATCAGTTACAAGCAGGGCTGATGGCTGGCAAGCTCAGCAGCACGCCTCTGTGGAAGTGCTAAAAATGTCTGACTGTGGCTTAGGCCCTCTCTCCTCCTTGGGAGTGTGCCTATGCCATCAGTTGGACATCCCCAAGGGGCTCCTGGACTGCAAAAGGGCATAGGCCAGGCTCAGGAATCCCCCTCCTTCACCCCCCAAGTGCACAAATGTTTACCGGGCCTCTAGTATCTTATGTTGCCTGAGAAATTTGGTCCTGTGGAACTTGGACCTTGGGTATATAGAATATGGTATTCATAAACCTACCATACTGTGCTAGTGTCAGTATTCTAGTTGATAGGACTGTCATTGGTTAGTTTTGTTATTGATGCTGGTAAATATACAGGTTTGTAGCTATCTTTTCTTCAAATTTGTAACCCTAGGCATGCATATATTAGATTATAAATTTAACATTTTATGTTGTAAGGCATTTCTCATGTTTGTGGAGTAATATAAATTACTTTTTTCTCTTTACACAATAATTACACAAGCAATTGAAGTTTACATATTTTGACCTAATTGTGCAGTGTTCCTTTAGGTGTACAAAGCAAAAGATAGTCCTATAACTACCATTGCCACTCATTTTGTTTATGTTTTCAACATACCACATGAAAAATCCAGTAAGACAGTTAAGTAGTACTATTATCACCACTTTACAGATGTAATAGTCAAGGCCAGTAGAGGTAGTATGACTAGCCCATGATTGCTCAGTACATAAAGAGGTGGGAAGGAAGAATCAAATTAAGACTTTTGTTTCCAATCTCAAATCTCTTTCCTATATGTACTGGTCTCTCATCTTAAAGCACTAAAAAGCGATTCTTCTGAGTTCTGCTTTTCCTAGGTAGTGATCATTCGAATTTGGCTATTTTAGCTGCTGTATGTGAGCTGTAGCTTGTCAGTTTACAAACATTTTCCCTAAGCATTTTAATAATCCTATATGAAAGGCAAGTAATAATCTAATTTTAAAAATAAAAAATTGAGCCTTAGAATGATGTTTTTCTTCACCAGTAAAAACAGTTGTATTTTTCAGGTGTTATATTCAAAGGAAGGAAAGGAAAGGAAAAATGTATTCCTAATTTTGAAGTTCATAGACAAATGTTTATTGAAATGGTATTTTATCAAATAATTTTTTATATGCATGCTTAATGTTTTAGGTAGAAAGATTTCTATTTGATTAGCTTCTAATCATGGAGTGTTTAGAATAATTTCTTCCTATGTCCCCTAAGGCTCCTATTAGTTTCTATATTTTTGGGTAATGAAGTATTTTTTTTGGGGGAAAGTTAAGAGTGGACAACTGTGGCTCATAGTTGTACCTATTTTTTTAAATCCTTATCTGATGATATGCTTATTGATTTGAGAGAGAGAGAGAGAGAAACATTAATGTGAGAGAGAACAACAATTGGTTGCCTTTTGTGTCAGGGGTCAAACCCACAACCTAGGTATGTGCCCTTACTGGGAATCAAACACTCAACCTTTTGGTATATATATATGACAATGCTCCAATCAACTGAGCCACGCTGACCAGGACAAAGTTGAGTCTTTTCTTCTAATGTTTTATCCTGGTTTTAATTCTGTGATTCCTTACAGAAACTTCCTATCCAGAACCCCATGCTTTCACCACTGGAATGCAAACAGATCCAGCTTGGCCAATCAGATTATTTCATTTACTAAACCTGAGTGATTGATTCTTTTAGGAATGGCCAAGTAGGGTTGTGTAATAAAGAATTTGGCTTCAGTTCAAGGATAAGGCTGGCCTTTGTCCCTAGTTCCTAGGAGGTAACCTCTAATCCCTTGGAATTTCCTAATAGGAGTGTTTTTATTAGTCATGATGGGCCCATTGGACCATATCTGCTACTTTATTTTAACAAAGTGAATTATGGTGTGCTCCTCAGACCACGTGATGTCATCTTGACTTCCAGAAAGTATGTGGGCTGGACGTTGAGTTAAACCATGTAGGTAATTATTCAATCAATCATGCTTACATATTAACCTTCAATAAAAACTCTGGCCACAGTAGCTTCTTTAGCTGGCTGTACTCTTAGAATATTATCATACACTGGTGCTGAGAGAGTAATTTGTCCCTGAGGAGGATGAAAACTTGCACCTGGAACCATTCCAGACGTTGGCCTCTGCATCTTTTCCTTTGACTGGTTCTAACTTGTATCCTTTTGCTATTATAAAACTATAATGATAAGACAAATGTTTTCCCGAGTTCTCTGAGTTTTTCTAGCCACTTATTGAACCTGAGGGTGGTCATGAGTTACCCTAATTTTGTAGCTAACTGGCCTGAAATGAGGTGGCCTTTTTGGGACCCCTGAACTTGTGGCCGGTGTATGAAATGAGGGGGCAGTCTTATGAGGACCATTCCCTCTGACTTTGCACTTTGGCTTATTCAATACAGTTGGTATCAGAAGTCTTTGGCATACTGTCTGGAGAACATTGAGTTTGACTAACCTTGGTTAAAGATCAAGCAGAATATTTCATAGGATAAATATATGGGCAGAGAGGGAAATTCTATTTCTGGAAATGTTAAGCTGGGGATATTAAACTGGAAAGATGTGGTTGGTTTGCTGATGGCCATATTAACTACCATGTGGTGATAGCTTGACTGCAGAATATAGTAGGCAGAGTAATAGAATGAAATGGAGAGAAAAAGGAGGCCTGATAATATTGTTTGAGCTCATTGATTTTATTGTGCCAGATGTCATATGTATCCATAGCTTCCTGATTCAGTAAATCATTAAATTTCCGTTTTGCTTAAACTAGTTTGAATTGGCTTCCACCATTGCAATAAAATAATTTGTCAAACATCTGTTCTTTGAATCCAGTGTTTCTTCTGGAGGACCACAAAGCTACACATGTATTACTGAATAAAATTTTGATCAGGAATCTCCTTATTTTCATATGATCCTGATCATCACGTAGAATTTTATTTTAAATATATTTTAAACTTTTAATTATTAAGGAATAAACCTTATTTCTATGAAAACATTTCAAAAATGAATACCCATGTTTATCCTTCTGAACTATATTATGTATAAATTCACATTTGTAGAAGTTAGCCCTTTACAAATGAGCAAATATTATTTACTATTATATTTACATATCTATATATATAAAAGTCTAATATGCAAATTATCCCAAAGGGAGACCAATCACTTGCTATTATGTGCATTGACAACCAGGGGGTGGTGCAGAACGAAGGAAGACCCTGACTGGCAACTGGGGAAGGGAGTCCAGGCAGGCCTAAGTTTGCAGGCAGAAGGTCCCAATTGGCCTTAAGTGCCTGCCAGGCCTAGGGACCATTCCTGTGCACGAATTTCATGGACTGGGCCTCTAGTGTTTTAAATAATGATTGAGTTTTTTTCTGTTAGAAAGCAAGTAATACATATTTCAGAAAGTGGAGAAATAAAAAACATTCATTTATTCAATATATATTTCTTTAGCACTTAGTATATATTAGACATTCTGAATATACCACAGTAAACATGATAAATGTAATTTTGCTCTTATAGTGATTAAACTTTAGAAGTATAAAAAGAAACAAAAATTAGCCATAATCCTACTCTTTGAATGAACATGGTTAATATTTTAGTGTATTTTCAATATATGTGCTTGAGTCTGTGTGTGCATGTGATTTTGAAAGGTGATCAGATTCCCAAATAGCCTTCATCATCCCTCCATCAAGATATTTATCTTACTTATTACTTTCCCAAACCTTTATTTTATACCTCCCACTAATCGTCATTTAGTTCCACTTGGGTATGTTGTTCTTACCTCAGATTTATCATGTCCCCATCATTTCACCTCAGCCTACAGTTTCCATCCCATTTCAATTCATTCCCTTCCCACATACTTTCAATCATAGTAGTACCAAACTATTTGCTCTCCCATGCCTATACCAAGCTCTTTAAATTTTTGACCTTTCTCACATTGCTCTGAGTCTTTTTCAGCTTGCTCAGACAAAGTAAGTTCTTGCCTCTGTGTTTTCATAGCATTTTATAAGGTGTGTTATGTTGGAATTATTTGTTCATTCATCTGTCTCTCTTAGTAGGCAGCATGGATAGGGACAATGTCTTTATCTCTATATTCTTGTGTCTAGAAGAATGCCAGGTAGATAGTAGGAATTTCACAAATATTTGCTGTGATCTTCAGACTGTAAAAGGATTATTATCAAATAAAAATACATGGATTAGTTTGTTTATTTATTTAGGCAAATATCCATTGCAACCCTATTATATGCTAAGCATTAGCGATTCTGAGCTAAGCAAAAATTAGACATGATCCTTGGTTTCATGAAACTTTGAGTAGAGAGAAATATATTAATACATATTTAATGAGTAAAAGATTCACTATAGTGGAAAATACCAAGAAGAATAAAAATGTGGGGGAAATGAAAGTATACACTGGAGGTGGGGTGTCATACTTGATCTTAATGAAAAGGGATTATCTAGGGAGAAAAGGGAATGAAGAGCCTTCCAAGTTCAGGAAAAAGTCTGTTCAAAGGCCCTGGGGTGTGAGGAAGTTTGGTAAGCATAAGACACTAAAAGATGGATAGCATGTCTGGAGCAGTGAGCAAGTAGATTTATGGCCAGAGAAAAGGCTATCACTTAAAACATATGAGTTTTCATAGGTCCTGTAAAGAAGTTTTATTTTTATTCTAATTGCAATAGGAAACTAGTGAAAAACTGAACGATTTTGGTGTGTTATTCCATTTTTATTTTTTTTTGTGGGGATTTATTGATATATTGGCCAGGCAATGACTTGCTTTACTCATTACTATTGCTTTGACCTTGCCATCTTCTTCAAGACAGGAACCATGTCCTATATTTCTTAGTGTTCCCCGCAGCACTATACAATAAACAGAGTAGGTGACTAAGAGATTTTGCTTCTTGTTTGATCTCAGAATTCAGATTCTTGAGAGTGAGCCTTTATAGAAACACACTTGGAGAGATAATCAGTTAACTAAATCCATTGTAGTTTATAATGACAACAATTTGTGTTAAAATTGTGAGAAATGTGTTTGACATGGTGAGTAGACAGCTGGTTATCCATTACCACTTTAATCAACAAAGGCTGTTTCTTAAGTGCTTGGGAAGCTAATAATCAGAGTTAGTTTCAGGAGAACCTTTTCCCCTTTCCAATAAATTTGCTTCATCCCTCATGATGCTTGAAATCTTATTTTACAGAATCATTGATAGGCCTGAAAAACCCTTTAGTCTTTAAAAGTCCTCTTTGAAAATATAAATACCTAATTGTAGATGACAGATATATTAATATTTATCAACTAATGTATTTGGGATGTTTTGATGAGGATTCAAGTATATATATATTGGGTTAGAACAAGGGCATTGGTGATATAGAAGTGAAGTTTGCCAGGTTTTACTTCTGTTGTCACCTCTAGAAATGAAAGTCATTTTGTGAATGATATCAATGATTGTGCTACTGACTGTAATTGAATCTGTCTGGACTCTGGTTTCATAATAAAACAGGAAGTACCATTTTTCTAACCTTTAGGACACTAAAGTTTAATGATATCATGAGGCTTTTTTATAAGGCCAGGATTTTATTACCCATGTGCCAAATATTAAAATATTCTCATCTTCCATCAAATTTTCAAGACTTCTGTATTTGCCTTACTACTCAATAAATTTCTAGTTGCTGGAGGATACATGAATAAGAGAGTCTTTGTTGAGATTTTTGGTTGAGAGTCTTTTCCCCCCTAGAATATTTCATGATGGTTTTACAAATTCAGGTCTCTGTGGCTAATGTTTTCATTACACACATTGCATGAGAATTTTCCGATTTCTCTCTAGGGCTCCCTCCACTCTGCCTTGTGGATTTCTACCACATCATTTTCATATTTAGTAATTGTTCCTCATTGAATGGATTGTGACTATCGTAAATCTTGTGTTAAAAACATTTTAAAATGAATGATGCAATTCTGTTATTAAATATAACAGTTTTATTTCTTTACATACTCACAAGAAATGCCATATATTTTATTTAGAGTTTTAATAAATGAAAACAGAAACAACAACACCTCCAAGGAATAAGGTTCTGATTATACAAGTGACCACACTAACCAAAGACTGAACCATGCATTTTTTTGCCTCTTCCTCTGAGATGCTCATCTCAGGTCCTAATTTGTCTAACGGAGTCTAAGACAGGAATCAGCAAACTGCAGGCCAAATCTGGCCAGCAGCCTTTTTCTGTAAATAAATTTTTACTGGAACATAGCCACAAGCTTCTATTTAAGTAATGTCTGAGAAATAGAGTGAAGAAATAAAATGGAGTCACTATAGTTAAGCTGCTAAATTACTAAAATCAAGTATGTTGAGGCATGAGGAAATGGTTCTATTTTTAACCAGCCTGAGAACTTAAACTTTTGAACTTTCCAGTTCTGAGTCAATGCCTAGATGTACATGAAACCTCCAGATAATCCTCTGATAACTAACTCCCTGAAGAACTAAGTAAAGAATCTTCATGTATCCAGACCGCCTGGCATTCATTCTCCAGATGTTGGTCATTGAGAGAATTACCATCTCAGACCAATCTTGAGGCTAAAAATGTAGGACTCATTATTCTCAAGAATGTACTTGTGGTTTTTTTTCCCCCATAAGAACCCTTACCTTTTCTTTCTTCTTTGGAATATAATGGTCATTGCCTACTTGTATTTCTAGTTTGCAAACCCTAAGACCCTTGAATAAATCTTTATTATCTCTTTCTAGCCAAAGCCTCCGTATTCTTCTTGAGTATGACATATTGATGCTGATGCTGCTTTTGTGCTACAATGGCAGAGTTGTGTAGATGCAACAGAAAACATGTGGCCCACAGAGTTGAAAACATTTACTATCAGACTTGTTATAGGAAAAGTTTGCCTGCCCTGGTCTAAGAAATGATTTTATTATGTTCTGTGACTATCTAGTAAGGTAGGCAGTCCCTGAAAGCATGGTCAAATACGATTTCTCTTTGTATCTTCAGTCCCATCACAGTCTTGTTGAAAAGAAGTGCTGAGGTTCAAAATAAATGAAAGTAACCGAGTTCATCTGTATAAATAATCATTCTCCCCTTACCCCCCAATCTTAAGAACTATGGAAAAGAACTATTGAACACTAGATATAGAAGATTTTTTTTTTTCATCATGAAAATTTTGGGTTGATTTTCTGGAAAATCTGTATCAGAAGGGCAAACTCTGTTCTTGCTATACTGAAAAGACTTGCTTCTGGTTTCATTCCAGCAATCCAGGGATGGGAAGGCAGATATGTGAGGGAAGGACTAATGCAACGTTATGCTCCAAGAGCATTGTCATACCGGGTGATATACAAAATATCACATGATCTCACACATATGAAGAATCTAAAGAACTAAATAAACTGATGCACAAAATAGATCCGGAGACATAGAAGCATGGACACACTGTCAAATCTCAGAGGGAAGATGGGGGAGGGCGGGTGGTGGAAAGAGATCAACCAAAGAAGGTGTATGCATATATGCATAAACCATGGACAAAGGCAATAGTGTTTTGAAGATCTGGGGCAAGGGCGGGGTAGGAGCCAATTGGGGAAGAAGACATATGTAATACTTTCAACAATAAAGATTTTAAAAAAGGAATAAACAATATTAATGCTTTAAAAAAAATTGCCTGCTGGTGTTGCTCAGTGGTTGAGCATCCACCTATGAACCAGATTCCATTTTGAGGAAGTACTGGATAAAATTAGGAGCTTTTTAGTACTTATCTTAATATTGAGAGGTGATTTAGGGCCCCGAAAAGAAAGAAGTCTCATATTGAATATATAAATTGTTAAAATTCTGCAGACACCAAGTTTCCAAACCTAAGAAAACAAACACACATATACAAACAACACACAGGCATATAAAAACTCATACTCACACACAAAATGAAGAATTAAAGAGAAAAGAAATAATCCTGTCCTGAGCTCACTTTTCAATTTGTAAAATGAGAAAGCTAGACTAGAAGTTTCTCTATGGTCACTTCTAGCTCTGAGTGGAGCAGATATCTCCAATTCTCTGCCTGTATTAGCCTTTGATGGACAGTGAGATTAAAAGCTTTAATTGCAGAGCTTTAAATAGAAACAGAATCAGTAGGCTCTTCCAGAAACTGTTCTTTTTAAATTTTATTTTTACTTGTGTTTTTATTGTTTCCATTTTATTTTAAAAGAACTGAAATCCAAATTTTCCCAAACTGCCACACAAGCTTCCTTGCTATACAACTGCCCTAGCAAGTTGACTTAAAATATTGTAAATATATTTTATATATATATTTTGTTGTTGCTGTTGATTTTTTTTATAGAGAGGAAGGGAGAGGGATAGAGAGTTAGAAACATTGTTGAGAGAGAAAAATTAATCAGCTGCCTCCTGCACACCCCCCACTTGGGATATGCCTGCAACCAAGATACATGTCCTTGACTGGAATCAAACCTGGGACCATTCAGTCCACAGGCTGACACTCTATCTACTGAGCCAAACCAGTCAGGGCTTATATATACTTTTAATGAGAAAATTCTAACTTCGAAAGTTGTCCTTCACATTTTTCCCCCTTCAGACCTCTCATAAGGGTCTGCAGTTTCCACCCTTCATTGCCAAGAGTGTGGGAAAGAAAATCAGAGCTGTTTAATAAGTACCTTTTGTTAGTCTAGCTCAAAGTTGCTTTTCTCTCAGTGGCTTAGGAGAGCCATTTGAACACTTTGATTCTAGAAATAAAAGTTCCAATGGCAAGAATAGATGAATGCTCAGGTAATAATGGCCATATTAAATTGGCCATATGCAAAGTTTAAGCAGGTAAATTCTTACCAAGGACTGAATAAAAAGCAGGTCAACATGGAAGAAAACACGAGAACACAGGAGAGTTAAAATGAGTCTGGGGATGCCCTTCTCTTCAATTAGATTCCACAATGGGAGTGGACATTTGTTATTGCTCCCTCTACTGTGGACAGGATTTCTGTGTGCTTTTAGAATGCTGACTCACTCCAGGCTTCACAGTGGAGCATGAACATTAGACAACCAATTCTCAAACTTTCTGTAGTAAAGAACCAGTTTATTTCATCTCCCATGTCCCCGTCCACTATGGACTGAAACTGTGTAAAATACAATAAAAAAGAATCACTGGGAAAATGACACACACAGAAAAACATAAAATATACAAGTTTCAATTTTTATTATTACTCTGTCAAATTGAAATAAAAGTTTCTAAACATCCTCAATTTTTATATACTCATCTTTTTACTGACAATAGCAAAAAAATGTGAGACAGACATTGGTCCATGGACCACACTTTGTGTAGCAGTGACATAGATTTGATTAACAGTAATTTCTGGCTCCCAGTAATTATTTCAAGGGTGTATTTATGACTGAGCTAGTTTCATTCACTGGAATACATATGCTACAATGGAGACAAATCTTGAAAACATGCTAACTGAAAAGCCAGATACAAAAAGCCACATATTGTATGATTCCATTTGCATGAAATGCTTAGAATCGACACATCTACAGAGAAAGTAGAACAGTGGTAACCTAGAGCTGGGGGAAATAGGAAGACATGGCTAATGGCTAAATGGAACAGTTTATAGCGATGAAAATGTTTTAAATTTGTGGTAATATATGCAAAACTTTGTGAATATATCAAAATCCATTGAATTTACACTTGAAATATGTGAATTATATCTCTATAAAGTAAACTAAAAAAGGGGGAAGTTTATAGGAGATTTATTCATAGTTGCCAAATCTGGCAATCAAGAAAGATATCCAAGGTCAGTGGATAATGGACTGTGGTACACCGAGATGCGGAAATATTATTTAGCATTAAAAAGCAATGAGCTATTAAGCCATGAAAAGGCATGGAGGAATCTTAATGCATATTACTAAGGGAAAGAAGCCAATCTGAAAGGGCTACACACGGTATGAGTCCACCTAGAGAAAATTCAGGAAATGGAAAAAACTCAGGGGACAGTAAAAAAAAAAAAAAAAAAAAAATCAATGGTAGCCTGACGTAAGGGTGGAGAATGGAATGAACAGCAGAGCACACAAGATTTCTAGGCCAGTGAAAATACTCTGTATGATACTATATTGGTGAATACATGTCATTATATGTTGAACAAAACCCGAAGAACATATGACACATGACACCAAGAGTGAATCATAATGTGAACTACAGATGTGGGATGATACTGATTTGCCTATGTAGGTTCATCAGTTGTAGCATATGTCCCACTCTGATGCTGAAAATAGACTGTGGGGGAGGTGGGGTATGTGTGGTAGTGTCAGAGGGCATATGAGAACTTGGGCCTTCCTGTTATATTTGCTGGTAATCTAAACTTGCTCTAAAAAGTAAAATCTAAAGAGGGAAGAAGAGGGTGATAACGATGAGGAGGACAAGGAGGAAGGGGAACACCTCATAATGCCCATCTCACTTGACACCAACTCTGAAGTTTTCCCTGACCTCTTTCCCCTCTCCTTCCTTGCACAATATTTGCTTCTTTATATTTTGTGTTCTTATTCTTACTTTTGTCATAGTTCTTATCACTTCATCAGAATTGTTTGTAGGTTTCACTTACACAGGCAATGCCTTACTTTATTAATATTTCTATTCAAAATATTACAAAATAGAATCCAATACATTTGTTATGTAAATGATGGACATCTTATAGCTACTCTTTTAACTAATGTTTTAAAGGATTTTGCCCCAGAATGCTCTTCAGCCTTTTTGGTATCCTGAAAAGTCTGTACCCATGTGGCTCATTCCAAGAAGGTTAGGTAGGGTAAATGGAACTTCCACCAGTAAATAGAAGAAGAGGAGGAGCAACCACAACACACAGAAGTAAGTTAATGTGCAGTAACAATTTAACAGTTTCCAGCAGAAGCTCTGATCTCTGGGAGGCTTTTCAATAATGGGCTCAAAGTCATTTTCTGAATGGCAATGCTGCCTGAGGCAACTGAGCTCTGAACAGGCCTGCATCACAGAGCACTGAGGAGTCACAAAGGGTATCTGGAGGTATCCTCTCCCCCACCCTCAGAAACCCTTTGTGACTCCTCAGTGCTCTGTGATGCAGGTCTGGCTATAAAGTCAAGAGTCTGCACTCTCAGAGCTCAGTTACCTCAGGCAGAATTGCGGGTCGGAAAATGATTTTGAGCCTATTATCTAAAAGCCTCCAAGAGCTTTATCAGAGCTTCTGCTGGAAACCGTTAAATTGTTACTGCGCATTAACTTACTTCTGTGTGTTGTGGTTGCTCCTCCTCTTCTTCTATTTACTGGTGGAAGTTCCATTTACCCTAACCTTCTGGAAAAATGAACACACCCAAAAGGTAAGGAATCCTGTGGGAAGCCCAAGAGAGATTTTAAATTTTTTTCCTATTTCTAATCCCACATTTATAAATGAGTTTAGTTGGGTCAGAAAGACACCTATGATGGGATGTCTGAGGAGAGAACAAAACATCACTTTTCTAAGGGAAGAGACCAGGCAGGACTAGGGGTTCAGGGACTCAAGTTACCATATGAAGCTCATAGAACATCTGGTATGGTGGAGAATTCCTGTATTTAAAAAAAAAAAATAAAAAATCCCACAGTGCCTTCATGGCCCTGGATTGGGTTATTTTGAGTTTGGGATCTTTGCTAGAGATCAGAGTTCCATTGCACTTCATCATGATCATATTCCCATGTCAGGCATAACTGGAACAAGCTTTCCTCTCTGTTGGGCTGATCAGGAGAGAGGTGCTGAGCACCTGGGAGCCTCTGAGCAGAGAGACAGGAGCCAGAGCTCCTATCTGATGGAGCAGAGATGAGATGTTGGCCCCAGATTTTATGCCCTCCTTAAGCAGAGGGCTTCTGACTGAGAACCGACTATGAATCTCATGGATACAATCCTATGAGTTTTTTAAAGAAGAAAAAAAACTAAAAACATTAAAAATATTTAACTATTGATATAAAGAAGGAACACATAGTTCCATTAATTAGTCATATTATTCTTGTATAATTAATGTCTGAGATTGCTAGGGTGAGGAGTGACAAGAAATGTGTCCCAACCCCTCATTTTTTTGTTCTTAGCATCATCAGGGCAGAGCCAAGAGGAGGAGGAAAGGTGGGACACAGAAAGGTAAGGTTCTACCCGTCGATGTGACCTCCCCAAGGGTGAACCTTTCTCCTTCCCATAAGAAACCAGGTTCGTGATTTCTATGATGTCAGCTGCTAGACACAGTTCCTCAGAGGAGAGGCTCTTGGGAAGATAGTCAGAAACTGAGACACATCTCATATTTCCTGCTCTGCTGTCACTAGGTATGAAGCAGTGATGGGTCTGGGGAATGGGTGTTGAGCAGTAGATGTTCAGAATCAGCACTTTTGTTTCCTGACTTTGTGAAAGTACTTTACTTCAGGATGATCACATTCCTCTTTGATGTAACCACTATCCTCTATGCTTCACATAGTGGTTTTTAGCATCAAATGAAATGATGTATGTGAAAGTACTTTACAAATGAAGCAACATACACATGGGAACCTTTTTAATATTATCAATAACCATTTGACCTCACTGATTCTGGGGGCTTTCAGAGTTATATGCCAACGGTGTCCCATAAAGGGACTCCTCTATAATAGTTCTGCTTCCCCTTTCACCATGTATTATCTACTCTCCTGGTTTCCCAGGTTGGAGATACTACCAGAGGGAAGAAGAAGAGAAAAAGATGCTGCTTTCTGTCCTTAAAAGGTGACTAGTCTTTCTCCTTTTTTCCCTGATCCCTCTTTAGCATGTTCTATGTAATTTCAGGCATTCAGTGCAGCCCTCTGTAGTCATGGGAGGGGGTTGCCACAGGAATGGGGATTTGAGTGAAGGCCTTGGGGTAAGTGCTATTGAGTGCATCGTGAAGTCATGGATTGGGGCAATGTGAAGGGATAGCAGTCTTCAGATGCCCCACCCTCCAATCAGGCCAGTAGGTCCTCCTTTGCTTATCCTGGTCCTAGCTGCAACTTTGTACCTCCTGTCTCCTGCAGCCCCCTGGGCCAGCATCATGATTCCACCCGCTTTCGTCAGCTGTTATGTCCAGACCCCTCCTGTGAGGTGTGTAATGATGCAACTGCTGAGATGGATCAGCTGCTCTTCTCAGAGACCCTGCAAGGTGCTACTCCCTCTGTGTCCTCTTTGGCTTTTGCAGCTCCTGTGACTGAGTTCACTCTGTCCCCTGCCTTCTCAGCAGTCCCTCCAGGAGAGCCAATACCACCTCCTCTGTCTGAGCCTTTCCCACCACCCCTCTCCAATCTCTCTCCTAACCCAATAACCCCCTTAAGTGATTTTGCATCATCATCACCATCAGATCACTCTCTGCCATCAGAGCCTTTGCCTCCTCTCGAATCTAAACTGACAGTGGATGATTCCCCATTCCAAACCCTCCCCTTTCCCTCTCTCCCACCACATGACACTCAGAGCTCGAATACTTTTCTGACCCTGAATACCATCGTTATTGATGCCTCTATTACCCAAGACATCAACCCCTTCCCAGATTTGGGCCTGACTTCGAATGCCACAGCATCAGTGACTTATCATGGCCCACCAACCATGTCTGTTTCACCACCACCACACTTCAGTTTAACTGTGACTCAACCTAAATCCATTCACATCTCATCCAAGCCTGCTCTAGAGAACTCTACTCCAGACAGCACTGAGGCATTGTCCACTTATGTCCCTCAAGGCACTGACCATACAAAACCGTCAATTTCACACTTTTTCTGTCAGAAAGCTTGTGTCAGAGACCCATTGCTGTTCACCTTGGCACAAGATGATTTCAGTCAAGTTCAGGATATGGGATATGACTCTGAGAAAGACCTAAACACCGACATAATGAGTCTGTCAGGAGCAAATTCATTGATGCCAGGGCAGAATATAAGGCAGAGACAACCAGAAAATGTCTCAAGAGCACACTTGAGCAAGAAATCTGAGGAAAACAATGAGGGTCAGCTCCCTGCAACTGTGCATAGTCCATGGCATGCTATCCATCAGACACTTTCTGGGCAACACCACAACAAAATAAAACAGAGATGTTTGGCACTATCAGCGGGTGGGGAAAACTGCCTTAACACCTGCAATGAGCTTCCCTTCCTTGAGTGCAGTGAACAGCAGAAACTGGAAGCCCACATTACCAAGTTTCATTTGAGGAGGATGTGGGCCCTTCTAGCCAAAGTCCTAAAATCCATAAAAATCTTTAAATTGAGGGGTACTTCTTCCCATTCCCTGTCTGATTCCAAATCTTCCTCTTCAACCAATCTGATTTCTGAGAGGGATTCCAAATCTAGGAGCTTCCAGCCTGTTAGAGAAATCTCTAAAACCCTGAATCAGCCTCACCCTGTCACCTCACTTATGGGCAAGGAAGGACAGAGGACCCTTAGACAATCACCCCTTAATGTTGCCCATGGGCTGGCAGGGGAGGTTCAGAGAATTCAGATTGCCCTACAGACTCTTCTGCCTGTTACAAACAGCATCACTGGCAAAGAAAGTGAGAGACACACTCCAAGAGCCAACATTTGTCCCCCAAAGCTGTCCATAAGGCAAGCTGGGGATGGACATGGACCAAAGAATCAAAGAGTGAATTCCAGTCACAGCAAAAGGATGAAGAAATCAGAACCCGTCTCCATGCCCAACATGTCCAGGGCTGAGGAGCTTGATGCTCTTCAACCCAAAATGAATGACATCTTGTCAACCAGCAAGCTGGGAATTTCCCAAAGGTTAAATGTGAATGAGAGTAAAGGAGTAACTACTGTGACAATTAAAAGCCTCCCAGGGAAAACATCAGTTTTCCAAGATCTTAAATCAGCAAACCCTCAGAATCAACTATCTGAGACAAAATGGAAGCTCGAGAACAGGAAGCAGAGCCAGGCCCAAGGCCAACACACTCACGTGTCCCACGCCTCAGACAGCTTGACTAACAAAGCCTCCCTGACTCAGGTTCAGGGTGTCTCCAGTGTGGACAAGTCTCCCCAGACCCCATTACAGAAGGCACAGTCTCTTCCTGAAAGTCTGTTCAGAAATCAAATAAGCCGCTTTTTTCAATGGCTTCATTCTGAGATAAAATGCCAAGAGCAAGAATACTCTCAGGAAAAGGGCAGCCCCCTATCATCTACACAGAGCAGAGGCCCAGTTGAAAGTAAAGTAGACACTGGGAGTTTTCTAGAGGAGAAACTAGGGCATGCAGTAGATATCAGCTGCCCTCAAGAGCCCCTTCCCTCTGCAGTGAAGACTGAGAATGGTCAGCAGAAGGCAGCAGTGTGTGCCCTAGCAGAGCCTGTCCAGGGGCATCCTTTCAACTGCAGGACTCCCTCCTTTAAAGAGATAGATACCAAGTCCGATGGCCAAGAAGCTGTCTTCGGAGACAAGGACAGACTCTCCCAGAAAGTTTTGGCATTTAAGGACAAGCTATTCAATCAGAAGCAGCCCCAATCTGTGCCCTGGAGGAGGACTGTACCTCATCCAAGCCCCACCTGCAGGCCTGCAGCTGCCCGGGGGCCTCCTGCTCTCACCACTGCTGGAGGTGTAGTAGAGATCAATGTCTACTATGCAGACAGCAACCACCTCTACAGAATTTCCAGGGAAAGAAGATTTCCCACCTCCAAATAATTTTTCCTTGTGGTGATTGCTGATTTGCCCTAATAAATGTTTCACTAATAATAGTGATTTTTGTGTACTGGGATGGGGGCACAGATTTGGTGTGTTTCAGAGCTTCTGTTTAGGGAAAGGAGGGATTTAGTTCAGCTCTTGCTGATTGCTTCCTTTGGGTTCAAAGTGACCAGCCCCCTTTAGCCCTTTTTGAAAAATAGATATCTTGTATTTCCCCTCACCCTCCACCCCACCGCCCCTAAAAAATCCTATTTCCTCTCTGATGAAGTTTAAGGAGATGGGCTCTGTCTCTTACCTTTTAGCTTAGCTTTAATAAACATATATGGGAGCCCATATCTTCCTCCTAGAATATGCTTAATATTCCTTAAATAGCATACAATACAGGCCTTCTGTATATGAAGAAGATCAAGGACAGGTATGTGCTTTTAGAAAATATCAGTGAAGAAGAGACAGTGGCTTAAGCATTATTTACTAAGTTGGTGATAAGAGTGAACACTGAATGGGAGTGTTGGGGGGCGTTATGGCTGAAGAAGATCCTGGGATGGTTGGGGAAGGGTTTAGGAACAGCATAGATCTGTTTAAAGATCTGTCTCATGGGTCACGTTAATGTGTTGGGGAAGTGTACTTTAACCTTGACCAGGGGTCTTCAAACTACAGCCCGCGGGCCACATGCGGCCCGCAGAGGAGTCTGATCCGGCCCGCCAGGTTTTTTGGGCAGTGAGCGCAGCCGAGGTGTTACAGTAGGAATTAGTAGTTCATATAGTCCTGCCCTCCAGCTCTCTGAGGGACCGTGATCTGGCCCCCACTTTAAAAAGTTTGAGGACCCCTGACCTTGACACTCAAGTATGCCTTCTGGAAAGTCACCTTGGGGAAGTCATTCCTGCCCCTGGGTCTTCAGCACGTGGGATTGGCAATTTCCTTTCCTTCTTTCCGTTTTTTTTTTTTTTTTTTTTTTTTTTTTTTTTTTTTTTTTTCTGAGCAGAAACATTACTCAGCTATCTGTGGGAGAGATGTTAACCAGGCAGCCACCTATCTCCCTGGGTAAAATAAAGCTGAAAGTAAGGAAAATATGCATTAGACTAAGCGAGAAAGTAAGATCAAATGAAGAAAGAGTGACCTTGTTGGTGGAACAAAGGTGATACCCATCCTCCCGACACTGTGATCCTGTCTTGTTCCCTAGCTTCCTCAAACTGACCTCAGCTCCACCTACCGCGGCAGATCAGAGCACTGCACGGTCTGCGCTGTTTCACACCAAAAGGCATGGGTTCTTTTTTGAGCACTAAAACAGTATTTGCAGGGATGTCATCCTGTGTTTGGTGATGGTGAAATTTGTTCCTTCCACCATGCTTGATGGAAATAAGTAAGGCCTTGCCCTTTGTGGGTGTACATGTCATTTATCAGGAGGGAGGTGTCACCTTTGATATTCATGGCTTTAGGGGAGTTATAATATCTCCCGGAACACCAATAGCTCATGAACCAGAGGTGAGTTCTCAACTATGAACCAGGGTTACTGATACATGGGGGCTCACCTTGAACCTCCGTGGGATACTCTCTTTAGCCAAACCTGCACATATACCTATCCATGCTATAGTGGTAGGCAGGCGAGTCAGCTCCACTGGTTCATACTAAAACACAAAAATGGAATGAATTTCCTAGTGAGCACTTGAGATACTTTGTCCAATAAGTATTATGAGTCCTGAGTGTCTGAAAAAAACACATGCACACACACACACACAAAACCCCAACAAAAAAAACGTAGTTGTGTACCACAATCCTCTCTCACTACCATACTTGTATCTTTTATACAGAATTTATGCTATTGACAATGTAAAAACCTTGGGGTCACCAAAATGCAGATTTGTAAAGGTGGTGAGAGGGATGAAAAGGTGAAATGAAGAGGTGATCAGGCAGTGAGCACTCTAACATCCATGTGGATCAAGCAACCAATAACCTAGCCTCCCATTCCCTTCATCATCTTAGGGTCCTTTACTTCTGTTCCAGTGCAGTTACTGCCACACTGTAGGGCAGGAACACCTTTGGCATATGGAATATAGTCTGACCTTAAACCCCTATCCTTCCAAATTATATGCCCCTTATTAATTTTTCAACTCCAGGTCATATTTCCACTTATCCCTAGGCAATTCACGAAGCTCTTGTTTCCTCCCTTACCAAGGTAGACTTGATGGCTAACAGGTAACCAACTTTTAAACACTCCACTATAAATGGGCCACTTCCAGTCTTCTTTAGTTCTTCCTGTCTGCCATAATTTGAAGTTTGTGTTTTTTTCCCCCAGATATGTCTTTATATAAGTAACTGACCACTATTGGATTAAATCTTTTCATCGATTCTACTAGTGCCCCAGAACTATCTAGAAATCATTAATTATACAAATAACTATCCCTTGTTAGTAACATGTGAATAAAGCAAATGGAGCTTAGGTCCCTGTTTCCTTAATCTGTTCTCTCTCCAAAGCTACTAAAGTCTATTTCAAATCTCTCTTACTTTCCTCAAGCTGAGTCCATCTCCACTGGCTCAACAGATGAGCTAGAAGACATGAAACGGGAACTTTTCAACCAAACACTTCAAAAAACACCTTCACATTCTTCCTTTTTCCTTCCTGTTGCATGAAAAGAAGTTTACTCCCAACCTCAAAGGAACGTAATTCCTGAAATTACCTTTTTGAGAGATAGCTAAATTCCTGTCTTAATGGATTGATGCATCCTTGCCAAGTACCCTTTTGCCCCTCCCTTTCCTTATGAGGCATTTAACATCTTTTATTTTTAAAAAGCTTGTTACAGAAATACATAAACATGTATAAGAGCAGATATAACAATGTATCTTCCCATGTACACACAAGCCAACTTTCACAATTATGAATTGGCATGTATAATAAATAAATCCCATTTTTATAATAAAAATGAAAAAGCCCATTGAAACATCTTGCCATCTGCCTCTCAGACATATTCCATGTGCCCATGTCAAAGCTCTCACATTTCTTTGATATTTATCATGTGTGGAACACATGTATGCACCACAGATGTAAATAGCATTGGTGAGGGAAAAGCATTGAGTTGTAAAGATTTTAGTAATCAGTTCTGTTCTGCCTTTAAGTCAACCCAGAGGAGTCATTTGAGTTCTCTCAACCCCATTCAAGACATCATCTTACAGAGCAATCCTATGCACAATATTGCTGTTCCCTCACCACACAGTGACTACACTGACATGCTAAAAGTACAGAAGTAGGAAACTACATGTTGAGTTGGCATCACTATATGTGTTTTCAAATATTTAGAAGAAATATTTTCCTGTCACATTTAAAATAAGATATTGTGTTTTGAGTTAAACAGTCGATCAAACATATGTGTTTATCTATTCTCACTTCTACATTCCATTAAAAGTAAAAGATTAGATGTTCAATATCATTAGCCATCAGGGAATGCAAATCAAAAGCACTGTAAGATAGCACTACACACACAAAAAGATGGCTAATATCAAAAAGTCAAATGTTAAGTGTTGGTGAGCATGTGTAGAAAGTAGAACCCTCATACATTGTTGAGATTAAAAATGGTGCAGCCATTTTGGAAAACATTCTGGTACCTTTTCAAACTGTTAAATATAGAGTTTACATATGACCCAGCAATTCAACTTCTAAACATATACTCAAGAGAACTGTAAACGTATGTCCACACAAGAACTTATAAAGGAATGTTCATAGCAGTATTATTCATAACTAGTGACCCGGTACATGAAATTTGTGCACATTAAAAGGGGATTAGTTAGAGGAAATAATTTAATATTGTTATTTGCCCTTTCTCTATAATAGAAATGTCAGAGATTAAAGAAAGTTAGTAAAATATATATGAAAACCTTCTTCCTGTCAAGGTTTGGGGCTCACCACGGGACCCAGAGTCAAGTCCCCACCCACCCACGTGCACCTCAAAATTGCATGAGACCCAGACCTGGCCACTTCCTCTCTTCTCCCCCTCCCAGCCCTCCCCTCAGTTGGGCTAGATCCAGACCTGGCCAGTCCCACCCTTGTCAAGCCCTGCTGGGCAGAGGGCATAGCCTCAGGTCCCCTGGCCCAGTGCCAGGATGGGGGGTGTGGATTTAAGTCCCCCATCAAGCCCCACCAGGTGGGGAACAAGGTCTGAGATCCCCTGTCAAGCCCTGCTGGGTGGGGAGCACAGCCTGAGGACTCCTGTCAAGCCCAGCCAGGCAGAGGGGCACAGCCTCAGGTCCCCTGGTCTAGTGCTGGAGCAGGGGGTATGGCCTGAAGAACCCTGTCAAACCCCACTTGGTGTCGCGCATGGCCTGAGGTCCCTCGGCCTGGAGCTGGGGTAGGGGGAGCAGCCTAAGGTCCCCTAGCCCAGCACCAGGATGGGAAGTACACCTTGAGGTCCCCTGTCAAGCCCTGCCAGGTGGGGAGTGTGGCCTGAGGTCCCCTGTCAAGCCCCTCTGGGTGGGGGGCCTGGTGCCAAGGCAAGAGGTGTGGCCTGAGGTCCTCCAGCCTGACACCAGGGCAGGTCCTGTAAAGCCTGAGGTCCCTGTAAAGCCCTGCCGGGTGGGGGGCATGGCCTAAGTTCCCCTGTAAAGCCTCATGGGGATGGGGGAGGGCATAGCCTCAGGTCCCTGCTGTTCATTTTGTGGTAGCCATCTTGTGTCCACATGGGAATGGCCATCTTGTGTGATGGAGTGATTGTCAATTTGCATATTACCTCTTTATTATATAGGATGTCCTTTGGGGTTTTGTTTGCCAAGAAACTCCTCTATTACAAGATTCAGTCTAGATTCATATAGTGCATTTAGTTATCATGTGCCTTTAGTCTCCTTTAATCTGAAGCCTTTCCTTTTTGTGACAAGGTCCTTTTTAAAGAATATATTCTATGTGCCATTTTTATAACTACTTCTCACCTGGAAATTTCTTGGTGAAGCTGACCCTGTTTATCATTTAAAGGATGTTTTTATAGTTGTGAGTCCTAATGATCCTAGAAACAGCCAGAACCAGACTTGATATATAAAAAAAAAACACACCAGAGATGCAAAGATGTTGAGGGATTCTTCTTAATGGAGACACCTCTGTCAGATAAGGGAGGATATGGGAGGGGAAGGAGAAGGCTTCAAGTTTGCCTTCCTTTTGGTGTGGACAATGGCAAACTGTGGATGCAGTAGAAGACAAGCAAAGAAAGGAGCTGTCATTACTGGTAAAACTTCCTCATAGGGAGGGAAAGCATTGTGTGTCTGGGGTCAAGACTGATTCACTCAGCCAGGGAACACAGGCAAGCAAAGTAAGGACGTGACACAGTAGGCTTCATTTCAGAAATTTATATCTAAAGAATGAAGCTGAAGAGTTATTATTAAATGATTAGCTGGCATAAAGAGATGAAATAAATACATATACACCACCAACAAAAAAACATATTATTGTTTTAAAAGGTATCGAGATGCCAATAGGGATTTTGGTAAAAAGTAAGAAAGTCGAGTGAGAAAAAAAAACCCCATTAACTTTTCATGGAAGAAGTAACCATAGGTGTGAATCAAGAAACACAAAACTGTGTTTCTAATGGGTTGTGATCTTTAAAAGTTATGCTAAAGAAAAGCCCATTCTCTAAGTCAAGATGAGTTTAGTCCTGTGGGTTGTGGGCCAGTACAGCTGCTCTTTAAAATGAAATTAAAGTATTGCAGGGAAAGAAGGGATTTGTCAGACAGAAGAAAGAGGGAAGAACAGAGAGGGGTAGTGTATGGCTGGAAGGGACTGAATAGCCTAAAAGAGATACTGGAAGAAAAATTATTTGCCCTGTCTGTCTCTCTTTCTCTCTGACTCATCGTTTTTGTTCATTGTTACAGGCTACTCTGTTCTTTCATATTTTCAGTGAATGTGGATTCTTTGGTGGGGCTGCTGATGAATAGATCTCAGGTTTCATTCAAGTAAAAGCACATTATATAAAAGAAGCTGCTGCCATTGAAGACAGAGTAGATCTTGGACGTGTAAATCCCTGGGCTCAGCAGACTTTGAAAGCCTATATGGGTCCAAAATGAGATCACCAAGCATTAAAGGGTCTCAGGGACTACCTGGGTAACAGGAAGAATAAACAGAAAAGTTAACTAAGGTAAACGTAAGATACGGTGAATGGGTGGAGTTGGAAGTTAGGTTATAGCTATGCAAAGGGACCTGAAGGAATGGATAGATCTGCTGGGAAGGATGATAGGGGTGGCTTGCGAGTTCACCTTCCTTTAGTTGTCTCCTCCCCCACCCTCAGAACCTCCAGTGTCTGTGCTGAAGCTCTGTGATGTGTGTGGGCCTGGAATTCTGGTCAAGAATGTGTTCTCAACGTCCAGCTGCCTGAGGCAGCAAAGAACTTTCAAAGATGCAAACCACCTTCTGTGTCAGAGTAGCCTTACTGTAACATGGCTGTAGTCCTGCTCAACTTCCTAGTGATTCCCATCTTTGCCTTCCTGTGTGGGGTGGGGTTCCTACTGCTGTCTCTGTATCACCTAAAGAAGGATCCATCTTTCTCAGTATTTTGGAAACAGAGAGACATCAATCAGGTAAATATTAAATTTATAAATAATAAATCATTCCAAATACATGCCTTTAATATAATAAAATTTTCTAAGTACTGCTTTAGCGGCATATTACAACCTTTAATTTGTATTTCTATTTTCACTTAGTTTAAAATTCTATATTTTCTTTTGAGACTTTTCCCTTCACCCACGTGGTTGTAGTATGTTGTTCAATCTCTAAACATTTTAGGATTTCTAGCTGTCTATATGTAATGGCTTTCTAGTTTTAATTCCTTTATTTGTCTGAAAACATTCTTTGTGAAATATTCTTTGTGTGACTTCTTTTATATTTGTTATAGTGCGTTTTATGGCACAGAATGTGGTATATCTTGCAGAATGTTTCATGTGTGAATTCTGTTGTTGAAGTTTTTATAAATATTGATGAGATCAAGTTGATTGACAGTGCTGTTTAGGTCAACTAATCCTTACTGATTTCCTGCCTGCTGATTCTATTCTTTTCTAATAGAGGGGTGTTGAATTCCTCAATAATAGCAGCAGATTCATCTATTTCTATTTGCAATTCTACCTCACATATATGTGAGTTTTTTACCTCACATATTTTGATACTTTGTTTTTAGAGGTTAAGGGTTATTGTGACATGTTGGGGAATTGACCCCTTTGTTGTTATGTAATGCCTATCCATGTATGATAATCCCCAAGTCTATCACATCTGAATGGGATCTGAGGCTTGCTTGGTTTATTCAAACTGCTTTTTCTTGATTTTAACATGATTTGTAATTTTTTGTTGGAAGCCAAACATGACATATTGGGTAATAAGAACTGGAGTAAATAAACTATCAGCATGAAGTTTTATGTGTTCTGTGTAGGTGTTGACTGTGTTTAATATTTATTGTAGCTCTATGTGTAAGAATCTTCAAATTATTTATTTTTTAAAAAATGTTGTCTCCAGTGATGTCTTTAGATTTCCCCAAGTCTCCTCCTTCAACAGAGCCTGTGCCTACCTGTCCTTTCAGTGTGATACCCTTACTATTCCGGAGCTCTGTTTATGTGGTGGTAAGGTCTTGGGGAGTGCATATGATTAAATCTTAGGCCTTTAGTGCACTTGTGTCCCTGGGTTGTGATGTCTACAAGTGTTTATAATGTTTTTTTTCTTTTTCTTTTCACTCTATCGATGTGACAAGAAAGCTAGAGAAAGCTACAATTGAGTAATTTTCTTTCTCCCATGTAAGATAAGGCTCTGGTAGTCTTTTTGCCAACTGAGGCAGCTTCTGTGATGGATATCACTCAGAGAATATTTCAAAATGGTTATCTTTCACCTCATTCCACACTTTGAAGACACATGAGAGTTTTTTCATTGTGAGACCCTAATGGAGTTCTTGGGGGTAAAATCCATAAATAGTTGAGGGCCCCCATATGCATCCTCCAGCAATTTGTCGAAGTGCCTTTTAAGTGTTCCTCCCAGTTTATGGTCCCAGTTGCTTCTGCTCTATATAAGTGGATCTTGACTATGATTTTCTGAATTCACTACCTATGAAAAGTTTGGGTACTGCTTTGCCCTTTGATCTCGATTCTCTGATGACTCCACAAAAAGTAATTGCTTTTCCATTTTTTCAGGTTTTTTTCTTCTATAAACTAGACATATGTCTTTACATATAAGCACTTTAAATATCAGATGTGGAACCATACATTTCCCCCCAAAGAATGATTCTTTATTTTCCTGTTACTCTTCTCAGATTTATAAATGAGTTTGTTTGGGTTAGAGAGCCACTTCAAATGGGAAGTCTGAAGAGAGAATAGAGAACATCACTCTTTTGGGGAAGATACTGAGCAGGACTAGTGGTGCAGGGAAGATTAATATTTCACAAACCACCTGGGTGTGGTGGCATGTTGCTGGATAAAATCTCAATATAGTATATCTAGCTCTAGATTGTGTTATTTAGAGAGTTTGGGATCTTTGCACTTCATCATGAGTCATATTCCCATGTCAGTTGTCACTGGACCAAGCCTTCCTTTGTTTTGAGCTGATCAGGAGAACAGTGCTTAGGCCCTGAGTGCCTCTAGGTGAGGCTGGAGCCAAAGTTCTGTCCCAGGTTACAGGGTCCTAGCTGAGGGAGCATAGATGAAATGCTGGCCTCAGATTTTATGTCCTCCTTAAGCAGAGAACTTCTGACTGAGAATACTAAGAATGAACCTCATAGATACAATCCTCCTTTGAGTTTTTCAAAGAAGAAAAAAAAATTGAAAATATCCCCCTTAAAAATTAATAAAAGATAAAAAATGCAAATTACATTAATTGAAATAGAGAGTTGAATTAATAATTGGATCATAACTGTCTCAGTTTCCAATGGAGAGGAGTGAAAGGAATGTATCATAGCTCCTCATTCTTTTCTTTTTGTTCTCAGCATCAGGGCAAAGCCAAGAGGTGGAAAAAAGGTGGTAGACAAAAAGGTAAGGTGCTGCCTATTTTATTTGAGATCTCCTTTCTGTATATTCCATGAGGTCCTAGGGCCATCTTTGAGGATGTCATCTAGATACAGGCCCTCTCAGAAAGCAGAGCCTTCGGAGGAGAGGCTTATGAGAAGACACTCAGAACCCGAGACACTTCTCAGATTCCCTGCTCTATAATTCCTGGGTATGAAGCAGTGATGGACCTGGGCAATGGGTATTGCCCATAGGTGGCCATGTGAGATGTCGAGAGCCAGACTACTGACTACTAATTTTAAAAACAACTAACTTTCTGGAACTGAAATTATCCTTTGAGATAACCACTGACCAATGCTCCTAAAGGTTTTTTTTTTTTTTTTTTTAATATAATATGAGATAATATATGTGAAAGCCCTTTGTGAATGAGAAAACAACACACGTCTGAGCTTTGTTATTACTGAACATGTGACCTTGAATTCTAATTTTTGGGGATCTCCAAATCCAATTTACCAAGGGTACCTTTCAAGAACATTCTAAATAGCCTCCTATCAGATGTCTTTGTTTTTACCTTCATTGCTTTCCTGGTTTCTCAGGTTGGAAAACTTACCGGAGCGAAGTGGAGGAGGCAAGGAAGATGCTTTCTCTTCTGCAAAGGTGACTAAACTTTATTGCTTTGATTCTCAATCCTCTTTTTAGCAATGTCTAATGCTCTTTAGCAGAGTCTAAGGCTTTTTAGTAAAATCTAGGGCTTCAGTGAAGTCTGGGTTTGACAAGGGAAATCATCAGAATCAGAATGTGAAAGCCTTTGGGAAAGGAGTACAAGTTATACTGTGAGATCAAGGAAGTATTGAAAATGAAAGAATAGTATACAGTGTGAAGCCCTACCTGTGCCAGACCTGACAAAATCCGATATGTTTGTTCTGGTCCTGGCGATAGTTTTATTTATTTATTTATTTATTTATTTATTTGCTTGTTTGTTTTATTTCATCGAGGAAGGGAGAGGGGAGAGAGAGATAGAAACATCAATTATGAGAGAGAATCATTGATTGGCTGCCTCCTGCACACTCCCTACTGGGGACCAAGTCTGCAACCTGGGCAAGTGCCCTTGACGGGAATTAAACCCGGGACCCTTCAGTTTGCAGGCTGACGTTCTATCCACTGAGCCAAACCAGCTAGAGTCTGGCAATAATTTTGTACCTCCTTTCTTTTGCAGCTGCCAGGGCCATCATCATGATATCCAATTTCATCAATTATTATGTCCAGAACCCTCCTGTGAGGAATGTAATAATGCAACTGCTGAGGTCAACCAGCCGCTGTTCCCAGAGGACTTGGAAGATGCTACCCCTTTGGCTTCCACAGTTTCTGGTACTGAGCCATCACACTCTCTGTCTCTGCCTTCTCAGTAGTCCCACTAAGAGACCCAATCCTTATCCCTCTGCCTAAGCCTTTCCACCACCACTTCATATTTTCTCCCCTAATCCAATGACCCCATAGTTGACTTTGTTTCACCTTCACCATTGTGTTACTTTCTGCCACTAGACCTTTTCCTACTTTAGAATCAATATTCCCAGTGGACCATTTCCTACCCAAACCCCTGCCTTACCCGTCTCCCACCACATGACAATCAGAGAGTGGATCCTATTCTCTAATAAGAATCTATTTTGTCTCTGAATACCATCTTCTCAAGTAATCCCATCCTTACCCAAGATATCAATCAACTTCTTAACAGGTTTGTCACAGTCAACGAATCCCACTGATTCATTTGCTTGTCAACACATCCCACCAATGCTGCCTACTTCACTACTACCAGACTGTCCATCTACTGTGATTCAATCAAAATCAATTTTCCCCTCACTGAAGCCTGTTCCAGAAAACTTGTCTCCAGATAGTACTGGAGGATTGTCCACTCATCAACCAACAATCAGAGACACTGAGAATTCGAATTTGTCAATATCAGATAATTCCTGTTGGCAGGATTATGCCAAGAACATGTTTATCCCCACATTATCATGTTCTGATTTTCAGCAAGAGCATGTTTTTCTCCATCTACCAGAGACTGGTCTCTGGGGAGACTCTGTTTCAAAGCACATGGAGGCCAGTAGCCATTCTTTCCTTGGTATTAATGTCCAGGCACTCCTGGAGAGACAAATACAAAAGAGAAAGGCTTTGCAGATAATTGAGAAGGAAGAAAATAAGCAGGGGCCATTTTCAAAACAAATTTGGTCAGAATACCAACAGTCATCTTTAGGGAATTCATTCCAACTACTTGATGGTCAGAACACCATAGTCCCCCAAACTGGCTGGAACACTGAAGACAAACCAGAGCAGCTGCACAATAGCCAGGCGCTATTTTATGCCAAGACGCTGGAAAAAAATTTGCAGCAGAAATATAGCCAGCTCTTCTGGGGTCTTCCTTCTTTGCACAGTGAGTCCCTAGTAGCTACTTTCATGGTTACCAGTAGTAGTTCCCCACTAGATAGTCGCTTTGTCTTATTCAATGGAATGTGTAATGCTTCCTTAATCAAAATGCAGCATCAAGGATCTCCATTTCCTCATTTCCATTTCCTTCCCCTAAATGTAGATCCTCAACATTTGCCTCAAATTAAGCCCCAAACACAATATTTCACTCAGGTCCAACCCCAGCCCCACTTTCAATCCCAACTTGCAATCCTACCATCTTCTTCATCCCAGATTAGGGACTGTGGAATGTCTTTCAATAGATCTCAGAATGTGTCAGACTCTAATATCTTAAATGAAAATGAACACCTGGAATGCCATATATTGCAGAATCAACAGGAAAGTTTGCAGGGTTTAGTCCCTATTTTCCAAAACCCTCAAGATGCCACTTGTCCTCAAGCTCCCAATCATCCAATGGTCAGCCAGTCATCCCATGCCTATGTACCAGTCTCCATGCTTCCTGGCCACTTTCATACCACCAATGAACCTCAGGAGCAACTGCAGCTCTATGCTCTGAGTAGGGTAATCCCATTCCAATGCCATCATGCCTGTAGGAATCAAGAGCCTCTAGAACTGATAGTACCTCAGTGTAAATTAACAGAAACCTCTCTGCAGAAAGACGGGCATGCTCACTTACAACTCTCTGAGCTCCAGGGAGAATGTAGCAAGTCTCTAGGCAAGAATGAATTGTGTTTCCCAGGACATTTATGTGAAGGGGTTCCACAAAACTTTCAACTAAGGGAGGACATAAAGAGGAATCTTGGGTATATCCTAGAGAAGAGTCCAGAAGACAGCCCACAAAGGGTCTCAGATTGCTACTTAGTAAACCGTCTGAGGGCGGCCTCAGAGACAAAAAATAACTGTGTGTGTCACTCGGGTCACTTAGAAAATAAATTATTAACTGTCTCAAGGAAGGGCATAAGCCAGAATAAAGTTAAAGCCATTCTTAGATTACATTTGAGCAAGAAGTCTTTGCAGATCACTGAGGGTAGAATCCCTATAAGTGTGTGTCATTCATGGATGGCCGAGAACAACACATGGCCTCCTTATGGGAATTCCCACACCAATAAGAAAATTACAAATTCAAAAAACACAATGTCTGGTAGAGTCTTCTGTCAGATTACCACTCCAGAGCTTTCTTTTCTTGATCCCAACACTCGGCAAGTGCTTGAAGCCCATATTATAAGGTTTCGTATGAATCAGAGATGGGGCCTCCCACTAAAGGTTATTCAGTCCATAAAATTCTATACAGCAAGAGAAGGTAAAACATGGCCTCTTCCCCAGTTTGACTGTACCCCCTCAGCCATGCATATTTCTAACGAAGCTTCTGAAGCTGAGGTTTTCAAGCCCCTTGAGGGAAGCTCCAAAACTTTTCAGGGAAACAAGTTGAGAATAAATTCAGTTGGTATCCTGGAGTCTCCTCTCCCGGCTTTCCCACATGCAAGCTGGGAAGGACAGAGGATCGTGGAAACATCACATGCTGGTATGGAACATAAGCTTGCAGAGAATGTCCAGAAAACCGTGTGTGGCAGGCAGACTTTTCACCCCCTTATGCACCACATCATAGACAAAGGGAGACATAGTGAGATTGTACTGAACAACAGATACTGCCCAAATGTGCCCAGGAAGTTAGTTGGAGCTGGATATGAGCTCAGGGGTGAGAATGTGAGTTCCTGTGATAGAGCAAAATTGATTCAGGGCCAAAAGGCAGTGTCGGAAAATTTAAAATATTTTCCCATCTCCACAATGTTCAGTGAGCCATGTGCAATGAAATCACAACCTTGTGACATCTTGACAGCTCAGGAGTTTGGAGTCTCCCAAATGATAAATCTCAATATGAGTAAAGAAGAATTTCCCCTGACCACTGAGTGTCCCTCACCAAAAATAGTAAATCTCCCAAATTCTAAACTATCAAACCTGCAAAAACAGCTCATTGATGAGTTAAAACTTAAATTGAAGAGCAGGGAGCAAAGCCGCACTCAAGGCTGTCCCACTGACATGTCCCTTACTTCAGATAGCTTTCCTTCCCCAGCCTCACCGACTTTGCCCCAGAGCATCTCCAGTGGGCACATGGGTGGGTCCAAGGGGCCTCATGTCCACTTTGAGGTCAGCACAGAGCTGAGGCAGGACTCCAGGGTCCCTAAGAAAGTCTTACAGAAGTGCCAAGATATCAATTTACCACCAGTGACTAAGAAAGTGAAAACTTTGGATTCCAAAGCAGAAGAACGGAGAAGTGAGGATTCAAGTGTATGGACATCTAAAGCTAAAAAGAAGAGCCACCCTGTTAAAGACAGAGAATTAGAGGGCACTTTCCAAAATGAACAGCCTCCTCCTGATAGTTACTTCAAAAAAAAGAGGAGGGAATTTACTCAGTGGGTCAATTGCAAAAGAAAAAGTAAAGAGCCGGAAACTCGCCAGCAAAAAACTAACCTCATGCCAACCTTTGCACAGGAACACGACTTAGCTGAAAGCTCAACTATCTTTTTGGATTGTGGGTTTCCTGAAGCTCATGAGCTCGTGACAACCATTGGAAAAATCCTAGAGGAAAAAGTGTCAAATAATCCTGAATTTCAGGCCTTCCATTTAAGTCAACAGAAGTAGGAACTGCAGGCCTAGGAAGAGCCTGACAAGGGACATCCCTCCAACTATGGGGGGCTCTCTCTGACTCACTACCAAGAAGAATGTGCAAGTACCAAATGCTGTAACCAAGAATCTGTCACTAAGCAGAGTTTTATTGCAAGTGTTACAAAGAACAGAGTCAGGATCAGACATCCTTGGAAAGTTGTAGCCTTCAAGGACCAGCTACTGTGCCAGAGTCAACATCCTTCCCCAAACTCTCAGTAGCCCATCCAAGACCCACCAGCATGCATCACTTAATGCCAGGTCCCTCCAGCCTCTCTCCCCCCTGATGAAGACACTACACTCAGAGATTGACTTTTCTTTTCAAACAGAAAACATTTCTCCAGCACTCTCCAGCATTACCAAGGAGAAAAAATTTCTTTAAAGAAATCATTTGGTCCTTGTTGAGAAAGCCTCTGATGAAAAAAATCTTTCTTTCAAAATACCCGAAGATATTGATCCTGCTCAATAAACGTTTCTTTTAACGGAGTAGGGTGTCTTCTGTGTATTGCACTGGGTCTTGGGTTTTTCATATCCATGGACTTGTGCTTAGAAAAATGAAGGAGTCATTTCAGTTCTAACTGATTCTCTCTTTTTGTTTCTAAAAGATGATCAGTCCCTTGTAGGGAGTTGAGGTGGCCTCAGTTTTATCTTGGGATCCTTTATTTGACCCTGCTCAGATTTCCTGTAGTTAAAAACGCTATTTTCTCATAGAGAGTACAAAAAGTTTACTCTAACACCTTTCAGGCATTTCCAAAATGAGAAAAACCCTAAAGTCCAAAACTTGGCTTATACTGTCTTTTTATTTGCTCCCTCACATATAGCTAGACTCCTCCCTTGTTACCTCCCAAAAGTTTTGGAATTGGAAGTGGGAAAGGAAGGGTGTTTAGGAGCAGAGGGTGGTGGTAGGGAGAAATCTTCCTTTTAGGTCTCTTGGTGAAGAATAAATGTCACCTGTTCCTAAGAGCTCTTCTCTCCCTCATAAACTTTGGGGTGATAGGTTATGTTTCCCACCGCTAAATGTATTCTAATGAAAATGTGTAGCAGTTCACCATTTCCCATTCCTCTTCACTTACTGGAACAGAAGGGAGGACAGAACTTGCATTTATGAAAAGAACCAGAGATAGGAATAATTTCCTGAAAATAGTGGCTAACTTTTATTTATATGTAAGAGTGGTCACCAGGAAGCCACCCAGAATTTGGGAGAAAGGGAGACAAATAGTAATGAAAATTAATAGTGGAGTGAGTGGGAAAGAAGAAAAGAATGAGGAGAAAAATATCATTACAACTCATGACCCCATTCTGGCTTTCCATTCTACCAAACATTATCTTATCTTCAGCGAACCTCTTGGAGACTAGCCAGGGCTTGGTAGAGCACAATGATACAATTTTAGCATAAAAAATACGTGGAATAATCACTGAGTATGAAAACAGTATCTCCAAGGATGTTGGGAGGCTTCCCTCCCTCCTACTTGGTGCCCACCTTACCAGCCAGACTATATGTTACACCAAGGTACTAGAAATTTAGGGTTGTTTTAGTTAACTCTTGCTATATAATGTATACTTCAAAATTTAGTGCTTTAAAATACACATATTTATCATCTCACAGGTTTTGTGGGTTAGGAATGTTGAACCAGCCTACCTGGATTCTCTGCTTCAGAGTCTCTCAAATGTTGCAATTACAGTGACAGCTGGGCTGGGGTTTCACCTGAAGGCTCAACTGGAGAAGGACTCACTTGTGTGCTCACTTTTGTAGCTGTTGCTGGGATTCAGTTCCTTAAGGCCCATTGGATTGAGGTACACAATTCCTTGCTGGCTGTTGGCTATTGTTGGCTATAGTCCTCAGTTCCTTGTCATGCGGGCCACTCCAATATGGCAGTTTGCTTCATCAAAGCCAAGAGAGAGTCTGCTATAAAGACAGAAGTTACAATATTTTATTAAGACATCCTATCACTTTATCCTGAGATCCAGAAGCAAGGAAATAAGCCTATACACAAGGGGTAGGGTAATTTACTCACGGTGTGAATTAGGTATTCATATCATCAGAATCTTCTTAGAAGTCTTCCTAACACAAGGTTTTCTTCCTGGATACCACACTAAGTTCACCCAAGCACAAGTGGCCAAAGTTGCCAAGTGGATCCTCATCCTCAACTATACCAATACCAGCAAGGTCAAAACTGTTTAATTGCTAGAGATAGTGGTTGCTGGTAAAAAAAAAAAAAAAATCAAAGAATTGGAACTTCCAAAGAAAGAGGGATAGGTGGTAAAGGTATTATGGCATCATCATGAATTGCAAAACAAAAGAAGCCCTTAGTACCACCAGACTCATCATAGACAATATTCAGACTTAGGAGAGAGGAAAAATAAGGTTCATCCTGGCTCCACTACAGTCTCTTCACTCTACCCTGGCTCCCAGACCATAAGCCTAAAGATGCAACTTTCAGTTCTTGTAGAGGTATCCTGTTTGTGAAAGTACCTCAAGAGCAAGCAAACCATACAGGTTACAATATTTAATTTCTGTTCTTCTTAGTATAGTTAATATAGCACATATATTATTTCATATTTAATTCTTACAAATTGACCATAAGAGAAAATGAGTCATCCAACTGATAGAAAAGTCAGTATTGTATCAGGGAACTCAGACCATGTATGTCCCATTGTAGAATGTTTCCCATGTACTCATGGCCCAAGGATTTTGAATCAACAAAGATGTGGTGGCTTAAGGCTTGAGATACTTGGTTTGGAATCATATAACCAATCAGAGAAACACTGAATGAGGTCATGAGAATGAACTTGTACACTCAGAATACCTAGAAAGTGACCTGTCCAAATGAAGTGGCAGCACTGTCCAGGAGTGATCCCAAACCCTTGTTCTGCTTCTAGGACGTTTTTCCGTTTTCTCAGACATTTTTCCTATGGGAAAGCAGGACCATTATAGGAAGCAGGAAAGTATATCAGTTGAGAAAATGATTGGAGAGATGAGGATCAATTTCTCTAGAATAACATTTCATGTGCTTTGTGCCCACACTCATGGATTAGTGTTATATAATTTTTTTTGGGGGTATCATTTACATGATATAGTGTGGCACCTGAAGAATTGTCACTAACATTCAATGGGAATGTACTACCACATTTTTTACAATCTGATGCTCACACCCTGATGGACTGGTACCTTCATCTGGACTGGAGGTGGGGACCCTGGACCCCAGCTTTATGTATTGAGAATATCTCTGGTGCCAGGTGGTGCCTAAGAAAATAAGATTCCTTGAGGCAGCCTTCAGAGAGATTAACACTGAAAACTATGCTCCATTCTGTAGTCTCAGTGAAAAAGCCCAGATTATGAACCCTTTTCTTGAATCCCTTTTTCTAGAACTTCCATTGGCCCTGAATAGGTGTGTGTATTAGGCTATTTTCCTTGGGGCACAAGGACATAGTTTTTGTTAGGGAGACCACTGTGGAGACTGTCTTCTTGTCTCTCTCAAGAGACATAGGGTCTGTTCCTTCCTTCCTTGAGGGGGACTGGGTGTTCATAAAAGAAACATTATTATGCAAGTTTAGCGGTGCTTCACTGTGGGACAGAGGTTAGGCTGACAATGACAAGAGTGCGTAATTTTCCTGTAGAGGGATTCTTGTCCAGCTTTAGGCCATTTTCATTTGAGGCAGGACATTTTACCAAGGTACCGATGTTCCTCCTCTCTGCCAGAGGGGACTCTGAAGAAATAAAAATTAACTTTCCTCTTTTGTCTTACAGAAAGTTCTGGGCTTCTTGTCTCTGGGATTATTAATGCCTACCATGTTTCCTGACCCAAACAGAAGTTGTGAGGCACCTATTGTACAGTCCTGTGCAAACTCTCATATGAGAGGAACATTTAGCTGGTGTTCCCAGGATAGAAAAGATAGGGGTTCACACAGTTGTTGGGTTGAAATAAGGATAGTTGCCTAAAGGTAGCAGTGGCTCCAATAATTTGAGAATCCTATCTAATAAAAGAGTAATATGCAAATTGATCATCGCTCCAACACATAAGATGGCAGCCCCATGTGGACACAAGATGGCTGCCACAAGATGGCTGGCACGGGATGGCAGTTGGGAGGGACCAGGCCTGCAAGGAAGGGCAGTTGGGGGCAATCAGGCCTGCAGGGGAGGATAGTTAGGGGTGACCAGGTGGCAGGGGAGGGCAGATAGGGGCAATTGGGCCCACAGGGGAGCAGTTAGGCATCCGATCAGGCTGGCAGGGGAGTGGTTAGGGGGCAATCAGGCAGGCAGAAGTGGTTGGGGCAATCAGGCAGGCGAGCGGTTGGGAGCCAGCAGTCCTGGATTGTGAGAGGGATGTCCGACTTCCCTCAAGAGGTCCCAGATTTGAGAGAGTGCAGACTGGGCTGAGGGACATCACACCCCCCCCCCAATGCATGAATTTCATGCACTGGGCCTCTAGTAGGGATATAAAAATAGGTTCCTTAAGATGGGTTCTGTGTGAAACCCATGTGAAAGTTCTTTTGCACACAGCACAATTTTTTAGGGGCTGAAATGACGTTCGCTGAGATAACTAATCATCAAGTCCTACTATTTTGGGAACTGTAGTAATACATTGCATTGCAGACAGTTGGCATAGAGACAGTGTAGCCATTGGCCTTTTAATAGGCTAAATGGCCTTGGACATTGAACATCACAGTAACAATTGTGATGGACTTAAGAGCCTCTGCTCTTGCAAACTAAAAAAAAAAAAAGGGACTCATTTCATAAGTCTGAGAGTGAGGTTGGCCTCTGGAAGGACCGTTCATACTTTGGCTCAATTATGCCATCGAGATTCAATTTTTATCCCCCTTTTTTGGCCCTAAACTCTGGACTGGCTTCATTATGAGACTTTCTGTCTGGCAACATCCTCCAAGCTGCTAAAAATAGGTTGTCTCTCACTAGTTTCTTCCAAAGTTCCATTGTGTCTAGTTGTTTCCAATTGGGTCACATGCCCTTTTCTGACCAATCAGTATTGCCAAAAGCATGGGGCAATTTTTTTGGCCAAGTCTTAGTTACATATTCATCCTTAAAAGAACATTGTTGCCCAGTCAGTACAGTTCAGGGGTTGAGCATCAACCCATGTACCAAGAGGTCATCAGTTCAATTTCTCCTCAGGATACATGCCTGGGTTGCAGGCTCGATCCACAGTAGGAGATGTGTGGGAGGCAGCTGGTCAATATTTCTCTCTTATTGATATTTATATCTCTCATTTCCCTTTTCTCTTTCAAAATAAATAAAAACATATATATATATTTTTAAAAGGAACAGTATTATTAGGACCCCTCCAGTTGCACATGGACTGATATTGAGAATGGGATTAGTTTTCCAGAGGGCAACAGAAAGATTATTTCCGGAAGGTGAGTGAATGCTGGGTGTCAAAACAAGAAACAACACAGATGTCTATTATAGCCCTTTCTCTCACTGTCCCATTTCTGACTTGTCCAAAGTCATGACATTGTACCTCAATTCCAGTTCAGTTATGGCCATATCTTAGAACTTATCACCAGCAACGCTTCTGCCTTCTGAAATATAGTCTCTTATTGAAACTTTATCCTTTCTTTCAGCTTATGCCCTCAGAGTGCCAATTTCTCAACTTATTCAGGAACTACAAACCAGTTTATACTTCTCCTTGTCCATTTGACAATCCTTTGTCTTCATTTCCTCCTCCAAGAAAAGCTTTATGATCCATCACTTAACCCCAACTAGTTTTACACTAAACAGCCCACCCTAGTCTACTTTCATCTCTCCTGCCTGGAAAAAACCCAACTCTGCTTTTTTTTTTTTTTTTTTAAGACCTGCCTTCTACTATAGGGGCTGACTCCCTTAAGTATGTTGATGTCATAAATTTACATAGTAGTCACTGGTTAGCTCCAACATGCCTGAAAAGAATCCATTCCTTCCTTCCGTGTTTAATATGTCCTAGGCAGTCTTCTAAGCACTTGGGACACAGGAATGAAGGAAACAAAGTTCCCTGTCATGGAGGAGCTGGGAACTATTTCACTTTCCTACAACTTCAACCTCACACATTGAACATTATGTGCTGGAGACCACTGCAGGTGAATGAGAGATCAGCAGACGGGAACTTTTCATTAGAAAAACGTCAAAACAGCAAAACGAAAAACAACCCATAAGCCTCCATCCTCTCATCTCTTTTTCCCCCTATTATACTGAAAGTTTTCCCTGGATATTTTCCTGGACCTACCCAAGCTAGGATATATCCTTGGTTGCCCATTCACACCACTTCCCACATTGTGTGGAATATTTGGCTTAATTACAGGTGACCCTTCAATAACGAGGGCTTGAACTACCTGGGTCCACTTATAATTGGATTTTTTTTTTTCCAATTTACTTGCTCAGCTCTAGTCATCACAATTCAATGGACCCTGGCAAGTTAAAAACAAAACAAAACGCGCTGTTCAAAGTTCAACTGGCAGTTGTGAATCTGCGAGTTCACGGTTACTACGCAGATTTTCGACTGTGCAGGTGGTCGGCACCCCAACTCCAGCGTGTTTCCGAGTCAACTGTGCCTACCTTCTGAGGGGACAGAGACTTACCTTTTACTTCATCACAAATCATCACAGCGCGGAGCACCACCTGGGGCCCAGAAACCTCTGGGGAAGGAGCTGGAATTCTGCAAGGGGAGCTCCGCCCATCCTGCCCTGGGGGCGGGGCCACGTCCGGCTGTGAGGCTGTGGCTTCTGGCTTCTTAAAGCCCTAGCACCGGGCAGGTGCTGAGACCATGACTCTGGCATCTGACTCCTATTATATTTTCATCGTTTCTGGAAGATGAGAGCTGAGCTTGAACTCAGAGACAGGGTGTCAAGAAGGCGTGGGGCTCCCGCAAGACTCCTCCCTCCCTACCCTGCCAGCCCTCAATCTTGCTTTTCATCCCCAACCGCTGGGCCTCGCGGTTGAGGCCGCAGAAGACGTTCAAAGGCCTGGGGTAAGGGCTCTGCCAGTCGGACGAGGCCTTCCTTCAAGGTAAAGCCTCCTCCAAGCTCCAGGGAGGAGGTCAGAGCCATAAATATAGGGACAGTATTGACGGTGAGGGCTTCACCTTGTACTGGTGGCCTGGCCTTGCGAAGAAACCTCAGCCTGAGGTCTCATCTGCTGTGCGGAGACACTGCTGCGCCGTGATGGGGCTGCTCTGAGAACTGGAATGAACCCGCAGAGGCCCATGCTAAGGGGTGAGCTGGGCGCCCTGATGCAATTAGCTCGTGGGCCTTGCCAGCCCCTAGTGAGCCCCGAGCCCAGCCATGCAAGTGCCTGCCCCATCAGGCCTGGGAGTGGCCCGTTTTCAGCCCACGCTCTGAGTGAAGAATGCAAGAAGGCATCATCTCTGATTCCCTGCAGGACCTGCGGCCTCTCGGGTGGTTTTCCGAGGATCCAACAAGGGAGTTACCTCCCCTGGGAATCCGGTAAGAACGGTACCTGGGAACACCAGGAAAATGTACATCAAAGCATTCGTGTCACTGGACAGAAAGGTAAACGCAGATCGGTTTGTGGAGCCCTGGAAGATCCCGGGCAGCAGGAAGGAGCCTCTCCAGCCAACACGCCTGCAGGCTTGCTCTGGGGCAGAAGATCTCAGGTAACAGTCTGCACTGCAGTTATAGATACGTTTATGCGTTTCCTGAGGGCCTACTGTGTGTCCAGGTTCTTTGTTAATTAGGAACTCGCACCATGTTCTTAGGAAGAGGTACAAGAAAATCTTTTGTGTGATTTCCCAAGTAGAAAATATGTAGCAAGTTTGAAAGATATGGAAATGTAGAAAAACCTCATAAATTTTTACCTTTAAGACATGCTAACTTTTTTATTTTATTTTATTTTTTATTGATTATAGTATCACATAATTGTCCTCATCTCCCCATTCTCATCCCAAACCCCTCCCTACAAAAACATGCTAACTTTTTAATGTATCTCTTTCTAGATTTTATATGTCATTTTTTTTTCATTGTTCAAATAATATGTTGTTTAAAGGAAAAACACTATCATGAATATTTCATGTTATTATCAAGTTTCATTAATAATTTAAAATGATAGCCTATTAGGTGATAGAATATTAAATTTTATTTTTTGTTGACATCTGGATAGCTTCTAACCAATGTGGTTAGGTACCCACCCATGAGGTTATCTATTTCAGCACTAGATTTTCCCGAGTTTCAAGCTTGTGAAACCAACTGCTTGTCAATCAAACAGCCTCAGTGTAAAATCTTCCAAATGGAAGCCATCATTTTATTTTACCTCCAAACTTCTCTTTCACTTATATTCCCACTTTCAATCAGTAGCACCTGGACAGCCAAGCAAGAAACATAAAATTCACTTTACATCCTTCCTTTTTAATTTTTCCCATTGCTAGTCATCTATTACATGGACGAACTGGAAAATGTGATGGGAGAGAAATCATAGCGTCACAGTCCACTCCATTCCCCTTAAATATGTAAGAAGGTCATGAGCCATATTTTTAATTATCAATTTTAATTATATTACTAATACATAGTCACATTCTGTGAGTCAAAATGAAAACATGTCTAGAAAAGTTGAATTTCCATTCCAAAACAAAAACATGTAATTTCACATAAAATCTTCAATTTCTTCATTTATTTTCTTTCTATTAATATCAGTATTCATTTCAATATGTTACTAACAATATTTCACAGATTTAATTAGTTATTTCAGTCTGACTTCTGCATTTTTTTGATTTATCTGTGTAAGTTCTTATTTTCTGACACAAAAAGATTTTCAGACTAATTGTATACCTTTCAGCCCTGGGAAAATTTCAACAATTTCTCCAAGTAGCCCTAATTCCTTTAATGGAGAATGGCATTTAGAATTGAAGATCAGGGTGTTGAATGTATTCAGTTTTTAAAAATATACACATATTTTTTATTTCAGAGAGGAAGGGATGAAGAGAGAAAGAGATAGAAACATCAATGATGATAATCATTGATCGGTTGCCTTCTGCATCAGCACGGGGGATCAATCCTGCAACCTGGGCATGTGTCCTTGATGGGAATCAAACCCTGGACCCCTCAGTCCACAGGCCAATGCTCTACCCACTGAGGCAAACTGGCTAGGACGTTTTAAAAATATATATTTTTATTGATTTTAGAGAAGAAGGGAGAGGGAGAGAAAGACAGAGAGAGAGAGAGAGAGAGAGAGAGAGAGAGAGAGAGAGAGATCAATGACAAGAGAGAATCATTGATAAGCTGCCTCCTGCATGATTGGAAATTGAGCCTGCAACCTGGGCATATGCTCTGACTGGGAATGGAACTATGACTTCTTGGTTCATAGGTGGACACTCAACCACTGAGCCACCAGGACTGGGCAGATGTACTGATTATTATTAGGATGTTGCTGCTTCTAGGCCATCTCATTGAGTGAACACAGTAAGGAAATATGTTTATGTATATGCAAATAGACATCCACACATTTACATATTGACTTATTTTTATATATATGCTGAAAATCATGGATTTAAATTAGTGCTTCCATTTGCAATCCAACACCATTGGGTTCATTCTAATTTTCTCTCTTTCCATGTGTGTAACATCTTTCTCCAACAATGAGGAATGTGGTTTCATTATCTCCAATATATTTACTTGCTCAGTCATTTCTGTATGTTAGCAATCTCTCATAACCACTGTCCCCTCTATGTATGGATGTCTTCTTCTACCACTTGTGCTGAGAAATCCACATGTTTAGAAGTTATGTTAGGAAGCACCAGCACTCTGTACTAGGCAACCCTTCTATGCCACGCCCTTTTCACCCTGCTTGGGTTCTGAGAAGCATATCTGGGACAATGACAAAATCTCCCTTATTGCTCCACCTCTTCCCACATCCCCTTTTGGTGTGATTTTCTATTTTGTTTGGCTCTAATTGAGCCTAATGGCATAAGGCTCAATTATTCAGAATGGGAAGAGGAAGAGGAATACATAATCTTTTACCACCTTAATTTTCTTGAAGCATAATTGACATGTAAAAAACTTAAAGTATTTAAAGTAACCTACTAGTTGAGTTTGATAAGCAAAGAATAGAGTCAGGAGAATATATTCAAATCACTACATTCTAATGTAGATACTTAAGCTTTCTATTCCTTTCTGTGCCTCAGGCTGGTTAATTCATTTGACACATCCTCAAGTTTTCTGATTATTTCTTTAGTCAATCTAAATCTGCTGTTATATACCTCAAGTGAGTTTTTCATTTGCTATTGGATATACAGCTTCAAAATTTCTGTTTGTTTCAAAATAATTTTTATCTCTGTATCGATATTCTTTATTTGTTGAGATACACACTTTGTGATTTTCTTAACTCATCCATGATTTACTTTTTAGAGCATATTTAAGACAGTTGTTTAAAGTCTTTGACTAGTAAGACCAATATCTTTACTTATTTCTTTTTTCTTCTTCTTGTAAATGGAGCTTAATTTCTTATTTTTCTGCATGTTTTATAGTTTTATGTTGAAAACTGGGCATTTGAGCTGGAAAGCTATCTAGTGTTCCTAAGTGCAAGAAAGCTATGATATGCCTCACGGAGAAAACGTGTCAGTTAGATAAGCTTCATTTAGGCATGAGTTGTGTTGTTGACCATGAGTTCAGTGTTAATGAATGAACAATCAATATTAAATAAGGTGTCTTTAAATAAAAAATCACATAAGGTGTCTTTAAATAAAACTCACATAAAAAAAGTTATGTATTGATTGGTTGACAAAAATGTTCTGACCAGAAGCTCTGAGAAACTTAATCCTTTATTTCCCTTAGGGGTAATGATTCAATATTTGCTAAATGACTGTCTGCAGTGACATTATGGAACACAATTACTATGAATAATGAGAATTGAATATATTTTCTCACCTTCTGTGGGTTGCCTTTTCACTTCTCTGGTGAATATTTAAAGCATAAATATTTTTAATTTTGGTGAAGACCTATTAATCTATTTTTCTATTTTTTTCTTTTGTTGATCATGCTTTTGGTGTCATATATAAGAACCATTTGCCAAATCCAAGGTCATAAAGATTTAACCCATGTTTTCTTTTAGGATTTTTAAAATTTTAGCTCTTACATTTAGGTCTTTGATCCATTTTGAGTTAATTTTGGGCATGGTATGGAATAAGGATCCATACCATACCCAAAATTGTTTAAAGGCTCATTTTACAATGATCAGGTTAAATCATTTCTCAAAAAATGTGTTTGTGCTCCTAATGACATTTATTATTAGGGTTTAATGGCAACAAAGACCTAGATCATTAGGTTTCACTAGATAGTTTTTGTTTTTGTGCCTTGGAACAAACTGGAGATTCTGTGATGCAGGTTTTTTGCATCCATTCATTATTCATTCTCTCATAAAAAAATAGTTATTATTATAAATCCCGTGCCAGACATTATTAAGGACTTTTAAGACACATTGATAGAGAGAGAGAGACAACCTTTTAGTTAGTTATTTACCTCTAGATTCCTGTATCCACAATAGACTGTACATATTATAAGGCAAAGACCATGTTTGTTTTGTTCCCCCTGATATGTCCTGCTCCTGATAATGTCACTTTTGAATAATTAATTGATTGAATGACTTGAGGTCCATGGAGAATTACTCAATATTTTAAAGAATTGAAAAAGGAAAAAAAAATATTTTGTAACTTATTAGGAAAAAGGGCAAATTGAGCCTAACATGGGCCTATCATTTGTTAAACTCCATTGCTATCTTTGGTAGAAAACTTAAAAAGAGCATTAGAGATTGAAGTGTCTTAATTATCAACTAATAAAGTCCCTCCCTCCCTTTACAGGGAGGGTAGAAAAATGAAAGTAATTAGCCCATGTCCCACAGTTGTCATGCAATAGACCCAGGACTTTAAACCCAGATTTGAAGAGTGTCAGATCTTTGATCATATTAATATTCTGTGACAATATGTGAGGATCACTTCAAGAGATTGAATCTGTGTTTTACACTTTAGCCTTTATACACCAAGGTGTAATTATATCATCCTTGATAAAGATCTTAACCATGGAGAGAAATCCTTAAGTAAATCAAGATTATCAAATGTGGCAGGTGTTCGTTGGCATTACATTTCAGGAAAGAATAACTTGAGTTGGCTGTGTCCTAGAGCTTACACACTTGTCTCTTGCATGAAAATGTGTTGGGGCTTTGACATGTGTGGCAGTCAGCTCTCAAAATAGTGAGTCACACTTCCTCCTACTCTGCAACTGTGAGTGCTGGCTTCTGGAAACATTGCAGTCATGTGGCTTGGCTTGCTGGGGGAGAATAGACCCTGAGCCAGGAGAAGGCAGCAATAGAGAAAAGTCAGGAAAAATATGAGACAAATGAGGGTAAAAATGGAACCTTAGGAAAGGTGGCTGACCATTGGATATAGTGTCCCAGAAGAAATGAGTCTAATCCAGAGTATTTTCTAAAATCTATCTGCTTTAATTCCTGCAAAAAGAAAAGGTAGATTTTGAAAATGCAGGTAAGATTTTACAGGTATGATTTTGAATATGCTGAGTATTTAAATAGTTTTAGAGTGTGTGCATTATCTATAGAAATTGTTTTCAGGCCATTAAAGGAGAATAGGAATTGGCAGGTAAATTGGTTCTAAACAGAAAACTAGGAAGTAAGATAGATCTCATTTTGGTGTTATTCCTTTGGATGGGATCTTGGGAGTATCTGGTCATCCCTCTGTTAGCTGGAAGCAGTGAACTCATTCCACTCCTCCTGCTTTTGGGGCATGCATATGATAGGCTACTGTTACTAGGTCCCTCACTGGTACTAGGGTAGGGTTATGCCAGGGTGTTTAATAACAGAGACAGTGCTAGGTCATTATGGGAACGTATGCGTAGCTCAAATAATAATCCTGAAGAATTTTGGAGCAAGGCTTTCCAAGGCTACTGATTTATAGGTCACCTGAGTTTGGGTCTTGGGGAAAGGCTTACATTTTTGAAAATATAAAAGAAAGCTATGAACAACGAGAGCAATTTGTATATGCACAGAAGCAGGTGTTAATGGCAGCTTAATTGTCACAGAGTAAGGCAGATGGGGGTAATGGAAAAGGAGTAAACAACAAAAAGGCAATTTCTACTCATATTCAGAGCAAGCGAGTTCTGACTTAGGCAGAAACATACATTTTAGAGTAGGCCAGCACATATATATGACTTTTCATGCGCGAAGGGAGCTAGAATTATGCCTGGACACATAGCATTAAAGTCATCATACTTGTGTAGACTCTCAGGGTTTACAATTTTTATATGCTTTCTTTAGTTTTTCTTGTGCAAAACATATAATTAGGTATTATTTTATTCTTATATCACAGATGCTGACGTTGAGTCTCAGAGTCATAATCGTCTAAGCTCATATAAATACTAAATTAGGAACTAATCTCAGGTTTTATGATTACGAAGCATTAGTTTTTCCTCCAAGATTTTACTGTTTCACTCCAGTGAGGTCTGTGTGTTGCTCTGGGTGGTGTTGGCTAGGGCCATGGGTATCTTGGTCCTGATGGCACCTAGAATGCTTAGTCTGATGTCTGGCACATGCTAGATAGGCACACAGTACATGTGTCATAGGAAAATATAAGCAAACAAATGGGTGAGAAATAGAGGGGATATTTAGTGATGATGTGAATTAGACATTTCCCCCAGTAAATGCCACTCCTAGAGATATTGCCTTTTCATGCACCACCACTGTTGACTCCCTGACCCTATACTTTTCAGTTACAGCGAGAAAGAAAACACAGCAGGGGATGGGCAACTAATCCAGTGTTCATCTAACATCTGACTAAAATTTTGGATGAAACATAAGCCCACATTAAATCGCATTATGGATCAATATTATTCTTCCTACATTAGACACCACTGACACAGAACACCTACCAGCTCATGTAATATTGTTTTTGTTTTCTTCTTCCCTCGCCCAGTGAAACAGAGCAATAGCTTTATTTTACTGATACCAATCCCATATTTTATTTGCACTAAATAATCTTTAATATTATTATATAATACATACAATTGTTGGCATTCTGTGTTGAGATTTCTTTGGGAAAAGGAAGCTTATTTTCTGATTCTTTCATTTCTTTCACAATTTTAAATACAATGTTAAGCACTTAGTTTGCGCTTAATAAATACCTGCTGATGGAGTACTTTTCTTAAAAGAAAGTGAATTATTCTCAATTTTGCTCTTGTCTGTCATTGTGTAATAAAAGTTGTATATGTCATAAAAGTATGACTTTGCCTATTATGGGAGGAATCTAGTTTTGATATCATACATAACTAGATTTTTATCCCAGTGTAGTGGCACTTACATACCTGTGGGACTTTGGGTAAATTTTATAATATTCAGAGTCTCAGTTTTGTCACCTGTGAATGGGAATATAATTCCTGTCTTACAGGGTAATTATGATAATTACATGAGCAAATAGATGAAAAACTACTGGAATACTGTGTAACATATGACAGGCATTCTATCTTTTTTCTACTATTCTACTCTTAAAAAGTATTCTGTGGACAAAACCAGTTTTAACCTCAGCTTTCACATTTATAAGGTGTATAATTCTGGACAAACAATTTGACTTCTATAAATTCAGACCAAGAAAGGATAAAACATAATAGTTAATGAGAATGGATTTTGTAAATGACAGATCCTTATACAAATGAAAGATATTACTACCATACATATTTTTATTGACTGCGAGGAGGCACTAAGAAGAGAGACTGTGGTTTTAATTTTCTTTCCTCTTTGAATAGAAAAACATGCACAGTGAATTAAAGGTTTTCCAACCAAATTCAATTTTAGGAGACCTGGCCTCAAAGTAGAATATTATTTTTTATCTCTTGATCACAGAGTCAAATTATGCTGTAGTCCTAGTTATTATCATACATATTCATTAGTAGAAATACTAAAAATATTTTTTCAGCTTTTTTTTGCAACAAATACCAGCCTTTTTTTTTTTTTTTTTTTTTTTTTTTTTTTTTTTTTTTGCTGATAGATATACTTTCAATCTACTTACACAATTCTAGAACCATTTTTTTTCTCCTCCTTTCAGATCTTCTAAAAGTTATTTTTATAGTTGATCATAGCAATAAACATTTATCAGAGCCAATAGACATCAAACATGTTATAAAACATATATTCCTAAGCTTTAATTTCAAGAATGGAATGGGCAACACTTACAACAATCATTCATAAGAAATATGAAGAGAAGGTAGATACATAACGCATATTATGGCATACAGGGAAGACTTGTATATGATGCAAATGCAAAGCTAGTATTACCCTTGGTTCTTTTTTTAACTCAAACAGTAGTATGACTATTTGGCTTCCATTCACTGAACTTCCAGAACCTCCTTAACAAGATTTATCTTTCCATAGGAGGGCATTAATCAACACAAATTCCATCACAATTGTTGCCACACATTTCTTGCCATGTGCTGTGTAGTTAGTTCACCCAGAGCCTACTTCAAAGGACTATGATTTCAGTTTTTCATCACTTCAGCATTTCATCTGTCATTCTGGCAATATTTGATGCCTCTTTTATCTTTCAGGTTTTTTCCCATCTAAACTATTAATATATATGAAAATGCATGTGTCTCTCTTAGGCTCTCATTACCATCTTGCCTGCACTGCTAGTTTTGCATGCAGCCTGCAGTAAATCCACTGTGGATGGTCTAAGTAAGTTATGGAAAACCCAAATCTGATTGTACAGATTCATAAAATATAGTCAGGTTGTACACTACTGAATATATATTTCTCCTCCTTCCTCTACACCCACACATAAGGTAGCATGCTTGGGAATATACATACTAGTACTCCATGGGAGAAGTCTAGGCCACACATAAATAAGTTGATGAAGTCCAGGAGTCATATAGCACTTAGCAGACATTGAGTTGCAGCTCATGAATCAGAGCTAACTATAAATAAATGGCCATGGGCTCATTACTGCGCTGGTTATGGGCTTTTTCAGGTGATTGGTTTTTAATCTAAAAATAGGGACCAGTAGGCTATTTCAAATATTTCATGTTAAGGGAGTAAATGTCCATAATCAATTGCCTCCTTTTTATTTTTTTCTTCTTCTTGAGTCAAGACTCATTTTAATATATAATAGTTAAGAAAAGTGGTTGGCTCCAGGCTTTCTACATTATAATTTCCCCTCAGATGCCAAAGCACAAGCATTATGTGACCCTGCATTAATGATTTATCATCCCTGTGTTCCTGTTTACTATACTTCTAAAACACAATCATATGTCATAAAATTAATCTCAGCTAGTTAGCTGGTTGGTTTACTTTCTGGATACATTCCATTTTTCATGGTTCTTCAGCTTTCTTGTGCAGCGTATTTGTCTTTTGGTTGCAAGGGACAGAAATGCAGTTGAAAGTAGTTTAAGCAGAAAGAGAACTGATCAACTTACTTGCTTCCTTCATCTGATGGTGCTCCAACCAAGAAGAGGGCTTTAGAGAACAGTCACATGAACATCCCTCCTCCCCTTTCTTACAAAGGAGAATCTTACTTATTTTACTTGAACATTAACCTTTCTTGGTTCTGCCAGGTCTTCCAGTGGATTCTCTAGAGCCTTTATCCTAGAATACCAAGGGTATCTAAGCCCTAAATATGAGAATTTCAGATAGAGGAAAGAATAATGGGAGAAATATTTTCCTTCTCTGGGAGGAAACAAGCCATGTTTCCATTTTCTAACAAAGGCTGTGTTGGGGTTAAATCAGTTAAGCTTATTAGGCTTGGTCTGTAAGGGACTAAAATAGGGCTCTTTTCCCTTTTTTGAAATGAAATAACCAGAATTCTAAAGGACCTCCCAGTTCCATAAGACTATGTGGATTGTGTCCACTACTTACTTTGTTTCCAGAACAGTTCTAAAAAACACAGTTTGATGGAAAAAGTAATTTTGGTGACTGATATGCTTTTATACTCCATGTTACCCTCTTTCCCTTCCTGTATCATTTTTAGATTTTGTCACGGTATTATCTGGCTTATGATGATAGATTGGCAGATGAGAACATAACACATACTTTTCTTCTTTTGACTCAATATCCTTTGTCAATAAAGAAAAGACCTCTGCCTCCTTCTTACAGTTACTGGTGTTGTGATGTCTGTAACAAATACCCTCTCATTGTCTTTTGGTCGGGAGTTATTATTTGTATCCACAGCCAGGAATCCTTTTAGTTTGGATAGCTCTTCATAGAGTTATTTCATATCCACCCTTCAACCTACAACTGCTTCACGTTTGGACTTTACATTTGAGACCATCTGGATTTGCTTCATCTTGTTTTTTTGTGTAGCTGGGGTATTTACTTGAATCCAAATAGGGATTCAGATATGTCTAGGGAATGTTTAATGAACTGGTATGGCAGTCTGCCAGGAGATTGGGCCAGTTTGCATGAGATCCTCCCTCCCTCCCTCCCTCCCTCCCTCCCTCCCTCCCTCCCTCCCTCCCTCCCTCCCTCCCTCCTTCCCTCCTTCCCTCACTCCATCCCTTCTTGGAAGAGATGGAGGAAGCCTAGCAAATGAAAACATGAGGATTACAATACAAGGTCTGTTTTGTTCAGATTGAGCCATAGGCCTAGTGTCATGGATATTTGTCTAAGCATTTTGGAGAGGTGTGGGGGGGGAGAGGACGGGAGAGAGAGGGGGGAGAGAGAGAAAAAAAAGGAGAGGGAGAGGGGAAGGGAAGGGGAGAGGGGAGGGGAGAGGTGAGAGAATGGGAGGGGAGAAGAGGGAAGGAGATAAGTGCAAGGGAGCCCTTTTTTTGTTCCTCTGTGAGACAAATGGGCACACTTCACTACTTTAGTCCTCTTTTGGCAAATGATGTTAGAAAGAGGAGGAGAAGCACAGTCTCTCCATTTCTGCATAAATCACATGTATAGAACACATGACTGTTTCAGAGCATTAAAGTCTATAGTCAAAATTGCTATATTTTTTTTCTTAAAAATTTGCAGGCGGCTTTGCAAGCAACAGGAGACAGCATCTTTCCATAGACACCAACACCTTCATGGTGAGGTGCTGCTGCATTAAATTTAGTAAACTGCCCTCATGTTGTTTCTCCAGTAGCAGACATCATTGAAGGGGCTTAGATGGGAAGAACATGGTGGACCCTAATTGGTAATAGGGAGGTCTGTTCATGAACTCCCAAAAGACAAATTTGAGGGACTCCTATGAATTACTGAGTGATACCTGAGATCCTGTGTGAACAATTTAAGCTAATTGTCCGTGAAATAAGAGCTATTACTTTTAATCAGACCATGGTTGTACTCTATGAATCCTGGGCAAACAGTTTACTCTTGTAAAGATTTTGACTTCATCGTTTTCTTTAAGATATATTGTAAGGATTGATTCAGATATCCTGAGGGAAAAGACTTCAAATGCAGACCTATTGCCCTAGCCGGTTTGGCTCAGTGGATAGAGTGTCGGCCTGTGGATTGAAGAGTCCCAGGTTCTGCCAAAGCCAGTGTGGCTCAGTGGATAGAGCGTCAGTCTGTGGACTGAAAGGTCCCGGGTTTGATTCTGGTCAAGGGCATGTACATTGGTTGCGGGCACATCCCCGGTAGGGGGTGTGCAGGAGGCAGCTGGTCGATGTTTCTCTCTCATCGACGTTTCTAGCTCTCTTTCTCTCTCCCTCTCTGTAAAAAAATCAATAAAATATATTTTTAAAAAAAGAGTCCCAGGTTCCATAAAGGTCAAGGGAACATGCCTGGGTTGTGGGCTGGGTCCCCAGTTTGGGGCATGCAGGAAACATCCAATCAGTGGTTCTCTCTCATCATTGATGTTTCTATCACTTCCTTCCTTTCAGAAATAAATAAAAATATATTAAAAAATAATGCAGACCTATTATTGCTACTTCATTATTTTTCAAATAAATTGCATGATTTAGTAAAGATGAATACATACATACATAAATATATATGTATATACATACAAAGAGAGAGAATGAGAGAGCGAGGTGGGTTGATTTTAAAAAGCGATTGACCATAATTTGACCATAATTGACCATCAAATTTTGACTATTTTGATGTACTTTCATCTCTTTATTCACTATTTCTTAGAGACACATGATTTACCTAATCACAGATGTTTGGGAATATTGCTGTATTGTAGACTTACACTATAGTCAATTTAAAATTTTCTTTATAGGAAATAAGCTATGTGTATTCCAAGAAATGTTCTTTAATTCCTAGTAATGTTTGTTGAGGCAAACCACATATCTAAGATCTACGCATAACTGAAATTTGAGGAAGAAGAAGCTATTCTTTCTATTTCTCCTGTGACCTGAGTTAGGACCATTATATTTACCTACTTAAATTCTTTCCCTTTTTCAGGGGGGGACATTAATAAAACATTGATGGTATCAGTACACTCCATAGCCCCATAACTTTATTCAATTTAGAATATTTAATTCCACTTACTAGAAGTGCAGGTTTGTTTCACAAACAAATAAATCTCCACTAACCATCTCATAACAGCTTTCATCCAGCACATTCTTGGGTTTTGATTTAGTCAGCCAATTAACTGAGTCACATTTGCAGCCTGACCGCTTGTTGTACAATCTTAGCCATGTCATCTTCATTATTTATTTACTATGGAAGCTCCCAGAGAGCATATTTTTTTCTGTGGTTGCCTGGAGTTTGTGTTTGGACACACTGAACTAGTTTCTACTTCATTGGCTGTGACTTGCATTTATGTGAAATTTTTTTTGGTCAAATATTCCAAAGATTTATATAAACACAGCCAAGACAAAGCCTTCCTTTTTTGAAGGCCATCCTCTAGGAATAGTAATATTTATGCTTCAGATTATTCCTCTCTCCCCCTTGGTACTATGCTGACAGCCATGAGAAATATGTTTTCTTTAGAAGGATCAGATGTCATTCTTCTCAAGTCATCAGAGCCACCTCCTGCAGAACTTTGGCTTAGTTTTCTTACCTTGAATTTCCCATTGATGTTTCATTTAGCTATAACCAGGTCAAGCAATGCTGACTAAATCCAGACAGGACTTTATTTTTTCTTCCTTTGGCATGTCTACTTAAAACATTTTCATCAATGGTTATTTCCAAGCCTTCTTCTGTCTCTTCAAACCTAAGATCAGATGTGTCTTTTAAGACATGTAAAAATAATACGAGGAATGAAAACAAAACACATTTAGTGAAGTTTGGAAGTTTTTCAAACACAGAGAGCTTGACACAAGAAACCAAAACCAGTCGTCCTGTACTTAGAGAATTTTGCTCATGATAAAATGAGGCTTCCTGTTTATAAGGCTAATCCAAGTTCATGAAAATCAACTTGGTTATCAGAGGGCTCATGCCAAATTCTGTTTTGAGTGATATAAGTTCAAGCAATTTAAAAAAAATAGTTATAAAAAAAACTTAGTTAAATACAAGACTAGAATTTTGACATATCCCTTGCTGAAATATATTTGAGCAAACTGTTCCTATTAAAATAAACATCATTCTAGCAAAACTTATTAGACATTAAAAATATTAACATATTTATTCATCTATTTTATTTTAAATGTAATGAACACTCTCATTTCTCTCAGATTCATTATTTAATGTGTTGAATAATCAAACTTCTGCAAGAGCAACTTAATGCTCATGACAAATATAGGTTTTGGAAGATGTAAGCAGATTCTTTTTAAGTCTGCCCGTGTGGCCCTAACCGGTTGGGCTCAGTGGATAGAGCATCAGTCTGTGGACTGAAAGGTTCCAGGTTCGATTCTGGTCAAGGGCATGTACCTTCGTTTTGGGCACATCCACAGTTGGGGGTGTGCAGGAGGCAGCTGATCCATGTTTCTCATCAATGTTTCTAACTCTCTAACCCTGTCTCTTCCTCTCTGTAAAAAATCAATTAAAAAATACATATATATAAAATAAGTCTGCCTCTGTGACAGACTCAAAGCAAGTAAAATACTTAGGTTTAAAATAGGGCACATGTATTTAACATTATTAATAGAAATATTAAGTTTAATTTAAAAATTATATAAATGAATGCTTCAAATGCATATGATACGTAGTTAATATTTATAACTTAAGTTTGGTTTTCCTGTGGTGCTTTTATATTCTGAGGCTAGAGTGATCATGGGTAAACCACATCCATCTGACTGTGGAAAATAGGATTCGAAGCATTTTACAGATGTTAGATGACCTTCTGGGCAGATAAAGGGTTCATGGATGTTGAGAAAGGTCAGTGTGTCAGGATAATCAAGATGCATAAAGATATAAATGTCCCGGTCATTTGGGGGACCACAGAGATGATAGTGTGCTTTTGTACAGTTCCATCCTTCTTTATAGGCCTTACTGGCCTAAGAGTGGGGCCTAAGAGCTGCCAAACCCAATGTAGCAGTGGGAGTGAGGCGGGGGGTGGTGGTGGTGTTGGTATCTTTCAGGGTCTTATTAGAAAGAAAATCTACCCCCTGCCCTAATTTATCCTATTCTGTTCCATTCCCATTTTTTTCTTGAATTCATTTATATTTTTAAAACTCTATAAATAGGTTTATCAATTAAGTAATTATCGTCTATACATACTTTAATTCTAGAAAAGATAAATAAGTGAAAACAAAGTGATATTGTACATAGTTTAAAAAGTTATAAGAATGTGATCTTTGGTCAATATAAATTCTTTTAAAAACACATTTATTAAGATATAATAATCCATGAAACTCACTCATTTAAAGTATACAATTCACTGTTTTAATATATTCACAAGGTTATGCAATAATCACCAGAATCTCAGTGTAGAAAAATTTCACACTCCCTTAAAGAAATCTTGTATTCATTAGTTGACCCTTGTCATTCTTTCCCACCTCCTCCCACCATCCTTAAGCAACCATTATGTATTCTGTCTCCATAGATTTGCATATATTCCATATTTCATGTAAATGGTAATGTACACTATGTGGCCTTTTCTGATGAAGGATTTCTTTTACTTAGCATGTTTTCCAGGTTAATCTATGTTTTGCCATGTAGCATGAATCACTACTCCACTTCTTTTTATTGCTGAATAATATTTCATTGATATACCACAGTTTGCTTATCAGTTCAGCAATTTCATTGATATGCCACAGTTTGCTTATCAGTTCAGCTACTATTCAGGATAGCCAACGGATGGAAACAACGGTTGTTTCCATCCGTTGACTATCCTGAATAGTAAGCTAACCTTGGTAATATTGTATGGAATCTACATAATGGGGCGAATGGGGTCTCAGTGTTCTTGCCCTGCCTAAAATATAGCTTCCATCTTAAGAATGGGAGCTGGTTGAAAGAAGAGTTACCTGCTCCTCTTGGCTGTGCCACCTGAAGAAGAATTTTTGCAACACAGGGCTGAGGAGTTTGAGAACCAGCAGCAGTCTACTGTGGAACTGAAGCCCCAGACATGGAACTGGGCGGGAGGAAGTCTCTGTCTTTTGGGTCACACATGCCTTCTGTTACTTGGGAGTAGGGTGGGTACAAACTGGAGTGAGTTATGTCTCAAACCCCATAAACTCTTGTTGTTCTTACCAAGATTTGATATATTTTCTTGATTATTTTTCCATTTGCTTTACATTCTTAGGAAAATTTCCAGAGTCTTTATATAATTTGCTTTTTATAATTTTTTACTAAATTATTTGCTGAAGAGTGGATCTTCTGAGCTCCTTACTTTACCATTCTGGAATTCCTGCCTCCCTCATTCACATTTAAGTACAAATATTCAAGTAATTCTGACAAAATGATAGTACTCATATATTTCATGCATCATTACTTTTTAGTCTTCAAATTATTTTTCTTTCTTTTTTTTTCTTTTTTCCTGTTTTGACACATGGAGCCCAAAGAGTTACCAGTTGCCTGTCCTCTTATGGAAAGAGAAGCTCACTTTAGCATCAGTATTTGCTGAGCAGCATTCTTAGTATTCCTTTACATGTACTTAGTTTTTTTGAGAGAATATGGCAATTCTATTATTATTTCTCCCCGCATGTATTATTTGATCTGAAATAATAATGGATTATTTATTTAATGACAAGTGATAATGCTGTGCTATTCTATGAAAGATAATGTAATTCAATTTTTTAAAAAAGATTGAAAAGCTTATTATCTTGAATGAAGGTATAAGAAAAGAGGATGAGGGCTTGATCATTAATATTAGAGATTTTATATTAACTCTATTTTTTTTAGCCCATTTCCAAATCTGATGCACTGCTCAGTTGATTTGTATTTCACAGTAATTTCAGGATTCTCCTCCTTCCAACACTGAAATCTCCTCCACAAATATTCTAGTTTGCATATTTCTCCTATCCTACGACACTATTGACATGCTTTTATTTATTTTCCGTATTATGTATTCACTGAAATTTACTCCCCCTGAACATGTTATTTTCTCTATTATAGATTTATACCTTTATGTTATTCCTTTAACATAATTTTAATAGGTTCTGAAAAGGGAGGGGAGGGAAATCTAATACTCTCAGTTGAACACTTTCATCCAGAAATTTTCTCCATACCTTACTTTAAAGAAATGTTTTTATTGGTTTCAGAGAAGAAGGGAGAGGGAGAGATATAAACATTGATGTGAAAGAAACATGGGGCCTCCTGCATGCCCCCCACTGGGGATCACACCAGGAATCAACCAGTGACCTTCTGGTGTTTGGGACTATGCTCAATCCACTGAGCAACACTGGCTGGGTCATATCTTAATTTTCAAAAAAATAAAAATCCTAACTTTACATGCTCTGATTAAGGGATCTTCTTTCACTTGGTAGCATCTATATTTGCTATACTTTCAGTTTTTTTTCTCAGCTAAAAGCTCTTAAAAATAAAGTTGGTTTAGCATCTACTTGCATAAGAATGAAATAGTCATATTGATGTACTATTATATTATCTAGATCAGCGTTTTTCAACCGCTGTTCCGCGGCACACTAGTGTGCCGCGAGATGTTGCCTGGTGTGCCGTAGGTGCAGACAAGACAAGAATTTTATAATTTTTCACTATTTTGTTTACTTAATATTTCATAATAAAGTAATTATAAAATACTTTCTTTGTGTTTATTTGATTCCTATTCAAGAGAATTACTTTATATATAGTCAATATAGGCACAGAGTTAAATTTTTTAACATTTTCTAATGGTGGTGTGCCTCGTGATTTTTTTCATGAAACAAGTGTGCCTTTGCCCAAAAAAGGTTGAAAAACACTGATCTAGATGTCAAAAACTATATTATGGAATATGGTAGAACTATTATAATCCCCTCTCTCAGCTGTTTTAGGATTATCTTATATATGGAACAATAAATCTTACCATAAATATATATAATTATGCTTAATTAACATAGACAGATTTCTTGTCAGTGGTTGGTATATTAATCTGGAAAGCCTATTTTCTTTGATCCTGCCAAATTTTTGATTCCTTGAAAGCCTGCCAATCCAATTCTTAATGGATCTAACTATGGGGAACCCTTCATTTAGATTTCTTGAAGCAGTGGCCTGCCTTCTTGCTGCTCTTATTGTAATTCTCATGGATTGTTCTATTTTTTTGGTCTTCCCTGTTCAAAACTAGAGAAAGTCACTCTCTTCCTCAATGGTTAGACTTGCCTGGTCTACTCTTAAACACAGTTCATATTTTACTAAATCCTCTTTGAATTCTTCAGGGGATATGGTTTGCATGCCCTCTCCTTCTTTTCCTTTTTCTCTTGTGAATACATCTAGCTCTGTGTTCCTTAAATTCCTCTTGAGATTTTTCACATTCACTTTCTCTGTATGCCAATTTTCACAGTGCATTATGAAAGGGGTGTTTACAGTAGCCTTTTGATCAGAATAACAAGAAAGGACCTTAGAAACCGTTTGGACTTTCAATTTCAGCAACCTTAGATAATTTTTTTGGGGGATCAAGATACATGATTAATAACTTTCTAGAAGTCTAAAGTATCACCCTCATTCTATTAATTATCTTATCTAATAATAGAGTGATATGCAAATTGACTGTTACTCAAACAAACAAGATGGCTGCCCCCATGTGGACACAAGATGGCCACCACAAGATGGCTGGCAAGGGAGAAGAGTTGAGGAGGACCAGGCCTGCAGGGGAAGGCAGTTGGGGGTGCCTGGGCCAGCAGGGGATGGTAGTTAGGGGTGACTGGGTCAGCATGGGAGGGCAGTTGGGGGGGGGGCAGGCCTGCAGGGGAGGCAGTTGGGAGCAACCAGGCCTGCAATGGGAGGGAAGTTGGGGGTGACTGTGACCAGGCCTGTAGGGGAAGACAGTTGGGTGGAACAAGGTCTACAGGGGAGGGACAGTTGGGGGTGACCAGGCCAGCAGGGGAAGGCAGTTGGGGGTGACCAGGCCTGCAGGGGATGACAGTTAGGGGCCACCAGTCCTACAGGGGAGGGCAGTTGGGAGTGACCGGGCCTGCATAGGAGGGAAGTTAGGGGTGACCAGGCCGGCAGGCAGAGGCAGTTAGGGTCAATCAGGCTTGCAGGAGAGCAGTTAGGCATTGATTAGGCTGGCAGGGTAATGATTAGGGGATGATCAGGCTGGCAGGGGAGTGGTTAGGGGGTACTCAGGCTGGCAAGCAGAAGTGGTTAGGGGCAATCAGGCAGGCAGGCAGGTGAGCTGTTGGGAGCCAGCAGTTCTGGATTATGAGAGGGATGTCCGACTTCCCATTTAGGCCCCATCTCCCTCCCCCCCCAACCATCCCCCTCCCGCATGAATTTCATGCACTGGGCCTCTAGTGTGTGTGTGTGTGTGTGTGTGTGTGTGTGTGTGTGTGTGTGTGTATTTTTTGTTGTTGTTTTCGCTTTTTTGTTTATTTATTTAAGAATATTTATTAAATCCTTATATACTGTGGAGTCAAATAACATATATGGGTTCTATTTAAACATTAATAAATAATCACACAAATAAAAGGAAAATTGCACAAGAGCTATGAAGGAGAGAGACAGTGCCTTGAGGATTTATCATGATCTTTGAGGTTGGGGAAGGATCTTAGGAAGTGATATTTGACTATGGGAGGAATGGTATGATTATATTTGCATTTAAAAAGATTATTCAGATTAACTGTATTAGGAGGGCCAGAAAGGATGTGAGTGAAACAGTGAGAAGAACAGTGCAGCTGAGATATGAATGTAGTTTGGTCTGAGAATGGGAATGGAGAGAAGAGTTCATTAGAAGGTGAAACTGACAAGGTCTGATGATTGGTTAAAAAGTTTCAAAATGGGAGAGAAATATTTCAAGGATAATTTCAAGGCTTGAGCAGGTACGTGGATGAAGGTGCCATTTATTGGAGTGGGTAGCACTGAATGAGGGCCAAGTTTGGCAAGGAGGAAGACGATTTTAAGTGGGATTCTGGGCATGCCAAATTTGAAAAAGTTTTCTTATCTGAGTGGAAGTTCCATGTAGTTACTGAGTTATAAATAGAAAACTAAAGCTACAGTTCTGAACAGAAAGGATGCCTATTAGCTATTTAGACAAGTTGCCTAGAGTTTGAGGGAATTTCCCCCCATCAAACCCCTTAGTGAGAGACAGCCTGGATTAGAACCCAGATATGCTAATATACACCGGCAAGCATTCTGGTACAGCTCACCACAATCCACTATTCAAAGGTATTGCTTTATACACCTTTCTCTTACTTGTCGTCTCTCATGGCCCACACTTTTATTCACACATTTTTATTCTCAAAACCCAAGACTCACTTTTCCATAAGAAGTAGTTAAATTTTTAAGAGCAATTTTGAGTTCACAGAAAAACAAATTGAAAACTACATAGAGTTTTCATATATTGTACTTCCTGCCCACAGACACTCACAACCTCCCCCACCATCAGCACAGTGGGACATTTTACAATTGATGAACCTACATTGACACATCATTATCACCTAACACTTTACATTACGGTTCACTTTTGGCATTGTACATTCTATAGGTTTGGACAAGAACATATTGACAATGTATTTATAATCATAGTACCAAATAGAAGTGTTTTACTGCTCTAAATAAAAGTCCTCTGTGCTCCCTATTTTATGTCTCTCTCCCCACTAATCCCTGGCAATCACTGAACATATCTATAGACCTTTTTTCCAAAAGGTCATATAGTTTGAGTCATAATGTGTGTAGCCTTTTAAGATTGACTTCTTTCACTTAATAATGTGCATTCAAAATTTATTCATGTTTTTTCATGGTTTGATAGCTCATTTCATTTTAGTGCTGAACAATATTCTATTGTCTGGGTATATCACAGCTGATTTAATCCATTCACCTGCTGAAGGACATCTTGATTGCCTTCAGGTTTTGGCAATTATGAATTAAGCTTCTATAAACATCTATGTGCAGGTTTTTGTTTGGACACGTTTCTATCTCCTTTGAACACGTTTTCAACTTCTACCAAGGAGTGTGATTTCTGGATGGTACGGTAAGAATATGTTTAGTTTTGTAAGATGCTGCCAAACTGTCTTCCAAAGTGGCTATACCATTTTGTATTCCCACCAGCAATGGATTGAGAGTTCCTGTTGCTCTCCATGATTGCCATCATTTGGTGGTGTCAGTGTTCCTGGCTTTGGCTATACTAATAGGCATGTAGTGGATTCTCATTGATGTTTTAATTTTCATTTCCCTAATGACAATATGTTGAGCATTTTTTTCATAGGTTCATTTGCCATCTGTGTATCTTTGGTGAGTTGCTGTTATGTCTTTAGTCCATTTTTTTATTTGGTTGTTTGCTTTTTTATTAATGAGTTTTTAAGAGTTCTTTGTATATTTTGGATAACAGTACTTTATCCCATGTGTCTTTTGAAAATACTTTCTCCCAGTCTGTGAATTGTCTTCTCATTTTCTTAATATTGTCCTTTACATCAAGGTTCATTTAGATATACAATTTTATGTTTTGGGCACGCTGGCTCTATGTGCTGGAAAATACTTATGGAATTTGGAAATTCATGTTGAAAAGTGAAGTAGCTTTTGTGAATTCTGAAGGACTCTCTAGAGTGACATTTCAAACTTGACATCTTAGTTTACCTTTGAAAGCTCACAATAAGTGTGTCAGTACTCACCTCCTCAAATGGAGTCCTCTTCTCTTGACACAGGAAAGGTGTGGAGTTTTATCTATGAAATAAAAACTAAATATAGTCTGCATTCTGGATCTCTCATTGGAAGGAATGTAAAACCTACTCCTATACAAATTTAAATTGGTTGCAATAACGTAAGAGGCAGTATGGTAGTGAAATGTGCATGTGATGAAGAATAGAAAGATCTGGTTTCTGTGTGTGCCAACATGTGGTAAGTGGTAATTTTGGTTGAGTCTTACATTGGAATGATATTAATAATACTAATATTAATATTCACTAATTGTATACATTTATGGTTCTTCCATAACTTTTCATAGCTTGACATCTCACTTTTTTTTAGTGATGTATAATATTAATGAATAATATTGTGATGGTTAATTTTATGCGTTGACTCTTCTAGCTCATAGTACCCAGTTTTTTGTGGAACACCAGTCTGATGTTCCTGTGAAGGTGTTTTTTAGATGTGCTTTTTGTTCAGATCAGTAGACTTTGAATAAAGCGAATTACCCTTCATGGTGTGTGTGGGCCTCATCCAGTTGTGGAAAACTTTGAGAGCAAATACTGAGGTCCCCCAAAGAAAAAGGAATTCTGCCTCTGATTGCTTTTAGACTTGGGACTGCAACATCAACTTTTCCCTGGATCTCCAATGTACTGGCCTACCCTGCAGATTTTTGATATCTCCACCTCTCTCTCTCTCTCTCTCTCTCTCTCTCTCTCTCTCTCTCTCTCTCTATCACACACACACACACACACACACACACACACACGATATTGGTTCTCTTTCTCTAAAGAATTTGAACCCAACTGTCTAGTCACTCTAACAGTTAATCTAAAATCAACTAATGAGTATAAGTGCTATGTAAATTTCAGAATATCACACTGAAATATGTGACATAAAATCCATATATATATATATAGATAGATACTGTATAAAGGAGTGATTATTTTCTTTTTTATTATTGATATTTGTTTGACACATCCCACTTTTAAAATTGGATCTCTCATTGAAAGGAATGTAAAACCTACTCCTATAAAAACTTAAATCGATAGCAATAACATAAGAGTCAATATGGTAGTGAAATGTGCATGTGATGAGGAATGGTACTGGGTCTCCACATGTATGGAAAAATCCCAAGTTACAGAGTGCTTTTTTTTTTTTTAGTACACCCTAGAGTAAGCTCTAGGACTCACACCCTATAGAATTATCTTAGAAGCATTTATTGTTAAAGGATATCATGCATTATCAAATGGCCAGGGCAGTAAGCTAATCCTGTGGTGTAAGAGGTCTATATGTGAGTTTAAGAGTGGAGAAAGCAGTTTAATATCTTACTTCTTTGTTCAGATCTCTCTTCACATTGTTTGGGAAAGTTCTTAATAAGGCAATTAAATACAAAGGATGAAGAACTTTCCTTAATATACTATGAACATTTGATGCTATCAAGATGGGCAAATTTCCCAGATCAAAGCTGCTATTAGCTCACTGTTTCTTTAGCCAACATATTTTCCGTTCAGATTATCTACTATGCACTGACATGCAGGAGAAATATCAATTCCTAATAAAATATGGCCCAATATTATCAAATGTGTTGTATCTAAGGATCATCTCAAGAACACAAACTTTAATAGGACTCCTTAAGTACTGTACTAAGGAAATATCCCTTTTTGTAGTAACCTCATGTTTATGTTTATTTTTAATTGCTGGAATATATGACTTCTGTTCAAATGGCTTTAGATAGGTCCTCCCAGAGCTGATTCCTTGATGCAAATGGTAATGTGCAAACATTAAGAAACTGAATGCATGTTCCATCAATAATGCATCTAGACTCTAGAGGCTCTCGACTGAATTCAGTGAGAGTACCTATTAGACCTTGACTCTCTGTATCTCATCTCTCTACCCAGTTATTCAAACATCCCAGGGAACTTGGCTGCCGTTAACCCACCTTCCACTGAGCAATAAGGAAAAAGAAATTATCCTCAGAGGCATAAAGAATATTTGTCTGCCGTGGCTTCATCCATATATGAACCTATATCTCAATGATTATGCACAACAGCACGTCCTTTAGAGTCATTTATGATATTTTCCCAACATTGATTAAAAACATGTATTAAGGGCTTTCTAGACAGGCAAGGATAGAAGACAAGTTCTCAGCTGTTTTTATACCATTTAGTTGGAAAAGACAGAGAATAAGCCAATAAAACAATACATGAACAAGGCACTTTATAACTAGTATACATAGGTCTTAAAACATAATGAAATGGGTATTATAATGCAAGGAGTGTTGGCAGGGCTAATTATACAGTCAGGGAAAACCTTTTAAGAAAGTGACTTTAAGCTAAAGAATAAGCTGTAATTTCCAAGGCAGAGGGAACCAAAATTCAAAGGCCCTGAAGCAGGATTCAGTACATTGAAGAAACAGAAAGGAAGTCTGCCTGGCCTGAGTACAGAGATGAGGGCTAAGAGGGGATGAAGGAAGGCTGCGATTGGGAGTCTTGAACAGTGTGATTGGGAGTTTGGATTTGGATTTTATTCTTGACCATATTTGGAAGTCACTGGAGTGTTTTGAGTTGGGGATTGACAGTATCTGCTTTTCTTTCCTTCTGCCATTTTCTCCCTTGCTCTTGTTCGAGCAACTAGAATTCAGATTTTTTTTTTTTAATGGGTTTTCAGAGTCCGTATTTCTAATAATGTTCTCTGGAGAGTTTCTATCTGTTCACGTACTCATTCTATGACATGTAGTATTGCTATTCTTTTAAAAAAGTAATTGCTTAATTTAAAAATATTTTGGTTTAATATTGCATGAACTGTGCTACTATAATATCTCATGAAGGGTAATTGAGTTGTTCCATTATATTAGAGTTTGCACAATGATAACTTATGAGTCAACGTTCAGCTCATAGACATGCTTTATTTGGTCTATTTGGAATTTTACAAGTTGGAAAATTTAACATAAACATTTGGAGTAATGGGTTGAGCTTATTTGAATTACCCAATGGCTCACCTTTGGAAAATAACATTAGAGTCCCATTATAAACAGGGACTTAAGTTAAAGCTAAAAGACAAACAGAGTGAGGAAGCACATTTTAAATAGCCAGAGGATAAACCCTAAAGACCAGTATTCAGTGTTTGGAAAACTATCATTTTATATAGAGCCAAAGGGATCTAATAATTATATGTAATGAACCCATATTATAGAAGTTCAACTTTCAGTTCTAATACTTTTTAGACAAGTAATTGACTTTATCTTTCTCTGCTGCCATTTTCTTTTGTGTCTATAATGGGGATAGTATTTTCCTCATAGGGTTGCTATGAGGATTAAATTATTAATATATATGAAGCAATTAGAATAATGCCTGTTACTTGTAACATTTAATAAGCATTAGCTATTATTATTGTTATTGTCCTCATTTTACAGATGAAAAAAACTTGACACTCAAACAACTAATTAATATAGAAATTACCCAGCAACTTAATGGAAGAGTCAAATCCTTAGACAAGTTCTTTTTTTTTTTTTCTTTTTTTTCTTTTTTTTTAATACATCTTATTGATTTTTTACAGAGAGGAAGAGAGAGGGATAGAGAGTTAGAAACATCGATGAGAGAGAATCATTGATCAGCTGCCTCTTGCACACCCCCTACTGGGGATGTGCCCGCAACCAAGGTACATGCCCTTGACGGGAATCGAACCTGGGACCTTTCAGTCCATAGGCCAATGCTCTATCCACCAAGCCAAATCGGTTTTCGCGAGACAAGTTCTTTTAAGAAGCTCAGTGGGAGATAAGTATTTCAAGAGTTACTTGAATGATTTGGCTTGGGTAGCAGAAATGCCAATTGTACTTGTTTAGCCCAAAGTTTTATCTAAATGAAGTTTTATCTAAAATAATATGCTTTAACATTCTTAAAAATTATTGAGAATCCCCAATAAGCTTGTGTTTATATGTGTTTTATCTATCAGTATTTAAAAGAAAAAAAAATATATATCTCCTATATAATAAAGAGGTAATATGCAAATTGACCATCACTCCAACATACAAGATGGCTGCCCCTCATGTGGTCCAAGATGGTTGCCTCCATGTGGACACAAGATAGCCCCACAAGATGGCCAGCAGGGGAGGAAAGTTGGGAGGGACCAGGCCTGCAAGGGAGGGCAGTTGTGGGTGATCAGGCCAGCAGGGGAGGGCAGCTGGGGGCAACCAGGCCTGCAGGGGAGGACAGTTGGGGGGCACCAGGCCTGCAGGGGAGGGCACTTGGGGGTGACCATGCCAGCAGGGGAGGGCAGTTAGAGGTGATCAGGTCATCAGGGGAGCAGTTAGGCATTGATCAGACTGGCTGGGAAGTGCTTAGGGAGTGATCAGGCTGGCAGGCAGAAGTGGTTAGGGGCAATCAGGCAGATAGACAGGCGAGTAGTTGGGAGCCAGCAGTCTTGGTACTAATTCTAACCAAGTCCCAAAACTTATTTTTGAGATCAAAACTCAATGACAAAGAGCAAACCTTCCAGGGAACAAACACTAAAATAAAAAATGTTGCCTTGCATAAGATTAATGACTGAAGTTATTATATATACCATTACAACAAATGCTCACAGTTACCCCCCAAATATTGATTGATTTGTCTAGCATAATTATGAAATATTGTCTCTATAAACCCACCCCTTCAAATTATGTGTTTGAAAGAGGTTAAGTGAAATAGAGATGGTTCTCAATTGCTCAGAAGTAAATTAATGAGTAAAAACATATTCTTTGTATTCACAGGAAAATGAGAAATATGCCATGTACTCATCTGTCTTCCTTCTTCTTGTCCTCCCAAGTTCCTTGCCCCTCTTGAGTATAATATTAGTTTGCTTTGCAAAGGGAGTTGGGTAATTCCAGTGACTCCTTTCTGCAGCTGATGGGGATAGATGAGGTATTTGAAGGGTAATTTCCACTTGATAACAGACCCAATGATCTGTGAAGAATTCAGTTCTCTTCTTATCCATTAGATCTTTATAGTTCTGAAGACTGGCTATTACACTGACTGCATTTAGAGAAAGAAAATTATAATCACTCCAGCAGAGCACTGATATTTTAGGTTGGTACCTAGAAAAATCTTTGGATGAACCATTTCTTGTAATGGGTTTTATTCTGATGTGGTCATTCTATTTGTGGATTCTTTAATAGGCCAAGTGTTTCTTTTTTTTAAAAAAAATATTTTTTTTATTGATTTCAGAGGAAGGAGAGGGAGAGAGAGATCGAAACATCAAAGATGAGAGAGAATCATTGATTGGCTGCCTCCTGCATGCCCTACAGGGGATTGAGCCCATAACCTGGGCATATACCTACCCTGACTAGGAATCTAACTGTGGCCTCTTGGTTCATACTAGTAAGTCGATGCTCAACTATTGAGCCATGCCAGCTGGGCTATGGTTATTTTTTTAAAATCACTTTCCTTATTTTGTAGCAGATACTAGTTTGCTTCTGAGACTGTTAAAAATCCAAGTTCTGATCAGCTTTGGGGAACACCGTTTTTATGTGGTGCTTATCTGATGATCCACATTTAACTTCATTTAGACCAGGGGTCCTCAAACTTTTTAAAGTGGGGGCCAGATCACGGTCCCTCAGAGAGCTGGAGGGCCGGACTATATGAACTACTAATTCCTACTGTAACACCTCGGCTGCGCTCACTGCCCAAAAAACCTGGCAGGCCGGATCAGACTCCTCTGCGGGCCGCATGTGGCCCGCGGGCCGTAGTTTGAAGACTCCTGATTTAGACACTATAACTATTCAAGCAGAAATAGCTCAAGTGAACCTGCTGGATGAATGAAATGGTGTCATATCTCTATTAAATAAAAATCTTGTTAAGGCTTGTGCCTTAGAAAAAGCTACTGAGATTAGAGTCAGTGACTCTTTCACCTCCCTTTGCTCTGTCAAGCACAGGAAGAGGAGGGGCTAAGAAGCCTTGACAAGGAGAGCAGAGCCTTTAATGGAGGGCAAGGAGGGCTCAGTTCCTGTTTCATAATTATAGATGTTCTTTCAGACATCAGAGGTTCAAGTCCAAATGCACTGCAATTTGCTAGAGGATAAAGCCCACTTAAATTAAGGACCATTTAATTCAAAGACATTCAAAAGGCTTTTTCTTTAGCTAGACACCTACACATCATATTCTTGTAGCCTTGCAGAATCTAAGACTCTGAATGTGGAGTTGCACCTTGCCATTTTTCCCATCCTTGGATCTTTTTTGGTGTGTATGTGACTATGTTTATATATGTCCGCATATGGTTTCACAATTTGCTTTTCAGCATAGGGGCGAAGTTCCTGATGACCAGCACTCTGCACTTGTCATTACTGTCACATATATTACTTTTATAGCTTCCATGTTACTATTTCAATGAATAAGAAATATGATCACAGGGCACCTGGAGTTAATAACCAATTTTAGGGGGATATTGCTTAAATGGTTTCTCAATTATGTTCCAATTGGTTCCTTGTGTTGATAAAATGAAAGCCTTCTTAACAATAGAGTTTGCATTGTAAAGTTCAGTTAAAGTTAGAGGATTCTTCTCATCATTTAACATTTAATGGCACTCACTTTTCCCGACTTATATTTTTGTCATAGTGCCCCACATTTCATCTGTCATAGAAACATTTCTACTTGGGCCTCTGTGCCCAGTGAACTCCACCTATTACATTTTATGGTGTACTGTTCAATTGTTCTTTTACTTAGTAAGTCATTATTAATTTAATGAAACTTGCCCCAGTCTCTTTCACATGTGGTACAATAGGTGGAAGAAAGATTTGAATGTTTCTACAGTATTGATGAAGATTTTTTTTTATCATGTGAATGCCACACAAGCAGGTCCCCAGCCAGAATTTCTTGGTGGCCAAATTATAAAGCCTTCTAATTAGAAGTATGTGGTGCTATAATGAAAACATTATTGAGCCAGCTGTACTTGTGTACAGATTTTCTGTTTTTATTCATGTGTGTGCATCTATTACAAACATAGCACAACTAGAATATAAAAATAAGTTAACACTTACAGCCAAACCTGTTAAATTTAGTTCAACAAATTGTATGCAACCCTCCATCTGCTTGCTACATTATCCTCACAATGATAATAGGCGAGGCAGATTTGCTAGCTGAGTTTTATAGAGAGAATGGCTTGTTCAAAAAATATATAATAAGCTCCCCTAAATGAAACGAAAGCAAACAGAACAGTATTATTTTCTCCTCTGTGGCTTTGAGTGCTTATGTTGTGATATTGCATTTACACAGATGTTATTGTTGATCTGTTGTGCCAAAGGATGATTTTGAAGCTCATTTATCAATAATTATTGTTTTGGCCAGTATGAATGTTCCAAGGGAGCAGACAAGTATAGGAAAAGATCTTTTGATTTTGTTAGTAATGGCTGTTTTCTGCCTTTCATAGCTTTTCTCTATGGTTTGCTCTTGGCATTACAAAGACAACATTTATATTTTCAACATTACAGCTGGGCCACAAAGGTCTTTATCATGTAATTATTTGTAAACGGACAATAATAATATTGTAGAATCATTGTGTAGTGTTTGATACAAAGAAGCACCTGGCTCAAATGCTAATTTCTTAGCCGATTAAGAATGTTGTTTAATTCTTAATTAAGCAGGATCCGTGTCTCACAGTGGTGATTGTCAATTGTTGGGGACATCTCAGAAATCTCATTCTAGACAGTTACAATTCTTCTGACTATAATTTCATGAACGACTAACTTACCTTTCAGATATCTTCCTCATCATAATTTTTAAAACCACTTGCACTTTAACCAAACAATTAACTAGTTCCTATTATGTGAGAAGCATCTCTGTGTTGGATATATAGGGACTAAAGATAAATGAATCACACAATCTGTACAGGTTCAAATGTTTACTCAGAACTCTAGGCACACTTTTATTTTATGAACACTAATTTCCCTTTCAAGTTTTGAATATTCTGACTGTGTTTGGGAAAAACCTTAAAACCTGTCAAACATCTAACATTATTATTTTCATCACTTTTTATTTATTATGGTTAACTTTTATATATATATATCACACACACACACACACACACACACACACACACACACACACACATACATACAGGGTTGGAAGCATTTCATGGAAATGAGAACTGTGGAGAAGAACAGAACAGGTTTCACTGTCCTCTGCCATCCTTAGGGACCCAGCATTCTCAAGGTCTCAAGTGTCTGGGCTGCATTTCCCCCTTGCATCTACATACTAGTAGTACAGCTCAGCATAACCGCAGGGAGGCCTGTCTTCACGTTCTCATCCCCACCGCTCTGGGAGTTCCTGAAACCCATGTACATGTTCACCAAATCCCATTCTGGGGAGGCTTTCGACTCAGCCACATTTGGGGGTCCTCTGGCAAAGTTCTTCAAGCTCCTGCCACACTGCCTTACTTGTGAACACATGTGAACACCACCCTTCATCAGACTTTCTGTAGCACATTGTGCAAACTCTACTGAAGAACTGCCGATAACTTGGGAAATTACAATGCAGAAAAACATTGAACCTGGATTCTGCATTTTATAGCTTCCGGAGTTCACAGGCCCTATTCCTGGTCAGGGAGCTCTGTACTGGTTTTCCTTCTTTGCTCCAGCCCATGGGCCACATTCTCCTTCACAATAGAACTGAGTACGTCTGGCCAGGTTTTTTTTTCTTTCTATTCAGAATCCTAACACCCAACTTTCTCTTGGGCTGAGAACAGAAAAGAATAATAAAACATTTCCTCTTTACCTCCAGGCTGTGGTTCATGCTCTCCAGTAAATCCATAACCTAATTCTTGATATAACACTACCTACACTTAGGAAAATATTTATATTATTAGGGGAAGAGTTTAGCATCTGGTTTTCTTAACCCACTTATTCCTGAAAAGCAGGATTTACAAAATCAGATATCATTGATATCTGTTAAGTATAAATGGGAGATGTGGGCTAGATAGAAGAAAAATTGGCTGGCCTCAATTTTCTTTTTGAAATAAATTGTTGGTGGGCCTCTTGGTATATCTTTTATTATTCAATCTTTGATAGACGAGGTTATAAGAACTATTTACCTTAAGTCTGCAGCTCTTCCAGCTTTTTTGAAAGATACCAGAACTCCACATTCCACACTCTTGTGATGACTACTTATGAAACGACTGTTGCTTTTTAATGTGATAAATTCCTATATTTAAAAAAAAGTGGGAGGGTTAGGGTTCTTATTATTGTATATTTCAATTAAACACATCTGCAGCCCAGATCAGATCTGAGGCTGCCATCTTGCAACCTCTGTTGGAAAGAATATGGGCTTTACCTTTGCAAAGCAAAAGTTCAATAGAAGGTTTTTTTTTTTTGTTTGTTTTGTTTTTTGCCAGGTAATCTTCCCACAAATAGTGCTTTCATTCTCCTTTGGAGCAACAGAAGCAAAGAACAATGGCATTATAATAGCAATTTGTCCCAATACATAGACAAAATGAAGGAAATGGGGAGAATGGTGGTTGACCTGAAAGTGTTTAATTTGGTTATAGGAATTAGTGTGGAATAGCAGAAAGTTGCATGAGGGGTTTGGAATCAGACAGATCTAGGCTTAAACCTAGTTCTGACATTGAGCTGTAACTCACTTTTCTCATTTGTAAAATGGGAATCAAAGTTTAGCTTACAAGTTAGAATAAGGCCAGCTAATTCGTACAAATGTCTAGTTCATAGTAAACGTTAAAAAAAATCACTTCCTTCCTTTCCACCCATACTTACTTAGTTGTTCATTAATTTCTGTATTTACCTTAGTTCCAATGCCAAACTCTTAAATTGGTTTTGTTTCTGTGTAGGTTTGGCAAATATGTGGGTGGGCTGGCTATTTCAACAAGTTCCAATGAATTACTAGTTTTATCAAATGGCTAGCTGGTCTCTTGCCCAGGATCAGGGATGGCACTTCTCCAGTACATTTTATCATGTTCTGGGTACTGGATTTCTCCATTTCGCTGTGCTCACTTGATGTCTCATGGCTGGTCCTGCTGACGTAACCTTAGCAATCTTATTTTGCATCCAGAGCAGCAAGTGCTTCTTCACCAATTAGTCATTTCATTTTTTCCCTAGTTGCATGCCTTTCTCTGTTACATTGCATTCATATCATTCTTAGAAATATGGGGCAGAAAAGCTGCCATCTTTTTTTCTCTCTCTGCTTGTCATTATTGGTTTGTACAAGACAGTATAAGGCAGTCTAGAAAGCACAGATTGGGTATCAGGAATGATATATTCTAATAGCAGAAGGTCTGTCATTAACTATATGTTGTTAGGCCAGACACCTGATACCTAGGTGCTTGATTATCTCTTTTATAAATCAGAGCTAATAGTGTTTGTCCTGCCTATCTCTCTGGGTTGTCATGCAATAATAGATACAAGGAATTTCATTGCACAAATGTAATGTGATGGAAAATAAAGGCATTCATTTTAGACTTTTTAAGAAATAGAGCAGAGGTTCTCAACACTGCTATACATTATAATTACCTGGAGAGCTTTAGAAACTCCCCAGGCCCAGAAGGGAAGAGTGGCTGTGATGGGAAGCCTAGCCTTACCTTCAACCAGGAAGAACTCAGATATCTCCCAGGAACCTACAACCATAACACCCAGGGACCAGTGTGAACCCACAAATGCTGGGTCTCCAGCAGCACGAATACGAGGACACGGACAAGCCTTGCACCTTCTCATGGAAAGATCAAATATTGCCTAGAGAAAGGTGATGTCTGCGATCCAGGCTGGAGGGAGAAACATGCACAGTGGAATCTAGAGTTTCAAAGGAAGTTTGTGCCCCCCAAATCTGGGGCTGTTGGGGTTAGCATAGCCTGTGAATAAATTGTTACCAGTATGTTCACTTGATTCTGAGGCTTTTTCAGATGTGGTTAGTAGATTTGCTATAATTGATTTTATCTTACCAGACCCATCACCTTTGAGAATAATGTTTATGAGATGGAAAAAGTTACTGAAAACTGTACTTAGGTTGCTTTGAATATTTTGGGACAAGTGGAGTAGTTGGCAACTTAATTGTGATTCTCATTGAGTTCCTTTCTAAAATATTTTACCCCAAAACATAGATTCTAATAAAAATATATATGAATGACTTTACTGCTCTTCATTGCCTGATGGACTTTTTAAAGTACCTGACTTGGAGCTTTTGGGAAGGGGTAAATCTGGAAATTTGAGGGCACAGGTGGTTCTGTAAGCAGTCAACTGAAGATTCTCAAGACAGAGCTTGTGCTGGGATCTGGGCTCCAACTAATGTAGCCAGAGTATCAAGGAAGCTGGGGAGAAAATGCAGGCTTGTTTGTTGTTGATCTGTCGAATCAAGCACCACATGGGTGTAGCAGATGTGTGCCATGCACATTGAGATGTGCTATTTTAAATTTCCTGGGGCAGTACTTGTTAGAGAGAAGCAGTATGTTGGACTCATCAGACTTCTTAGTAATATATACCTAGCTCTCTCCTCCTCTCTGCACCCGCTGTGCTGCTGATTATACTGTAAGTAATGGCAGCTTTGCCTTGGGAGGTTATGGATATGCTACAGATGGGGGTAACCCATCAAGGAAGGTGTGTAAATTTCAAATTGCTAGTTACAGCTCCTTGTAAGAGGGCCATGGGGAGTAGGAGGGAGAGAATCCCAGTGGGAGTGACACCCAAAGCCACAATAATTTCTGATGATTAACCTGCAGTTTTTCACATCAGCTATTATGTGTGTTTCTAGGATCATAGACAAAATGATTGCTTTGCTGTATGGAAAGTCTTGGCGCTATAAAACTAACTAATTTTCTTCACATGATATCATAATACCGCAGGAGCACTCTTTGTAGCTAAAGCTTCCCTCTCTTTCTTTGCCTTGCTATATTTTTCTTTATTGTGTGTTCCTTTCTTTTATTCATTAATTGCCCAAGAACTTCAGACTAAAGTGAGGATAGTGAGTTGAATGATAACATCAGTGGGCCTCAGAGATTCCTGTTCCCATGGTAAGAAATGTGTGCATGCTTGCGTGTGTATGTGTGTGTATGTATGTTTTTGTGTATTTGTGTGTGCATATGTATCTGGTTGGGAAAGGATTTTAGAGACCTATAATGAGCTAGAGCTAGAATACATTATTTGAGCTAGAATACATTTAGAAGAATCTAATCAAACACATGTATGGACCCAGGCAGGTAGTATATGAGTGACTGGGCCAAGAGGTAAGAGGTTATAGGGACTGTGGTGGGCTGCACAGCTCCCAGCCTGTTTTAGAGGGCAAGCCATCAATCTTTGCTATTGGAGTGACAGTCCAGTACTGTGAGATCTTTTTTTTTTTTTTTTAAGAGAAGAAAATTCTAGTTTTATGTGATATTTTCTGATATCTAAATGTTCATACTTAATTGAAGTTTTTTTTTTTTTTTTTAAAGTTTCCTTTTGATAATGCGGATATTAGCAGGCTGAAAAATAATGTCCAAGGGCTACAATGGGTCTGTGGGATGGCAGTTTGCAAACTTGATTTAGTCTGATGTCCTCATTTCACAGGAAAAAGGGATTTGTCCAAGCTCATAGCTTTGGTGAGTGCAGAGTAGAGAGATGCAGATCAGGAGGCCTCCCATAGCTCTCACCTTTCAAGCTATCTCCAGTAGAATTTCTGTGCCAGGTATCGAGCTTGGTCAGTGCTGGGCTATAGACATGGACTTAGTCCTCAATGAGCTCAGGGGTGACAGATAAGCAAGCAGATAACTGTAATACGCTTGGGGTAAATGCAGCAAAAAAGCACCTGCAAGATGCAGAGGCAGCAGACATGAAGAGGGTCAACAAGTATGTTGTGTCTGAAGAAAGAATGGCCTGGGGTAGAAAAGGTGCCTGAGTTGGGTATTGACACTTAAATATTTTAGTCATAGTCAAAGTGTGTTTTTTTTTTTATTTTTTAAAAAAATATATTTTATTGATTTTGTACAGAGAAGAAGGGAGAGAGATAGAGAGTTAGAAACATCGATGAGAGTCATCGATCAGCTGCCTCTTGCACACCCCCTACTGGGGATATGCCTGCAACCAAGGTACATGCCCTTGACCGGAATCGAACCTGGGACCTTTCTGTCCCCAAGCCGACGCTCTATCCATTGAGCCAAACCGGTTTTGGCGTCAAAGTGTTTTGTTAGTTTCCTTGATTTTTTTCTATTGGTTAAGCAGCTGTGATACTGATGCATTTGGGAAGCAAAAAATGATTAAAAAAATATTATCTCATATTGGCTTTTTAATTTAAAGTTTACACATGCCCTCTAATTTAAATCTCAGAATTTTTTGGGGGGCAGGGAGTTAAGAAATAGGGCAGATATTAATTCAATATTGTAGATGAGGAAATCGTGGCCCAGAGAAGCTAAGTGTGTGGCACAGGATCAGCTCAAAGTATGTGCAGAGGCAGAAACGGGCAGGAAGCAAGTGTTCCTTATTTGAAGTTGGTACTGTTTATACTCTGGGTTCTGACTTAGTGTGGCACCACATGGTCTGGGCATGCACTATCCACCCTTACCCACAAATCCAATTCTGAGTTCTAGACCCTCAGAAGTCCTTGCCACAGTTTTTCTGGGAGACTGCTAAGTCAGAGAGCAGGATTCCTCTGGTAGTGCTCAAACTTCCAGTTTTAGAAATGCCATAAGGTCCAGTTCTATTCCAGTTTTGTGCCAAAGTGAAGGAAATATTTTCCTGAGTTTTTTACTTGTTTGTTTTGTTAATGATAACAGTGATGCCTATACAATTTCTGTCTTGGAAATAGGATTTGAAGAACCATCCTTACTGTTCAGTGGACGTAAGGTGATGACAAAGGCTTGGGAAGACTGAATTAGATCACAGAACACTCAGGCATCCCTTGTATGATAATGCAACTTGAGCATTGCACAAAGGGCCTGGACAAAGGGTTGACTTGAAGGCGAAATCCCGTCCTACTCCATCCACAAGATGCCGGCCTGTAGGGCTACGTGCAGTGGAGAAGGGATCAGGTTAAAAGGCCAAGGAATTGGAGAGCTGTGGTTATGATTCTCACTAAGGTCCAGCATAGGATAGAGGGACCTTGGGAATACGATGGAGTTTCGTTGAGCTCACACAAGCAACTTCATATTTTCAACGGTTTCTTTTAGCAATTCTTCAGGGTGTAGCCCAACTTCTCAGAAGAAAATTTAATCAACATTAATAATGAGTATTCACCAGGTATTTGCAACTCTGATAGGTATTTCTATATCTACTTATATATCATTCAGCTTAACCCTCCAGGAAGCCTGACACCTGAGCATCAATTCCATTTTACATAAGAAACACTGAGTCCCAGAGAGGTTATGTAACTTTCAAAGGTCACACATGTGATTACTAAATGGTGGGGCTGGAACAGAATTTAGGTCTGGCTAAGTCAAAGAGCATATAATATGAAACCTAAGCAATGGGAATGCATTTTCTGTGTGAATAAATTCATAACAAATTTATTTTATGTCATGGTTACATTTGGTGTGTGTCTATGTGTGTATGTGCACACTCACACATATATCAATATGGTATGGCGAGGTGGCAACAGAATCAGAAAGGTGGAGGAAAGACCCAAATGGATGAAATTATTTCTAGGTCAAGTTGCTATCTTGGCTATTCACCTTTAGTTTCTCTGTGCTAATGGAGGTAAAGAGTAAAGAGTCTGGTGGAAAATCTCAAAAGTGGATAAATGAAATTATATTTGGCATTGAGTGTGAGTGTGTGTAATGGTTTAGAAAATTATAAAACAAATAAAGAGACCATTTAGTCAATATTCAACTTGGGAGGAATAGAAAAGCTGTGCATTTCACCAGCTCTTTTAAATAATATCTCTCCACTTCCTTTCCCCACATAGCAGTGTCTCTTAGGCAGGCACCAGTTATCCTTACAAAAGGGACTGATTTATCGCTCTCAATTTTGATAACACTTGATAAAAGCTTTTTGCTTTTTCAAACCTTTAAGGGAAGCAGGAATTAAGCTTATTAAATAGCTTGATATAATCGAGGAAATTTCCAGCCTTCTTTTCTAATTTCTGTTAGACTGTAGCCTATATTTGTGAGTAAGAAAGACTACCAATCGATTCAGTCTAACATACTGAACACCTAACACATGTGACACACTGTGTTAACTTCTGGGGAATGCACATATAAAAATGACACAGGCAGATATACAACTAACTCTGTTGTGGTTGGGCTGTAACAAAAACAGGTCCAGACCATAAAAGTTGAAGATTCTTGGAAATATATTAATATGATGTCTTTTAAACCAAATTTAAAAAATATTTTTAAATATTTATTTAGCAGAGGCAGGGTTATTAGCAGCTGGGATTTTTCCTTTTCTGTTCAAGTGCATCATCAGCTTTGATTTACTAGTTCAATTTACATTAATCTCTTTTATAGATTGTTGCTTTGGGCCACCACCCAGCTGTCCCAGCCCTTTATGCTGCTCTCCAGAGAAGAATGAAGCTTTTGGAGACAGGGCAGAGAGGAGGGAAAGACTAATTCTGAAGGGGAACTGAGCCAGCCCTCAAAGAATGAATAAAGGCCGAAAGTGGTTTGGCTCAGTGGCTAGAGCTTCGGCCTGCAGGCTGAAAGGTCCCAGGTTCGATTCCGGTCAAGGGCATGTACCTTGGTTGTGGGCACATCCCCAGTAGGGGGTGTGCAAGAGGCAGCTGATCGATGTTCCCTCTCATCTATGTTTCTAACTCTCTATCCCTCTCCCTTCCTCTCTGTAAAAAGTCAATAAAATATATTTAAGAAAGAATGAATAAAGTTCCAAAAGGGCTGGAAACTCAGGGCCAGGATAGGATCTGTCTGTTAGGAAGAGAGGGCAGCAGGGAAAAGCCCAACCAAGCTAAGATGCTAGGACTGCACACCGAAAGCCAGATTTGGGTAGCCTCTTGCTGATGGCAGAGACAGGCCTGATGAACTATTTCCAGAAGATTCAAAGGTTTCATTTTCCCTGTGATGCAATTCTACTCATGAAGGAAGTAAGGTTGAAGTTGAGACGCAGTGGGTGGGCCAGGCTAGAGTGCTTCTCTTATGGGTAGTCATGGTCACTCCCTTTAAGATATGCCTGTCCTTGAATACAAGCATTCTGGGTCAGCTTCTAGACTACCCCAGCTTCCTGCTTCCTGCACCTTGCTTTTCTTAAATGGCTTATCTTAAAAGTATGTGCTATTTGTTGGTGTGCTCATACTCCTCCCCCCGCCCCCTTTCCTATTGTTGACTTAAGAAGTGCCACATCTTGCAATCATCTATGGATTTTAAGCTAGTTTGAATTTTCTATCTTTTATGACAGCTACACGAATTGGACAAATTTAGGAAGTTAATCAAAGAGCAAGGAAAGAATTTGGCCTAAGGGCCTAGAGGAAGTGAGGGCATGTCTGTTGAGACCCTGGAGTGCCACCAGAGAAGTTCAGCCTGGAAAGAACACCTGGAGGGCTGGGAATGCAGTCTTGTGGAGAGGCTCTGCCAGGCCAGTATTCCAGGTAGGAGACACTACCCACATTATTACCACTCCATTTTAGCTCCTTGGTCTTCTCATTTAGAAACAAATGCCTTTGTAATGTTTCTTGGTAAGCAGTAACGGAACCACAGTTTCTGCCTTATTCCCCATCACAAGTACAACACAGACACAGTAACTGAGGCTACTTAGAGGGCATTTAGAGAGGAGAATATTTACAGAGTAGGGTTACATGGGGAGTTCCACTCCAAATATGTGGGAGTGGAGAAATTGTATCATCACCTAATTTTCTATCATTTTTGATATTTTAAGGATATTTTCCTAGTCCAATATTTTTTAAAAGGTATTTGGTAGAGTAATAAGTGGTATTTCAAAAAAGTCAAAAAATCCTATGGCTAAATAAGTTTGGGAAATGCTTAGGTTAAAAAGTTAAATAGATTTGTTTTTAAAGTGCAGAACTTATCAGATCTTTACATATGGTAAGGTGCGATTTTTGAGTTTATAAAAGAATATGTGGTATTAATTTTTTTCCTATTTTATGGCAAACAAAGATCCACTGGATAGGATACCATTGTAATGAGCTAGTTATTAATAATAGAAAAGGAACAAAGAAAGGCCAGACATAGCATGCCATTTGGGCAGCTTCACTAGGAAGCCGAAACTTTGCACTCCCCAGTGAACCACCAGCCTGTTCTCCCAGTTGCTAGTGGGGGTTAATTTCTTGCAGTATTCCAAGAAAAAGAATTTTCTGAGATTTACAACTGGCCTCTCCCCTCCATTAGCAGATACACTACAGAAAATATTGCTCTAGATCAGCGGTGGGGAACCTTTTTTCCCCCAAGGGCCATTTGGATATTTATATATAACATCATTTGTGGGCCATATAAAATTATCAACTTAAAAATTAGCCTGCTATATTTTGTTAAACATTTGGTTAACTCAGCCATAATACCTTAGCAGGGCCAGACCAAATGATTTCATGGGCCTTATATGGCCCATGGACTGGAAACAACCCACCTCTGCTCTAGATCATAATTTACAAGTGTTCTCTTGGAGATACTGCTTCACAGCTAAACTGTGTTTTATTTTTATTTTTTATTTATTTTATTTAATGTGCAAATTGACAAAGAGAGCATTTGGGGTTTTATGAAGACCAATTGAGAGCTTGAGAACTATAATGTGTTGGACAAGTGTTAGTTATTATTGCTCTATAAAATGTATGTCTCAAAATATAATATTTTAGAATTATTATTTGATGCAGTAAAATTTCACTGGTATTGCATCAAGTAAGAATTATTTTGTTGATTACAAAAAAACCCAACAAAAAACAAAATAAAAAGTTGAGAAGGAATACCAATGGAAGTTTGAACTCTAAGCCATAGTGTTCTGTTTCTTCCATAAAGTTAATTAAGGAAGTACCCTTTAAAAAAATATATGTAGCCTGGCCAGCAGGGCTCAGTGGTTGAGCATCGACCTATTAACCAGGAGGTCACAGTTCGATTCCTGGTCAGGACATATGCCTGTGTTGTGGGCTCAATCTCCAGTGTGGGGTATGCAGGTGGCAGCCTATTTATCTCTCTCTCTCCCTCTCCCTTCCTCTCTGAAACTTTGTTCCCTTCCCACAACCCTGAGTATGATATTGCCTTTACTATATGTTGTTAGAGAAACCACTGGAAGAAAAACTACTATGAAATCAGCTTACCACTGGGAGATCAGTATCCAAGTTTAAAAAGTGATGTTTTGTGTTTCTGTGAGACATACTCTTAAGGCACCCCAGCCAACAGTGGCTGTTCATAACATATTGATTCTTTGAGCTCTTTTAATAACTCAGAGCCCTGTCACCCAGAGGTTTGCCACTCATACCTGGGACCAGTGGTGCACACGTTCACCTAGGCATGGGGTCAAGGTAGCTGAACTGGAGGCCATAGGTATAAGCAAATGACTTTTCAGTGTTACTTTTGGATCTCAACTTCATTATTAATTACCTCTGCTCATATGTTTGAATTGTGCTACTTTTTTTTTTCTTTTCTGGTTGATATCTAGATTTTTACCAATTTGATGTGAAATGAAATTTTCATTTGATTTAAAATCAGGCCATTGTAGGCTTTTGAAAGCTCAGCGATAGCTTCTCATGTCTTATCTTTAGTGCCCTGAAAGATCATTTTATTAAATGTAGAGCCAGATGATCTCCTCTATCTGAGATGCCCATTGGAATAAGCGATGTGCACACATTCTAAACCCGGCAGGATCTTCCGTTATGAACATTTAAGCGTGAAGGTCTCAAGTTTCTATTTTAGTCATGCAATCTTGAATTCCCTGAGAATGTGGTTGTTTCTTTTTTTTCACGTTTCTTTAAATCTATATTAATAACATAGGTCTGTGAACATCTCATTGAAAAGGATTAGTCTTTAGGAGGAAAAGGATTTGGATTCTTGGCTTGTGCTCAGGATGGGGATAGTTCAGGGCCATTGGTTAAAGTTATAGCAACTCGATCATCTTGTGTGTAATCCCACGTGGACTGCAGAATCTGTCGGGGAAGCAATTGTGAAGATTGGTTTTCCTTTAATCTTGCTTTATTCTGGAGACTGGGCTCTGATGACAGGAAAACAGATTCAATGGTCCAGCAGAGGCAGCCTGCATCATGGTTGGGTGAAACCCCAAATCCCTTCAATCAGTTGAGGAGCAATGTTTCTTTCAGAAGCACCAGAGGCAATGTGTGGAAACCAGCATGCAGGCCACTTTAGCTATGGGAGTAGCCCTGTCTATACTGAAGTTCAAATATATTTTCCCCCCATAGCTCTGGACTAGTCTCGAAAAAGAGCCACTCTTTTTTACAAAGTGGACTGCAAAGATGTGCTACTGATGAAGATAAGTCATCCTTAAGTTTTAGGGTCCATAATATCTTAAGAATGGAAAAGGAAAACATCAGTTATTGTGTAGTTTAAGAAGCATTTATTACCAAGTCTGCAAGGCACTGAGGTGATGATGTTCTTTAATGGTGAAGCCAAACAAGTCAACGTGCAATTACAACACAGCACAGTAAATTCGGTGTTTAGGATGGTGCGGAGATTTTCATGGTAGCAGAGAGGAAAGGCATTGGACCCAGCCTGTGTCAGTGAATGGGACCTGGGATTAGGAAAGTCTTTCTAGAAGACTTATTATCTAAGCTGAGTCATGAATTATTTATTTCATTTTTTTAAAAATGATAAGGAAACTCAGTTTGGGGAAGATAAGATCATAAGGAGGATATAATGTGATGTGTTCAGAGTGCTACAAAGTGTTCTATTCTGGTAGAACATAAATAGCAAATTGTTAAATATCAGGAGATTTAGAAACAAAGAATGTCACAAACTTTTCCTGAAGTTCATGATCATCTCTCCTTAGCTCAGTATCCCAAAGAAAAATAACTGAACTAAAATACATACATATGCACACATGCACACATTTTTCAAATACAAGGAAAGTGTGTGCTCTGAAAACAATAAAGACAGTATTTGAGAGAGGTTTAAAGGTCAAAATTAAAGCCATCAGCCAGAAAAACAGAGCCCCAGTCTTGTCAGAGCCCACAAGCAAAGGAAAAGTTTCAAGTGCTAGTCAACTCTTGAAAATCAGGATCTTTCCCCCACCCACACCCTATCCAATAACCCCTCAAGTGGCCTAACAACAATCATTTCTGGGCTTTTTGATTACTTGTTTTGAAGGCCATGATGCAGAAATGAGTGGAACCAGCAAAAAGAACAGTTGTTGCCTCAGTTTGAAAGTTACAAGGCTTATTCTTTTGATGAAGGGGCTTCTGTAGCAAACAGCTAACTACATCCATGCTCAGCCTCATTTATAGTTTGTCGGGTTCACTGTCCAATATAATTTTGGCCAGAAATAAGCCCACCCAACCCCCAAGAAAGGTATTCTCTATATAAATAACACTCTATCCTGTTACTTAAAGGATTTGGGATGTTCATTAGCAAACTCTTTGAAGAATGGGTCCCAGCACATCTATAAAGGGTCTTAGGTTTTTCTAAGGCTATTTTTGGATTTTGGACAAATTTAACAATTTCTACAGCATGGATGACTCATTGTTTTCTTAAAAATCTTAGGATTAGAGAAACATATCACTTTAATTTTCCTCTGTTTTAGCCAGTCTGAGATTTTTGTGCTGGTCAGAAAACAACATTTCCTCAAAGCAACAGCTATTTACAAAGCCATGGATAATTTTTATTTGCTTTCTCACCAAAGCATGAGAATTGGGAAAGTCTTATGAGAACTGATAAAGGGTACAGAGTGTGTTCCCTGTTTCTTGGCAAAAGAAATGCCTTCTGTCCCAAGTGCTGTAGTTGAAGGAAACATAAATCTAACCCCCAAAGAGCTCCAATCATATTTGGATCCGAGTGGGAAACCACTTTCCTGGTCACGCTTGGGTGGCATCCTTTGGCTGGTTCGGGTAACACTTTCCCTCAGTGGAAGGCTTCGAGTTCCTCTAGGTGGGTTGAATATGTTATGTCTTTTCACTCAGAGAAACTCAATCCACATATTTTACAGAAGCAAGAGGTTGTCTTTTGCAGGCTGCTTGGGAAAGAATGTCTTGTGGCGAACATCAAGCCACCTGAACAAACATGAGCACAGTATGGGTCTCCCCGAGAGGGCTTTCTCAGGACAGAAGGTAGAGAAGCCACTGTTTTCATCTCTAGAAAAGCTGAGAGGAATCGACTTTCTTGTGAGAGAGGTGGCTCCATCTGGCCCGACTTGTGTGCTAACTCTTTGGAGGGAAAGAAGTGGCAGGTTTATGTCCAGTAGGCAAGGGATGGATTTCCCCCTAGCAACTCTGAAGGGAGTGTGGCCCTACCAACATCTTGATTTTGGTCTGTGTTACTGAATTTAGACTTCTGGCCTCCAGAATTATAAGAGAATACATTTCTGGCATTTTAGGCCACCAAGTTTGTGCTAGGTTTTTTGTTTGTTTGTTTGTTTGTTTTTTTCTTCAATCACAGGTAACCAATGCAGTCCTGGAATGCAACCATTGACAAGTTACTAGGAGCTCAGTGCCTTTATCATGGTAAACTAGGGAGAACAGCAACTGTTCAGCAGTTGGTCCCATTGGTCCCGTGCAGCCCAGGATCAGGGGGTGGCAGGCAGGCAGAGAGACTGGATGGACAGAGCAAGAAGAGAAAGGGTGAATGCAGCTGAGGGTTAGGACAGGCTCGTGAGAACATTGGATTCTGGCAGTGCTTGTGGATAGTTTGGCCTCTCCCTATAAAACTGGGAGAAGGCCCTGAGGTCATGTGCCTTCAGGCACTGAATTCACACGGCCTCTCAAAATACAAAATAATGCCTTCCTTCCTTCCTGGATCTTGATCAGAAGAGCAGTGCAGCAACAGTGCGACCTTGATGGTCCTGAGATACTCACCCTTCTGTTCTCTCCTGCTGCTCAAACCCCATACTCATCTTCTTCCTCTCTCCCCACTGTTGGAGAAGACTGCAGATATCAATTTTGATGCCTGAACACAATTTGTCTGAAACAACTTTATCCATAAAGTGAGCCCATGACACTTAGGTTGCTTATTAAGTTCCTGTCCTACATTCATTTATTTTCTCCTCTGTTCACCTCACGTGGCTATTGTTACATTAGAAAAGTTGATATTGGATTTTAAAATGTATTTTACAGCACTCTAAGTCATTTTAAAGGAAGGTATTATATTAATACCCAGCATCTATTCTTTGATTGCCTATGCATTTATCTATAATGAAGTTCTAATAATAAAAAAAAAAGCCTTTATACAAACTGATTTGGGGTTATTTTAAGTTTGAAAAGGTCACAGAGTCATTGTTTTGGGAGCAAAGAAAGCCAAAATGAATTAACTCCCCTATTTTAACACTTCCCATACTGTGAGACCTGTTTCAGCTCTTCCATTTTGTTTTATTTGTTCATTCACTTCTTGGTTCTTTCACTCATTCATTGATTTAAGCACCTACTAAATACAGGTAATGTGCAGAAGTGTGGACTACAAGGCCTGAGAAACTTCTGTCCTGTCCTTGAAGAGCTGCAGAGGCTGTAATTTGGCAGCCTGCTCAGTTTTCCCTTTTTTAATTGAAATTGGCATGCTTTTTAAAATTTTTATCTCAGACCTCATCTCTCCCTACTGGGTAATGCATAGTTGACTTTTTGTATTTATATTATCTGCCTGATCCCTGAAGACAACAGTTGTAGACACCAACTTAAATTCTACTTGAGAAGAACAGACTCTGGGACTGCCCTCGTTTCAGACTTTAATTCTTGAACCATTATCAACCTCCCATGGCAACTGGAGACATGGAGTCTGGGAACCAAGACTAGAATGAGTGAGTTGATGGGAAAATGCCTGCACACTGACTGAATGAGGATATGGCAGCAGAATTAAATATCCTGGATAGAGACTGGAGCCTGGTAACACAAACGCAAAGTCTGATTTTGGGTCCTAGGAGAAAGACACTATTCCTTAGGGGGGATCAGAGTCACACTTACTGTCTTAGGAATATTCGAATTACATAAACAAAAATACATCGGCATGTCATCTGGTAACTACAATAACAATAAAGAGCTAGTTCCTAAGGATTATTCATCACTTGTGGCAAGTTAACAAAGACTTGGCAGTGTCAGATGACAAACCCCAGTCTAATCTGGGTGTGGACAAAATGACTGGCAAGTATGAGAATTCAGGTTTACATCTTGTTATAATTAGTGCCTCTAGCAGTGCCTGATACATAGTAGGTACTCAATAAATATTTGTTGGATTGAGTTATTTTGTGCACTTGGGATAGGTAGATTGGAGGTGTAATGAGGAAGGGCTATGTTTTGGGGCTCATAAGCCTCCCCATCCCCCCTTTTAAACAAAAGTTTATTTATGAAATACAGAAGGATCAAAGGGAGTAACTTAGTTGCCCCAGAGTTTGTGGGTACAAAGAGAAGCAAGTGGCTTAACTTCTTTGACCTTCAGTTCCTCTATGTGCCATGAAGGATAAGAGGAAGTTCTTTGAGAAGGCTGCTGCAAATTATGAGCTTTAAAGAAAAGTTAGGGTGTGGGTGAAATGGGTGAAGGTGATCAAAAAGTATAAACTTTCAGTTATAAAACAAACCAATCAATCAATCAATCAATCAATCTATCTCTTTGGGGAAAACAACTGACTGTGTTCCAAGATACCATTATTTTGGAAAATGTGTCAGAGTCTGGTTTTAATGTTGTTGAATCTGTTTCTCCAACTTGCAATAAACAAATCCACAAGACTACTCTGTAAACCTGAAATGGAAAATTAATTAATTTATTAGTGACCCAGTGCATGGATTCATGCACATTGAAAGGAAATTAGTTAGAAGGTGGCCAGCGGTGCTGGACTAGGCGAGACAGGCTGGACATGCCCTGGAGCCAACCTCCCTCAATCCCTCCCAAGCCAGCCGCACCTGGAACACAGCTGAGGTTCTAAGGGATCCCTCTGGCTGGTGGGGTCCTGCAGCCCGGTGGAATCATGTGGCTCCATGTGGAATCGGGGTCCCTTCTCTCTGGTTCCAGGGTGCACCACCTGAAAACCGCTGCTGCCAAGCCACCATAGCTCTGCAGCTCTTGCGTTGAGCATCTGCCCCCTGGTGGTCAGTGCATGTCAGACGTAACAGCTGGTTGGCCAATCAAACAGTCGCTTAGCCTTTTATATGTATAGATAATGAGAATTCTGACATCTTATGGAACTAGACTTTTTTTTTTTTTAAGGAAAAGATAGTAAAAGTTATATGTGCATTTTATAAAAACAACAAAAATTGTATTCTCCATTGCAAACCTAGTAGAAGGCAAATAAGAGTTTAGAACTGTCTACCTAGTTATCTACCTCTAAGTTTTGTTTTTTAAAAAAATATATTTTATTGATTTTGTACAGAGAGGAAGGGAGAGAGATAGTTAGAAACATTGATGAGAGAGAGTCATCGATCAGCTGCCTCTTGCACACCCCCTATTGGGGATATGCCTGCAACCAAGGTACATGCCCTTGACCGGAATCGAACCAGGGACCCTTCAGTCCCCAAGCCGACGCTCTATCCATTGAGCCAAACCGGTTTCGGCACTACCTCTAAGTTTTGATTGAACAGGTCCATCAAGAAATAGCCATCATTTAATAACATTGGCACTAATAATAAAAATAACAATGAGTAATAGTAACAAAAACTACCTATAGGGTCTGACCGTGTGACTCAGTGATTGAACATCAACCTAAGAACCAGGAGGTCATGGTTTGATTCCCGGTTCAATTCACATGCATAGGTTGTGGGCTCGATCTCCAGTAGGGGATGTGCAGGAGGCAGATGATCAATGATTCTCTCTCATCATTGATGTTTCTGTCTCTCTCTCTCTCTCTCCCTTCCTCTCTGAAATCAATAAAAATTATATTTTTTGAAAAAAATGCTTATAGGGAGATCCTGCTCTCAGGCAATTGCTATGTTAAGCTTTTTGCTCACTGCATTTAAATCTTAGAGCAATTTTGAAAGGTAGAAATAATTGTTTACCTTCAATCAATATGGAAGCTGAGATTCAGAATAATTACATAACTTACCAAAGGCTGCACAGCTAAATAAAAAGACACCGAGGTCATAAATGCAGGCCAGTGTTGTTTCAGCTATGCAGTTCTTACCTTTCATCATTTCCCTCTCATCCTATACCCATAGACAGGAAAAAAGAAAATGATCATTTTTGTGTGTATCACATAATTTATATAGTATTGTCTAATGAAAGCCTCAAGACATATTTGCACAATAGATAGTTTATTGGAAATAGTATTTCCACTCAACAGAGAAGAAAACTGGTTCAGAGAGGCAGTGTAATTTCCTTGGAGTTACAATAGGTCTGGGACTGGAGCTTATGTCACCTTAACTCCAAAGTCACCCCTTTTCCATTATACTCATACATTTTTGTACTTACTGAGCATCTGCTCTATGTTAGACACAAGTCTAGGTGTTTTTTGGGAAAGTATCACTAATTCTCACAAATATTCCATAGGGAAGATCTTTTGAGTTCTGTGTTGTCAATGATGAAGCTGTTCAGAGTTTAAGTAAGTGGCCTGCTATCAAAGTTAGTAAACCTAGATCTGTCACAGTATTTGAAGCCTCCCTGATAGCTATATTTAGTGGTTATTTATATGACATTATTCAAAAAGTTTGAAGACTATCTTATACAATTTTCTTTTCCCCATATGCTTGCTGCAAGGATCATAATTCCACCATTAGACATTTCTTTGGGCTATGTAATTTGGTGAAATTTCGGGCCAGAAATGGTTACTATGGAGATAGGGATCCTGATAGAGAGCACAGAGAAAAGGATCTTTTTGGACTATGGGGTTCAACTTCTAGAGAACTGGCCTGAGTGGGGAGCCCCAAAGGGGAGCTCTAGGAAATCAGAGGCCAGCAGAAGGCAAGGCATGTTGGTGGAAAGTGTGAAATTATCCAACTTTACTAGTGAGATAGGTTAGAGGGCACATTGCTTAGAGCAGTGGTTCTCAGACAGGAGAATTCTCTGAGGGATTCCTAAAACACAGATTGCTGAGCTCCACAGATTTCTGATTCAGCAGGTCTAGGTTGGCATCTGAGAATTTGCATATCTAACAAATTCCTAGGTGATGCTGAGGTTGCCAATTTAGTGGCCACACTCTGAGATCTATGGTTCTATAGCCTAGTACCGAGAATCACGGGGTAAAATGATGTTTGAGGAGGAGAAATGCCTGGCACTGTGGTGTTGCATCATCATCTGCTATGTATTGCATACAAAGGGCAGTAAGGGAAGAGACAGAGATAGGGGCAGTAGAAGCCAATAGGAATTTAAACTTGTCTTTGCTTTAGCACAAGTACTTTACATTATGTCTCATTTCTTAGTTTGTACACAGAACAGCTAAAAAATATGTAAGGAAAACACAATTAATAATGTCTTCCATGAGCATATATTCAAATAATGCCCAAACAGATAGGATTGGCATTTAGTACATGCATTAGAAATAACCCAGAAGCAACATAAACTCCTGGATAGAATGGAAACAGTCATTTATTAATTTGAAAAATACCAATTTCTTCCTTTTGTAGATGGACAACGTGGTTGATTGAAAAGTTAGAAAATAGAACCCAATTATAATGCATTTGTGTAAAAACATAGATTAAAATTCTCTTTGATTATGTCATTTGCATTTAGCAGGCTTTGATTTGGTTCTAAATCTCAGACATTTGGCCTGACTCATGTGAATTTAAGGTACAAACAAGTGACTCAGAATTCTTGGCTGTTTATTTCCTGAATCCCAGAGAGTCATGTGCTTAATAACTGGTGATGTGTGATGAATTTTCAGTGAATGCCTCTGGGTGGACTGTTCTGATTTTCAGCTCAGAGAGAAGCTGGAACATAAAGCAAAGGAGAAGGTTGCAAATCCCTTAATGAAATTTTTAATAAAAGCAGCTTTGAATGCATGTCTTTTTCAAATCATTGCATCTGACCATTTTTTTTGAGAGTCGACATAACTGATCAAGAGAATGAACATTAAGAATGCAGAAAGACAGCCCAATTAAAGAGAAAGGCACAGCTGGGAATAAGTGAAGGTCAGAAAGTAGCTTTAAACCAGGGTCAGGAAATCTTCCTGGTGGCCAGGTCTCACTGAGAGTTTGGGGATAGCTATCTTTCAGTTACTTAACCTTGAAGAGTAAAAGTGTGTCGTAGAACTTACTATCACTATGTCACCAAGGCACTTTGTCCTAGAGTTTTCACAGTGAGAGGAAGAAAACTTTGTGCAGGAGTATTACAGGGTCAGCCTTTTCCAGAATCATCGGAACTGGAAATCGACAAGGAAGTAAACTGTAGGTAAGTTCCTCTTGATAGCCAAATGGTCAACCTCGCTTCCCTCCCAGACAGTCTTTGCTATCTACTCCAGAGAAAGCCTCTTTTCCAGGTGGCACTGAGGTCATCTGATGGAGTTCATTATTGCTAGGCAGATTCAGACTGCCCCAGTCAAATGGGTTGATGAGAAGATGGCAGGAGACTACTGGAGAGACATCTGTGAAACCTACAGCCCCTAAATTGTTCTTACCTCTCACAGTGAATGAGGCCATGGTTTTGCATGAAATAAAGGTTAACAGCCATTTTCTTTCCTTTCTTTAAAAATAAATATTGTTTTTAAGCCTTCCTCAGAGTCAGGACACAGGTATGGATTGACGTTAGAGGTCCTCACGCTCTTCCTTAACAAATGTAATTAAATCCAACATCAGCTGTGGCTGGCCCAGGGAACGAGAGTGACAGTGGGGGCGGGCACAACTGTCTTCTCAACAATTATTTGCAGACATCATTAATAAATTTGTCTTGAAGCAGCAATCAAACCAATTCTTCCTTTGGCAAGATGTTTAACTGCCACACAGAAATAGCTGTAATCAGACCAAGAATACAACAGAGGAGGCTGACTTTATGTATTTCCTCCTGTAGTTTTTGAACAAGCATATGTGGTGCTAAGCAACTAGGTTTCCCAACAGCCCCATGTATATGCCCCTCAGGAGTCCTCATTCATTGACATATTTATTATATGTGCAGTGGAAAGTTTCCCTCTGCCCCATTTTTGAATCTTTTGTGTTTTATCAAAAACAGAATGAAATATCCTCTCTGTATGTTTACACTGAAAGTGTGTGTGTGTGTGTGGGGGGGTATCTCAAAAGACTCCACTGAGGTGTAATTCATTGCAGGCTGTTTTATGGGAGAGAGAAAAGAAAGGAGAAGAGGAGAAGAAAAGCCCTTTTCTCCCCCCCAAAAAAGGAATTTGTGGCTTTTGGCACTGTTAATAATTTGTGTGGAAAAATAATGTTTTCTTGTGTGTTTAATCCTGTGCCAAGGCAGCTGCTGGTGCAGTAGCGTTCTGCAACAAATTAGAGGGCAGTTAAAGCGAGATTTTCCACCATCAAGAACAAAGCAAGGCCAGTTAGCATGAGGACAGCTTGTTCTAGTTGCTAATGTGCTTAAAAACTTGCTGCACATAATTTGAAACAGCTTTTGTGTGAGGATGCCGAGGTCTAGTTTTAATTCTAAATCAAATGGAAGCAGCTGAATTAGAAAATGACAAGTTTTGCAGTGACATCGTCTGTCCTGGCTACAAAGATCTTTTTTTTTTTTTTTCATCCTTGCTATTGATATGAAAGTTAATTCCCCTCAATATTAAAATATTTAATGGATGACAGCTGTCTGAAATATGAAGCCCTGGGCCCCTATTTACCGAAGGAGAGCTCTCAATAACGGTGTGGCAGCTCTAACACACTTACAAATTATTTAAAGATGTAGTACCTTTGCTGGGAAGGAAGCAGATGTTAAAAAGATTCAGTGCCTCCTTAAAAGTTGATCTGAATCTCAAGAGTTTTAATCAATGTAGTTTTTTATTTCACTGACTTGGAGTTAAATGGGATTCCTTGGCTGAAATGCATTAGAAAAGAGCATGCTGTAGTCCAAATACTTTTCAGTGCCTAGAATTTAAAACTTTCATTTGTAACTCAGCTAGACTGCAGAGAATTAAATCTAGGTGGGAGAGAAATAGGAGAAGGAAGATTTTCTGTTGGAGCTTTTGCCTACTTAAATATGGGCTGGGCACTGCTAGAGTGGTGAGAGGTTTCAGACCCTGTGTAAGGAAGGAATGAGGATTGAGCTCCTAAATTAATATTCATCAGCCTGAATATTAAGTTCTTCTTAAAGGCCAAGTGCACTGCCAACACTTTCACTAATAGGTTTTCAAATGCTATAGTTGTAGCTATCCTAGAAAATACTAATGAAAGACATTAAAGTTCAAAGAAGGTCTTGAAGAAATCTCAGAGGTCAAAGTTTCTTGGCAGACTATACATTTAAAGATAAATGAGAGGATTTTGGCTAAAGTAAATTATATAGAAGAATTTTATTCAAAGGAAGCATAGGGAACCTATCTTTTAGCTACATGGTACCATTAGCACCTGAGGTTGGCAAGTTGCAGTTGACCCTTTAACAAAGTGGGTATTGGAGTGCTGTTCCCTGCACAGTTGAAAATCTGATTATAATTTTTGACTCCCCCAAAACTTAACTAATAGCCTACTGTTGATTGAAACCTTACCAATAACAAATGTCAATTAGCATATATTTTGTATGTTGTATGTATTATATAATATACTAGAGGCCTGATGCATGAAGTTCATGCAAGAACAGGTCTTCCTTCCCCCCCGCTGCTGGCACCGGCTTCCCTCTGGCACCCGGAACCCAGGCTTCCCTCCAGCTGCTGGCAGGAACCCAGGACCCGGGCTTCGCTCCAGCCACTGGCAGGTACCTGGGACCCAGGCTTTCCTTTAGCCCTGGTTTCATCCAGAAAAATGTCCGGAAGGACACCTGGCCTAAATAGCATATTATCCTTTTGTTATTATAGATTCCTACAATAAAGTAAGCTAGAGAAAAGAAATTCAAATCTGTAGTATACACTTTTTTTTTTTTTTGTCTGCATAATGTCAAATCTAGAATCATCTTGATTCATTTTCCTTTAGGAAAAAAAAATGCATGTTGGCCAAATATTTAGTACTTATAAACATTTATTTATCTCTAGTTCAACTGAAGTGAACCAGAAGTTAGGAATTGGAGAAGTGAACCAGAAATTAGGAATTGGAGTAGAAAAGATATGGGTGGGGCCTCTTAATACACAGGAAAAATGAACAGTTGCGTATTTGGTGAAGAGCTACTGTGTGCTGTTGTGTAGGCTGTATACTACTCAATTTAGGGAGGTGCTGTTCAGCTGGTAGTCTGTGTGAATGTTATCAGAGAGTTTTTAAATGTGCAATTTATACAGCCATCTCTGGTCATATCTGGGTTGGTTTGATTTTAAGGTATATGGACAAACTTAGCTACCAAATCTTCCCCTATGGGTAATCACAATACCTATTTAACTTGTCCAGACACCATTATAAGGGATAATAAGTAGTTTATGTTAGGAATAGTATCTGTGAAGAATCATAGCTAACACATTAATTTCCTCATACACTCTTGGTAAAAGAGACATTGTCTGTATTAGAAATCAGAGTGCTAGGAGAAATGAATATAGAGAAGATCAGTTTTACTGTTGAAATCGAAAATTACTAGAAGCTTAAGGGGCAATTTAGCCTTGGAAGAATAATAACATGGCATCAAAAGCAACAAAGAAACTGAGAGCACTGAGGACCAGGGTTGAAAGATACAGAAAGGAGGAAAGAAACTGAGAGCATTGAGGACTGGGGTTGAAAGATACAGAAAGGAGGAAGAAAAGCTCGGCACATTTCAGAATTTTTCATGGAGCACTCTTTGAAAGAACAAATATTCATTTAAAATTCCTAATTATTTCTGCCTCCAGATTATCTTCTTATCCACTTCTAAAAGGCTAACTGATCTTTATAAGATTCAGCCCTTTAAATAAATAATTGTTGAGCACCTTTTATTGGAGATGTGTGATGAAAAATGCAATGGCACATGTCCTGAGGAGTGACGGGGTTGGGGAACTATTTACCAACTTCTGTCTCTTATGAGTTACTTTAGGGAATAATTCTGGGAACTTCCTGAGTTAGTAGAACATGTTCCACTTGTCAGATGTAACCTTCAGGTAGAGAGGTACAGGAAGCCATGGCTGATAAGGGAAGTATCCACAGTTGATCTATAGGAAGGCGGATGGGATATGGGTGAGATATCAACAGTGTCTGCTATAAAAAAGAAAAAGAAGGGAAAAAATAGGATTTTGGGGTTATTACAGAGTTGAATGGAGGAAAATAAGTTTCTTTACCATTAGACTTCTCAATAATTTTAATATTTGTTATGAATATTCTAAAAGGGAACAGATTATGCAGGTTTTATAAAGTTTACTTGAACATAGAACACATGTTTAGAGAAGCATCTTGGAAGGTTAATGCATGGAACATAGTTTATAAATATCTCATTCCTGCTTTTATATAGTGTCTCTATGTTCAAGTCATGCTCCTAGTCCTTAGACAGGAATAAGAAGATGTGAAGGTAAAGGTAACTTAAATCCTAGCTTTAAGTTATGTATGACCTATTAGGAAAGATATGTGTGACAACATTCATAATGTAAATTAGTAAGGTATGGAAAGGATATACTAGATCAAAGGAAATACAGATCTCTTCCAGCTGGAACACAATGAAGTTTTCCTGGCTGAAGTGGCATTGACTGGACCTTGAATTTAGGGTGGGCTTGGGGAATTTTAAGAGAGAGGATGACAGCAAATTATTCCAGGCTAAGAACATAGCATAAATAAAGGCATGAAGGGTGGAATTAATGGGGAACAGTGTTGAAAAGGCCTTTCTTTTATAGATGTCTTGAAATCTACAAAAAGCAGGCTAGAATGCATGAACAAAACATTATAGAAAACTTCTCTCAGTAATAAACTGTGTGGATGTGTACTGCTCACACAAAACAATTAGAGAAAGTTTCTGAAGAACCTTTCCATTGTTTTTTTTTTTTATATATATATATATTATTGATTTTGTACAGAGAGGAAGGGAGAGAGATAGAAAGTTAGAAACATTGATGAGAGAGAGTCATCGATCAGCTGCCTCTTGCATACCCCCTACTGGGGATGTGCCCGCAACCAAGGTACATGCCCTTGACCGGAATCGAACCCGGGACCCTTCAGTCCCCAAGCCGACGCTCTATCCATTGAGCCAAACCCGTCTTGGCAGAACCTTTCCATTGTTGACATGGAAAACCTTATGCTCTTGGTTGCTGCGTCTAGATAAAAGTTTAAAATGTTCTGGAATGCCTGGTATTCTCTAAGCAGCTCCCATGGGATCTCTTATCACTCTCATTAAATCTGTATCTGTTATAGCTGCAGGGAGCTTCACTCTACAAAAAAAAAACAACCCTACTTATTCCAGGAGCTACGCAATCCACAATCTGTCTATTTAACCCTAAAACTCAAAAGCATTGCTTTCATTCCTTCAATCTAACTGCTATTTCGAATCCTTAGGTGTTTACCTGTAATAAAAGGGCAAGTTCTCATGTTGGCCAGAGTATAAATGATTGATTGCAGTGAAACTCTATTTCTGGCAAAACAATTCAAAACACATGTAATTAGGTGTTAAAAATAAAACGAAAATTTCATGGAAAAATGTTTATTGGAGTACTTTTCATTTTTTAAATGTTGCTTTCTTATTCAAGAGTATATATGGTTTTCTTATTTCCATAAAGTGATTTCAATTATATTTATTATTTACTAATGTACCTTATTGTTTTTGTTTCTTCATATTCTTTTCTTTTTTGAAGAATTTATTTTTAAGGATAATTTGATTGTTTTTACAACAATTACAAGTACTCATCATATAATATCAATCAAAACTGAAAACTATAAAAATAAAGAAAAAACCCTCAAAATTTTCATCCCAAAATAACTGTCATTAACTTTTATTATATATTATTCTAGAAATACTGGCATTGTGTTTCAGCAAGAAAGGTAGATAAAATGAAACATAGGTAATTGCTGAGTGTTAGATAAATTTCTCTTTATACAAATATGGGACTTCCTATAAGTGTCTCTTTAAAGTTTATCATCAAAGCAGCATGGCTAGACTATAAAAGATTAGAGTCTTTTTTTAGGCTATGCATTCCAACATTGATTCTGCATGTAAAGGTGAGAAAATTAGACTTCTTATTTCCCCCACCAATTTTCACTTTTCTATTACTATATTATTATTTTAATACTAGTAGCCCTGTGCATGAATCTGTGTGCCATTAGCTCGCCAGTAGCTCACTGCTGCCCTCCAGTAGCTCTCCGTTTGCTGTCCAGCCCTCCTGTAGCTCTTCCTGCTCCCTCCCTCCCTCCACTCCCCTCATAGCTTGTTGCCCTGCCCCCTCCTGAAGCTCTCTGATGCCCACTTGTCACTTGCTGCCCCACTCTCCTGCTGATCTGTGATCTGGTTGTTATGTGGTCCATCGTTATGCCTCATGGCATAATGATAATTTGCATATTTTATCTTTATTATATAGGATCATCAAGTTATATTTGCATTCTATTATTTAATTATAATTTTTATAGTCCTTAATTTTTTTTTGATTCACCTCTTAGTTAATTAGATAAAATCTCTTAAGTTTTACATACTTAGGCTTTTTCATGTTTTATAAAAATACTGTTCAATAGAATTTTTCTGATGAACCAGTGCTGTCTAATATAGCAACTACTGTACATGTGCAGCTGTTGAACACTTAAAATGTGGCTAATATGACTAAAGAACTGAATTTTAAATTTTAACTAATTTATTTAAATTTTAATAACTACATTTTAATAGGAACTGAATTTTAATTTTTATTTAATTTTAATGGCTACCATAGTAGATAACAACTCAGTCTTCAATGCTTTAGCATATCTTCAAACATTTTATATCTTTGTAGTAAAGATATAAAACGTTAAAAAAGTTTCCCTTAGAATTTTGTAGGCATTGAGTGTTGCTATGAAAAATTCTGAGGCTATTCCAACATTTTCTTTTTTATTTGACAATATTTTACCTTTTGAAAGATTCCAGGGGCAAATGAGGAGGCTGTCTAGAGCTACTATAAAGGGCAGGATCCATGATATTTTGAACTGCTTTTATATTTATCAACCAATAGTAATAACAAGGTTTTATGTCCACATAAGAATATATCAACATGGACAGGTTACTATAATATATCTGCAAGGTAGTTGGTTATCAGCTTCACAAAAGATAAATTAGAGAAGTTAATTTTTCTAATCTACACAGGCAGTAAATGGAAGATGTAGGACCTGCTTTCCATTACTCCTGTGATTTAACTTTATAGCAGCAAATTTTATTTTCTAAAAATGAAATCTTGTATTAAATTCTAAAATAAGGTATTTAAAATTGCTTTTAATTCTGTATTTTAAATTTCAAATTTAAAACATGAACTATTAAGGAGCCAGTCTATGAGAACAGTTAGATTGTTTTAATCAACACCAACATTTGAAATCCAAGGTCCTAACAGTTACAACCTTCCATTACTCAGTAACCAATGTATTTCTATCTTGTTTGGTTTACTCTGTCATGCAATTCATTACTTATGCAGCTACAGAGTTGTAATGGTCACTCTTTTCTTAATGGCATGTATTGAGCACAGGACATTCCTCAATTAAACTGATCCAGCAACTTAAAAGAAGAGCAGTAGAAAAAATTTGGTTTTAAAGTTGAGTCATAACCACATCTAATAAGTGCTTGCATTTCTTAACTTCAATAGAAAGGTCAGCCTAAGCTTACAGTAAACATCAAAGCTATATGTAGTAATGCTACGTGTCACTGGTTCAATTACAGTTGAGTGACTACTGAGCTATGCAAAGGGTTTGGGCCAAATAGCCATGTGTGAGTCTTTTCTGGTACATGACTGAGCAGAACATCTCACAATGGGTGCTTTTACATAAGTGAGTGGATTTTTTAAAAGATAGGGATAAACTTGTAACTTTTCTGAGTAATGATACATGTATAAGTTCATATACTGATAATGCATAAAACTAATAAGGGAGGCTTTCTTCTGATATGTGTAGAAATATGTTAAATTGTTGTGATCTTCAGTGTCATACATTAAATTCTAATTAAATTTCTAAACAAAGTTCATAGTATTAAAATATGATTGAAAATCTATTTCAACCAAATAACCCATAAAGCACTGTTGAGTACAGTTTGACATACTTTGTAGCCTCACTATCAAGTCTCAGAGGCCTAGGTGGTTGCAAATATTTATGTCAGTTGCAAATATCCAAACGCATTGCCCTAAGCCTTCACAATTTTGCTCCTAAACTCATTATTCATCTTTTTTCTTTTGTAGTCAAGATAAAAAGATAGCCCATTTAGACCTGCTTGTTCTGACTTGGCAAAGAGTTATAAAAATCACTCTTTCTGGTTTCAGATGTTGTAGAACTTGGAGCAAGGTGTGTGTGTGTGTGTGTGTGTGTGTGTGTGTGTGTGTGATAAAAAGCTGGTACAAATTACTGGGGCCAGTGGCCCAGAAAACAGTCTAGGTTGATTATATTACAAATTAACAAAAATTCTGTGTAAAGATTCTTAGCTAATCAGTTCTTGCTGGGAGGAACGCCCACATTTTTTCCACCAGCATGAATCAATTTTTGGCAGCTCTGGAAAGGAATCCCAGAAGTAGACATTCCTCTCCTCTGACTTTTCCTTTAGTTGAAATTTTAAGCTTCTGTGGTTTCTCTATTTTTAATCTGTGGCCATTGCTTATCTCCTTTACTAAATAAAGTAAGAAAGGTTTATGCAATCAGAAGGAGCAGAGATCAGATGTGTGGAGACAGTCAAGTCTGAAGTATGCAGAAGAGAAATCACACACTCTGACTTCATGTGTGCATGAAAGCACTGTTGCTCTTCGAAGTTTAGAAATAGCCCAAGTATCTTAACTCTCAGAGGTAGGGTACCCAAGATTGTTAATATCCCTTAAAGATGTCTCTCATGTGCAATATGAGATATGGGATAGATTCATTGATTGACTGAATAAAGGACCTTGCAGGACTTGTATTTAGTCTATCACCTTCCTCTGACATATGGGAAATAGGCCCAGAAAAGTGCAATGGATTCTCTAAGGCCTTAGGCAGGAATGTGCCAGCTCAACTCTCACTTAAGTACTTACTATTTAGTCAGACATTATCCCTGACTCTGCAAAATAGAAATGGCCCCTCTCTCTAAGGAGGTGATTATGTAGTGTGGGAGCAGGCACTTGAAAGAGAAATTTCAGTACAGAGTTCTAAGAGTGGAACAGAGTTTCCTAAAGTGATTTTGTCATTTATTTAATATCCTAAGGATCTACTTCTGTATCTATAGTCACCAATCAACATTTGCATGCATGATTATTTTCTTCCTCAGAAAGGTCCTTTAAGGTAGGTACTGTTATTTTCTCCATTTTATGGATACAAGTAAACTAGGCTAAGGAAAGTAACCTACTCGTCTGCACAAGTTTTGTTGTAGAACATGCTAAAGTAAAAGAGTGTGACTACCTAAAGTCCCCCCCAGCCCCCTAAAAAAAGTATTTAGAAAATGTCCATGGAAAAAATCTTCACATGGATATTTATATCCACTTTATTCATAACTGATAAAACTTGGGAGGGACTAAGATATTCTTTATTAGGTGAATGGATAAACTGTGATGCCTCCAGACAGGGGAATATTACTCAGTACTAAAAAGAAATGAGCTATCAAGCCATGAAAGTACATGGAAAAACCTTAAACACATATTCCCAAGTTACAGAAGTCCATCTGAAAAGGCTATTTACTGTATGATTCAAACTATATGACATTATAGAAAATAAAACTATGGACACAGTAAAAAGATTAGTGGTTAATGGGGTGGGGAGAAAGGGAGGGCTGAATAAGCAAATTTTTAGGAGAGTGAAACTATCCTGTATGATACTAAAATGGTGGATACACTTAACATTTTACATTTGCCAAAACCCATAGAATATACAACAGCAAGAGTGAATCCTAATGTAAATTATGGTCTATGGGTGATAATGATGTGTCAGTGCAGGTTCATCCATTGCAAAATGTACCATTCTGGTGGAAGATGTTGATAATGTGGGGGGTGTGGGCAGGGAACTCTCTCTACTTCCTATTCAGTTTTGTTGTGAATCTACAACTGCTCTGAAAAATAATGTCTATCAGAACAAACACTCCTAACTCTTTTGTTCAGATACAAGATTTGATAGCTTAGCAAGCAGTTGGCCCCCATTCCATTGTTTTCTTTTGATTCACATGGGGGTGATGATGTTTTATTCAATTGAGCTTTAGGTATCACTGGATCTGCTAATCTCTCTATTTACTTTGAACTCCTTTACAACTTTGGGTGGATATCAAAAGAAGAAACTAAGGAAAAAACAAAACCCTCAACCAAGAAGGAAAAGGTCATGCACTGAAACATTTTTTTTTCTTTATAAACTCTCACTATATTAAACTCTCTCAATTGAAATGTATTGTTAGTGGCCTTTTTCTTCCCACAGTTGAGGGTGGGCAGATTATTAAGGTCACACTGACTTTGAACAGGGCATACATTATGGGAGGGCCCACTGAGTTTATTATTAATTCTGTATATAATAGGAAACCAAACAAAAGCCTCTACACAAGCCTGACCCTTTGTTTCCTGTATGCATTATTATTTGTTGTGGTGTGTCGCTGCCTGACCTGATGTAAATACTAAGTTCACAGCCCCGTTTTTAAAATTTAACGGCGCAACCATAAATCGCTTGTCCATTTATAAATAAAACAAAATGTGGGATATGATGGAGCTCGAGAGAGTGTATTGTCTGAAACTCTTGGATCGCACTCTCAGCACAGATGTGCCAAAACTGTTTGGCAAAGTATAAATTGATCTGGATGTTAGGGCTGTTCACAGCTCTCTGGGGGCAAGTGGGCTGGGTACTTGGCTGAGATTTGTTCAGAGCATTAGAAAATGGCAATTGCCTGAGACTTTTCAATGTTTTCTACTGAAGCATTACTCTCTCTGGTTTTTTAGTATGACTGCTACGGTTGATTTGAAATAGCCAGGAGTATCGCTGATTGAATATGATGATTTCTAAGTTGTTTTTTTAATCAGTGCATAAAAAGGAGACCTCTGTCTTCTCTACAGTGGCAGATGTAGAGAGAAAGCAAAATGCATTGCTCATTAAAGTTTACTCTTCCAATTTTATTCAGTTGGGAAATACTAAGAGGTTCTTGAAGATTAAATTCCACATTGGATGTGCTATCTCTTGGTATGTTAGTGGTTTTCCCATGAAATTATAGTGGGATGTGAGATCTTGTAAATTAGAGCTAATTGGTTATTCAACAATATTGGTGTGGGATTGACTTGAGAGATAGTATTGTGCTATGGGAAGTGTGGTAGCATCTGGCGACCCTGGTGCTGTTTCCAGTTCTGCTACCAATTAGTGTTCAGAGTGGGACACTTACATTTCATGGTCTCTGATGCTTTTGTGAAATCTGGGAAGACAGAATAGGGTTAGTTTTGGTCACCAATGCTCCTGCTAGTTCTAACTTTTCATCATTCTGTGAAAATGAACTGGGACATGAGGTGTCAGTTTTGGATAGCTTCCTTTGAAGTCCCTTTCCTAGGCTTTTCTATCAATTTAGTGACTGGGGTCTATAAAAGCTATCAACCCTCCTCTGTCTGCCCTCAACTACAGAACGCATGGATCACAGGAGAACCCTGACTCTAATTCTCCATGGCTTAATTAATATTTTGTAGTTTCTAAAGCACTTTCACCTATATAATCCACTGAGGTGGGTACTATTATTGTTCAGAGCTTACAAGTGAGGAAACTTTCAGAGAGACAAAGTGTGCTTACCCAGAGCATGTAAAAATCATCCTAGGCAGTCATGGACTGGAAGTTAAATTTAGACTTTGGAGTCAAGACCTGGATTTGAATCGTGACTGCCATGTATTCTTTCTGTGATCTTGGGCAAATTACTCAATCTCAGTTTCTGCATTTATACAAAAGAATGTAATGTAATGTGAGGGGGAGGGAAAGGGAATGTTTTTATACCATCTATGGACACCACACCGTCTATGGAGTAAATTTTTAAAAATGATAGCTGTAATTATTACTTTACTAGGGGCCCTGTGTTGCAAGCAGAGTCATCACCTCATGGACAGTATATCCGTTTACTATCATCACAAAACATGCTGCATGAAAACCATGTCAAAGCCAGTGGCTAATACTACACGTATTAGTTCTTATAGGTATGCAGGTCAGTTGAGGACTGACTGAAGGAAGCTGATGTTGGCAGGGTGGCTCTGTTGCTCTTGGCTGAGCTCACTTGGATGCCTGGGGTCAGTTGGCTGATGTTAATTTGGGCTCAGCTGGATCAGTTACACGCTTCCCCCCAAGTCTCTTATCCTTTTGCTGGAGCCCAACAAGGGCATGTAACAACAGGTACAAGGGTGAAGATAAGCCAGGGAAGGGCTTTTAAAGCCATTGGTCATAACGCATTTGCTAACATCCCATTGGCCAGTGCAAGTCACATAATCAATCCCCAAACCAAAGGGTAGGAAAATATATTCTGCAAATTGCAAAACCATATGGTAAAGGAGGCTGAAGAATTGAGCCACTAATGCAATCTACTGGATACCATGCTCTTTTTGGAAGCATGAAGCTTCACTATTATCTGCCACACACATCTGCACTGGTTAGTTGCATGAAGATATTTTCTGCACCTGATACCTGTCTCTTGGGGAATGGAAAATCTGGGGCTACCTTCCTTGAGACTTAGGAATCTAGGATTTCTTAAATCACTGCTACTCAAGATGTAGTTTGAGGATTGGCAGAATAAGTGACACCTGGGAGTTGGTTGGAGCCAATTCCTTGGCCCCCATAAATGAACTAAATTAGAAACTCTGGTGATGGGACCCAGAAGTCTATGATAAATTCCCTTGGTATTTACCAGTATCCTGCTCATTAAAATTTGAGAAACACTGGGATGGATCAAATCAAATCTTTGCACTGGTGCTCTTGGTAGCCTCATCCCTGTGTAACTTTGCCTTCTCTTGCTTTACTGAATTGCCTTTATTCATTTACCTGACCCTGCTGTTGGAGGTTTCAGGATGACAGTTAATATACCAAAGTAGCAACCATCTTCACTGTACCTGTGGCCAAAAATACACTTCCTGATACGTCTATCCCATCTCAAGTCTGGATTTCTAGACCGCATCTGTGGAAAGCTACAGAACAGACTGCTACCCAGTTGGCATACTGTGACTTCATGTCAAACACGAAAACACAGGAATAGGAGATCTCAGGTACATGCAAATCTTAACTTTTAACTCTGCCCAATAGATACATGCGTGCCAGGAGATGTCACATTTGTGCTATCTCACTAATTACTAGTACGTGAATCATTCAGCTTCACAATGAGAGGTTAAGAGGATGAAAGACTGCTTCCCAATACTTCTAAGAGAGTGAAAGTCATATTTCATGTGGTTGCAAAATTATGGGAGAGATAGGAAAGTGTTGTTCCTCTTTGTCAGAGGAGCTCCTGCCTGGGACCATGTCAGTCTTCTTAGCAGTTTTATGATTCTTCTGAGATGAGAGAGTTCACACATGTTTCATTTAGCAATTAATATAATTATATTACATATTGAAGAGATACAAAACAGTGATAGGTGATATGATATAATGAATGACACCTAAAAAATACTGCTTCCTCTTTCTCACTTTGAGATAGCAGAACTGAGTTTATAAGGTTTAGTATCAACACTTAACATCCCCTATGATGAAAATATCTAGTGTCATAACTCAGCACAGCTGTATGCTAACTGTACACATTGTGTGTCATGGGGAAAGAAATGAAAGGAAAATAGGTGATTGCTCACATGTTAGAGGAAGATAACATCCTGCCAATTCCTTTCTGGAACTGTGTGCATCATGCCCTGTGTTTGCAATATAGCACAGGGAGTCATTGCCAACAATGAATGACATTATTGGGATGACAGCAGTTTAAGTGCAAAAGAAATCCGAGTTCTGACAAATCAGGCAGACACACACAACATGAGAAATGTATAACATCACCATGGCCGGTTGTGTCTGTAGCAGTTAAGATACTGATACTGACTAAGAAGTTCATCTGTTATTTGATTTTGTCTCATGGCTTGAATCTCCATCAAGGGTGGAGGGTGGTGGAGAGGGCTAGTTGGCTCTGATTGATGGTACAAAGAGGGGGTTTGTTCTGCTTCTCATGTGTACATGAGGAATAATCTTCTTTGAGTTTGCATTGACTTTATTGTCAGAGCTAATAAGTGGATGGATTTTTTAAAAGGAGAGGAAATGTAAAGGACTTGAAAGTTTTTAAAGTTGCTGTACTAACGCATAGCCAGTTACAGACGTTTTTGCCAGTGTTGCTGTCACTGTTTACTTGATAACTTGGTCCATTATAGAAGAAAACTTGGAATCATGCTTGATTTTTCCCTTTTCTCTCCCACACAGATCCATGGGACTTGCCTACTTTTTGTCCTCAATGATTATAGAATACGTCCTTTCCCTTCATTCTTTCTCTCACTGCTTTGTTCACTCTTAGTCTAAGCCTCACTCACTTTGTCCTTTAGCAGAGACTAGTTGATCTTCTACCTCCAGTATTAGATGTCCTTTATTGTAACTAAACACCAACACATCAAAGGGGTCTTTTTACCCTTTAAATCATGAACTCTTCCATAGTTCAAGATGACCTAATGGGTTACAGGAAGAAATATTAGGGTGCATGCACACACGAGCACGAGCACACATGCATGCATGCGCACACACACACATTTCCAAAGAATTGAGGAATTAAGAGGTATTATCATTTAACAGGAAGTGACACTGGCACCTGTACTCTGTCCACGTGTCCTGTGTGGAGTTGAGGTAACCCAAAGAAAGAGAGAGAATTCCACAGTACAGAATGGTGAACAGCAGTGCTCTGTGAGTCTGTTTAACTGGATTTATAGATTATGTTATATAATTTTAACTAAATGTACTCCCAGAGAAATGGGCAAGTGGCTCATAAAGAAATAGTAAAACAATGGCAGAACTGGCACTTTGCCTTGTCCTGGACAAGCTCTTTATCAGCCATATGGTGGGGCAAAAACAGTCATGACCTAATTAGATCTGACAAAGAGCCAGTAAAAAGAAATAGAAATTATCAAGATTATTTGAATTGTTAACAAAGAACCACTCCCACAGTGTAATCTCTGCCTTGAGATACTAGCTAATGATACTAGTAAATATATGTAATAAATACAGGTTATGTTTGAATAAGTACATTTTTAAGCTGATGAGATACACAATGAAAAACTAGCTCTCAGGATACATTTCAAGCTCCTCGAGGTGACATGCCAAACTGTCACTCCTCAGCCTTTAGCTCCGATCTAATTAATCTTCTCTCTGCTCCTTCATCTGACTGGGCAGCCCAGACTCCCCAAATTACTAGTTTCTCAGAGACTCGGTGTTGTCATACGTCTCCATGTCTGAAATTTTGGCTCTGCCAGAATATGCTTTCTTCACCTTTCTCCTGTCCAAATGTAATGTGCCTCTTAGGACCCACAGTTCAGGAGCTGTTCGGGGAGGACATTTTTGCCTATGGGAGTGCTTCTCAAAACCTGGCCTATGGAGATTTAAAAATACCCGCTGCTTAGGCCCCACCCCCAGAGAATCTGTTCTTTCAAAAGGTCCCCAAGTGATTACACTGTGATTCACTTGATTTTACCATCGATCACTCTGATTTACAATCATCAGTTCATACGTTTGTCTGCCAGGTGGAAGCATCCAGAGGACAAGAGCTGTGCTATTCTTGGCTGTGTCTCCAGTGCTTAGGACATTACCTGGCTCTTAGGCAGATGCACCATAAATTACAATTGATCTAAATCAGCACTTCTAATCTCGGCTGCATGTGAGAATCACTTGGGGAGCTTTAAAAATATTAAGGTCCCATGTGGCTTATGTATCAGAACTTTTAAAAGCTCCTCACGATTTCAAAGTTGAGATACAGACTGAACTTGTGTTGTTATTGATCTTAATCAGTCAATCAAACAAACAATTAGCATTATCCATAGCAATTCAAAGCTCTAGTCCCAGCTCTTGTGCTAATTAATTGTGTGACTTTGGGCAAGTTATTTAACCTTTTAGGTTTCTGTTAACTTACTTTCAAAATATAGGAGTAGGGCTAGAGTATTTTTAAAGAGATTAATAAGCCTATAATTTGTTACTCTATGTATCACCATCTAGGAATAATATTTTTTTACATTTAAGTGTTTTTTCCTTTAATTCTCCAAAATTTCAGAAATTTTCCTATTTTTGATAGGAAAATTTATTTAAAATATATCACATATTCATCACTTTTTAAACAGAAAACTGAATAAAATTTGAGGTTTTTTTTGATGTCTCAGGATAATTAATATACAATTCCCTATTGCACTGCCTTCTTTTACAGTATTACGGTATACAGCTTATTTGCCCCAATGCTAAGTGATTCCAGACTGCTATAATTTCTAATTCCCATGTGTAACTTCATATATTTTTCTAACTACCACATTGGTAATTGGTACTTCATACTGCTCCATTACATGCTCCCTCTTTTAGTCTCACAGCTTTCAACTTTCTGACTGTAAAGTGGCATGGGCTGGAAGAGACACCTATGTCTTAAGTAGTACCAGTGACAGAACCAGTTCAATCACTGTACTAAAGTAATAAATGTCCAAATATTTTGAACCATATCTCCTGTATACTTCAGTATACTCATCTGCTAAATGGGGATAGTAACAATATGAATATCAAGGGTTATAAGATATTGCTTCTAACATGCTAGCACTAAACACCAACACATGCTAGCAACAATAATCAATAATCACATCTAATGCTTATTAAATGATTTGTATGTTAGAGGTTCTGTGCTAGGCATTTTATATAGATCAACTCACTTAATCCCCACACTGGGATATTGTCTCCCATTATTCCGCTTTACCTTCTAGGAAACTAAGATCAGAGAGGGGAAGTAACTTTCCCCAGGCTACAAACCTTGGTTCCTCAAGGTTTCACATGTAGTTGGCTGTTACATGTGGGGAAGGTGATTTTCCCACCACTCTGTGTTGAGTCAGGGTTTGGCATGGATGGAGGACCCTCCTGGATCTTTTATTTTCTTCAGGGCTGACTGCTCTTTTTCCACCTGGGCCTCTCTAAGCATGTGGTAAATAATATCCACAGTAATGTTCCAGTTGCCCCTTAGCAATTCAGAATTGTCAGTTGACAGTGAAATGCTTGAGGAAGGTTCTCTGTTTAGTTATCTTTAACCTCAGGAACTAGAAAATTGTCCAGTTTATATAAAATGCTCTGAGTGGGATGAAACGTCAAGGCACAGTCAGTTTCCACATTCCCCCCCCCCCCCCACCTATGTTCTAAAAAATTTCTCCAAATCTCTTCCATTCTTGGCATTATAAGAAGTTGAGGCATATTGAAATCATGGAAGACATTGTTGGTCAGGAAACAATGTCATTCACAGTTTCCACTGTGGGAATCCACCTGCTGCTCCTATAAGACAGTTGACAATTCTGGGAATAGGGGAATGCCTCAAACAGGTATTTTCTAGGCTTTGGCCTTGATACTTTGGCCGGGAAGGAAAAAGAAGAGAGAGAGGCACAATTAAGAACACAACTATTGAAGTCACTGTTCAAGAATGTATCATATTTTAGAATTGCTATGTAAAATGCAACATGAGCACTTGTATAGTGTAACATAGTTCACAGCTGGACTTGAATGACAGCAAGATATGGCTAACTATTTTAGGGTGAAATGACCTCTTGGTATATCAGTCCAGAGCCTGGAATGATGATAATATTCTCTACCTGTCTTTTCAGTTGGAAGGACATCTGCTCCCTATAGAGAATTGTGATTAGGGGATCAAGCAGGCAACACAAGGAGTGATATGGTCAGTTATTCATTCACCTCTCCTCATCTCCCCTCCTTTTTTCTCCAACCCCCTCTCTTGTTCTTCCTCTTTCCATTTCTTCCTTTTACTCACTCCCCTCCAGTAATTAAATGCAAAAGCTACTTGAGTGCAATGACAGTTTACAAATTTAAACCCACAGAAGTCAGGAACTGTAGAACTGAAAGTCTATAGGGGATGTTAACTTTGCCACTTTCATATCATTATAGTAAGCTATTTATTTAATGCTTAATTTATAATCACAAATACCATTGGAGATTCATACGGATGATATTATAGAATTGTACGCATGAAGCCTATATGCTTTTATTAACAATATCACCCCAATAAATTCAATAAAAATCTATAATAATAAAAGCATAATATGCTAATTAGACTGGACAGCCGAAAGCCCTTCCAGACATCATTCCTGACGTCCTTCTGGATGAAGCTGCTGTAATGGGGGCCAAGGCAGAGGTGGTTAGAGGTAATCAGGCAGGCAGGCAAAGGGGTTGTAGGGGTGTCGAACTCAATCAGAGAAGGGGCCAAAATCTAAAATCCAGCCTAAATCGCGGGCCGAATGGTTTACTGAACAGTCATAAACTGACAATGTCATAAACTGACAGCGGAGTGCAGTGATGACAGCGCGGTGCGGGCCACATTGCAAGGCCTGGCGGGCTGGATTTGGCCCGCGGGCCTTGTGTTTGACACATGTGGGTTAGGGAGTACCAAGCAGGCAGGTGAGCGGTTAAGGGCAATCGGGAAGGCAGGCTGGCAGGCAAGCATTTAAGGGTTATCAGACAGGCAGGCGAGTGATTAGGAGCCAGCGGTCCTGGATTGTGAAAAGGATGTCTGACTGCTGGTTTAGGTTAATCTGGGATGGGCCTATGCTAGCCATCGGAAACCCCCTGAGGGGTCCCAGATTGAGAGAGGGTATAGGCTGGGCTAAGCAGATCCCCCAATGCATGATTTTGTGCACTGGGCCTCCAGTAAAATAAATAAATATATACTAAAGGCAGGAGAGTTTCCCTATGCACACCAGAGGGATAGAAAGCCCTGTAAGAAGCAGCCTTTCACTTCACAGGGCATCTTGAAATGCTTCCTCAACAGCTCCAGTTACTGCCAGGAAGCACCCTACTCTTCAGAATGAGGGCAGATTGTCTGAATTCAGCCTGATTCAAAGGTCCCAAAGCACCAGATTTACACACCAAAAATTCATTTCTGACTATGGGGGGTTTAAATGATTTTATTTTATGCCTCACAATCTGTTTGTAAATCTGTTCCCACATAGTTTACATTTACCTATTAGTCACTGAAGTTGAGAACTCTTATATGGCACATTAAAGATAATAATGAGGGATTAAACTCCATTACAATGACCAACTTTGATGAAAATGTAAATTGAGGTTGTCTGATCAAGTATACTAGATTTATTGTCCAAGACCAAATTGGTATCTGAGTCAGGTTAAAGTTATTTGAGTCTTTGTCGGATCGGCGGTTGCTAAATGCTAGTCATGGGTAGGCCAAGGAGGAAAGATTGGTCTACAGACTTATTTTGGAACTCATTCCTACAAAATGTAGAAGCCTTGTGTTGTCAGATTGAACTTTATATGTTTTTTCTTACTACCAAGTTGTTAACTGGTGTTTCATACCTGCTTCATTGTGCATTCTCTTAACTTTCAACTTGCTGACATGACGGCATGGGGTTGTGTCCTCACAGAACTAATGGGCAGGTATAGAGTCAGCAAGACCTGTGTGGAAACTTATTATTGACTGTTCATTAAGTGCACGATGTTAGGATAGCTCAGGATTCAAGATCTCATTTGTAAAATGGGAAGATAATAGCTAACATGGATTGTTATAAGGATTAAACAAAATCATGTTTGTGTGTCTGAGATGGGATTTGGAACAGTCTAGGCACTTAATAAATATTCAAGCCCCAACTTGCCCCTGCTTTCCCTAGGCAGGAAGAAGCTCAGGTATGCTGTGACAGAGAGAACTGGGAGTAGGAGACAATTTTCAGTACTCAGAATCCTTAGTGCAGCTCCATATGGAGCCTGCAGCTAGCTAATGAAGCCTGATTTCTTGGGCATTTGCCTCTTATGGCTGACTGACTTGGTAACTAAATTATTCAAAGATTTTTATAATATGTTTGAATTTCTTATATTCATTCAGTGGCTAATGATTCCTAGCCAGGCCAGGAGCCTCAGATGAGAAAAACAAAACAAAACAGTTCTGTTCAAAAAAGGTTATATATACATACATACACACACACACACACACACACACACACACACACACACACATATATATATATATATATATATATATATATATATATATATATATAAATTCAATAAAATGATTATTATATCCTGATGGATCTCTGCAATAGTTTGGGATGTATTGAAACTGGACGACTAGATAGTGACAGTAAATCTAGACAGACAGCCTGGGAGAGAAGTTCCTTTATTAATCTATTTTTGTAGGAATTCCAAGAGCTGATGATCACGAAAGCGGTGGAAGTGCAATTTCTGAGTATTACAGTCTGCAGGGGGCAAAGTTATGCTGGCCATTTTTAAACCAGAAAGCAAAGTCTGAACTTTTCCCACTTTTCTAACCTCCCTCTCCTGCTATTACTTTATATTTCTATTGAGGTGAAAATGCCATCTTATAAGATGTCATATCAATTTAAAATGTTTCTGTTATAAACACTCATCACTTGTGGCAAGCTATGGACTCGCTGTCACCAAGAGGTGCTTCTTAGATGCCTCTAACATGTCATATGTCTGTTGTTAAATATAAATATGTGTGAGCTATTCCCGTGGTTCTCTCCAGAGGGACATCTATCTGTGCAACTGAAAAATGACCCTACTTGAAATAATTGCTGGATTCACAATAAAAAAATTCAGTGAGGAGAAATTGTTGCTAACTTTGTATAGGTAACATTTTTCTATTTTAATTAGAAGGAATCATAAATTGGATATGCTATCAAGAAGGAAGCTTTTCCCTTCTCTATCCCAGTAGGTTTCTCCTCTCTAACAGAAATGTTGCGATGTGAAATGAAACTCCCAAAGTTTAACAAAAAGTTCACCTTTTAAATTTTGGCATGTCCTCAAACCAAAAAGAGCTATTGTTTTTTTCTTTTGTGGGCTACTTGGTCAAATAGGAAAATATCTGACTATAGGTACCCTCCTGTTTATAGGAAGGATGTGGGAAAGTAAGTGCCCAGACTGAGGTGGTATACATAGCTGATCATTAATAGGAATCAATAGCTTTACCGCTATAATTCAGGTGCCTTGTTTGCAAAACTTTTATCTGTGAGCCATTTCTCTCCAACATGTTGCTTTCCCCCACATCCACCCTATTCTCTGAAGATGGTTAGTTTCTTGGAAATTGTTTTAAAAATTTATGTATTTATTCTGTCTGCTCTCAGTGATATTATCTGTTAAGAGCTGTAGTGTTTTCCAGATTGTTGTTCTTTCCCAGGAAGTAGTGTATTTTGAGACGACTTCATCTTAAGAGAATGTAAAGAGAAACATGTGTGCCAGCTTAGGGATTCCCATCTGGTGAGACATGGACTTTGACAGTGAGAAGCTATGGAAAGAGTCCAAAGGTTTGTAAAATTGAATATTTCTGTCCTTGTTTTTTAATTTATATATGTGATTATTCTGAAGAATATACAAATTTATTTAAGGCTATTGCTTACTTTTTTTTAAATCCTCACTTGAGGACATGTTTTTATTGATGAGAGAGAGAGAGAGAAAAAAAAAACATCGATGTGATCAATAAACATTGATTGGTTGCCTTCCATTTCTTCTCCAATTGGGAATTGAACCTGTAATCTAGGTATGTGCCCTGACAGGGAATCAAACCTTCAACCTTTTGGTATACAGGGCGGATGTTCTAACCAACTGAGGACATTATTGCTGAATTCTAATTTGCTTTTACCAGTTTAAGTTTTCCAGTCACTGGTTACTAAATATACACCTATTACATGCATTTTTAAAAAGTAAAAATGAAGCCCTCATGTTTGAAATATTGCGGAGCTCCTACCCTAGAATGGAAAAAAGTGGAAATAATCATGTTTAGAAAAGCCATCAGTAAATCAGAAGAGAGAAAAGAGGTTTGTATGAAGACTAATGAACTGAAACAGGAACATTGGAGAACCAGACTCATGAAATGAGAATAACAAAAACTGGCTTGTAAACTGATTCAAAAAAGTTTTAGTTATCTACTACTGTGTAACAAATTAACATGGTACTGAGTTGCTTTAAGCAACAATTCTGTGAGGTGACTGGGCAGAGCATGGCTGTTCTGCTCATGTGATGCTTTCTGGGCTACACTCCTTTGAACACTTAACTGTGCTAAACATCTCAGATGGCTTCCTCTCACATGACTGACACTTTGGCAGAACAGCTGAACCGTTTGGCCTCTCTTCTCTATTATATCAGAGCTTCTTCCTCTGCATATACTCCAGTAGGGTAACCAGACTTCCTACATAGATGCTCAAAGTTTCCAAAAACAAAAGTGAATGCTTCCAGATCTTCTCAAGTTTTACTGGGTAGATCTAGAATTGGCATAGTAGCACTCCTGATTGTTTAAAGCAAGCCACAATCCAATCCAGATTCATTGTATCAATAAGAGAGAACTGTATGAAGGAGAGTAATGCCTGGAGGCAAGGTTCGTTAGGAACCAGTTTGAAGAGTAGATACCATGCCCAGTATGGTCAAAGCAAAAGAACATTCTTGCTGAACTTACAGCCACTGTACACTTTCAAATATCTGGTAGGGGCTAGACTTTTTACCTTAACTTGCTGCTACTAGTAATCTGGTTCTGCTACTAATATTTTATAATAGTCACAGCATTTTCACATCATTCCTTCGAGGAGCTTTGAGTAAGCCAGTAAACATGCCCTCGACTTACCTGTCAGGGAGCAGGGGAAGGGCTTGCGTCTTTCTTGATGGACTCTGTTGTGGAAGGCAGAGGGACCATAGGTCCTGGCTTGCTTGGAACAGCCCTGGTTTATGTTGATTCTTGCAGCATGATTGTTAATAGCACCCCTTTAATTCATAATACTTGTTCAATGTGGATAATACATTGTCTGGTCATTCTGTTGCCAAAATCCACAATGGAGGATTCTCCAAAATAAGGAAGGGGATTCAAGTTGTAGGTGACCAAAAAATAAAAACAAACGAACAAACAAACTGTGTATTCATAACCTAAAAAGACAAATGCATCTACCTAAAAATGCACCTAACTCTTCCTTGTAGCACTAGTAGTATAGCCTACTCTCAAATATATGGCCCTGAATTTTGTCAATAGCTTCATCCTGCTCCAAACTTAGAATCTCTAGTGGTCATCCATACTTCTCTTAGTTCTGTCCCGATCCTGTTTCCATTTTCCATAATCTAATGAATAAACTGTAAAGTTAACTATTTCTAACACAGACTTCATATAATAATTAGGGGAAAGGAAGAGGAAAGAAAAAAATAGTTAAAAAGTATAATTATGAATATGACAAAATGAAGAGGAAGAAAGATATATTAGAGGCTATACTTCTTATATGTGCACCTGATAAATTACCCTGAGTTTTCAATCCTGAGTTATGAATATTTTTTGACTGTCCTTTCTTTTTTACCTCCTTCCCTTGAGATTCAAAGACTGAGACAAGATTGGTGGAGCCTACACAATGAGCAAACGCCTGACTTGTCACAGGGAGGGGTATACTGGCCTCTCTTTCTCTCCAAAAAGTTTGGCATAAGACTCACACAATAGTGGGTGGTCCCAGATAAACATGTGCTCACCCCCTTTTATCTAACACTTTATTGAAAGTTCAAAAAAAGAAAATTGGTAGGTAGGGTGAGGGATTGGCTCTAGGGAAATTGCAGGCCACAAGAATATTAGCTAAGGTCTGGGGCTACCATCTTGGAATAATCTAAGACAAGAGGCATATGCAGCCAGAGGAGCATCTTGGCAAGATGAGCAGTGTGGGAGGAGGACAGGTTGGGGAAACAGAGGCAGGGACTGTTCTGAGGGGTCTGGATTTGGCAGAGTATATAAGGTGCTATAGAATTTAGGATGCTATAGAATTTAAAGAGTGCTATGAATTTAGCAGATGCTATAAAATTAAGAGATAGGGAAGGCATAGAATCAGGTATATCTCTCAATCAGGTGGATAAGTGACTAGCTATGCCCAGCTGAAGGCAAGCTGGGAGGATGGTCTGGGTCTAAAATAATGGAGGAAACATGGGTCAGATTCTTACAAAGAGTTAAGAAATGATCTTAACAGTTAGTAGATGTCTTTGTGTTGAATCATGAGACTAAGTCTTCATCTGAGCCTGCCTCAGACTGGATGCGTGACCATATATAGTGCTCATTTCTTAATTCATGAACTAAGGGATTTTATTAGTGAGTCCTAACATGGAGTGTCCAAATTCCAAGAGCTCCTTAACATAGAAATGGGGGGTGGTGTGTGTGTATGTGGGGATATTTATGCAGAAGTCAGTTTGTTATATACATATGACTTTATAGATTAAAAAGGTTAATTCTTGCACATAAACATTAAACTTCAAATGTGATGATGAATGATGTAGGGGAAGTGTGGAGTGAACCTAGCTATTCCTGGATAACACCTATGTGACTAGTGAAAGAAGACAGTTTCTGTTATAAAAATTAAAAGTCCAAAGTATCAAAGGAGAACATTCCATGCTACTTTTACCTGGGTTTTGAATCTTTTCTGTTCATGTCTTTTTCCTTGCTTTATATGTGCATTTTAAACATTTTGGATCAGCTGTAACCAGTACTTCCCGTTTCATGTGTCAGGGCGGTAATGAGTGCCTGTTTCATACTCCACCGCCCAAACTGTGGACTTTCTGCTCAGAGGGACAAGCAAGCATAATGATATCCATCTGGGAGGGAGCTTAAAATAGTGTCCATGCGTCATTTTGCAGTTAGGAATCCAGATATGGCTAATGGGGTGTTATCAATCAGGAGATAAAATTAAGATCCTACGTTAGGAATGCTCCTGCCAGAAAGAGTGGATTTTGTAACAGCTGTTTTCTATTAGAAGCTATTGTGTCCTTTAACAGCAAATTACATAGATCAGAAACATTTATAGGGTTAACAGTTTCCCCAATGAGGTTGTAAATGAGCCCGTTGTCCTCTGAACAAAGATATTGCAGGAAGGAGAGGAAGCTCTGAGCAAAGTGTTGGTGGACTTAATAGGGCAGTTTTCTGCTCCCCCTTGGAGACTAAATCGCTTTCTCAGAAGGGAATAAATATATTTTTGTGATCCTAGTGTAGGGAAGTGACCTTTTGAACTGTGAAAGAGAAGATATTAAAGCTCTTACCTGGCTAGTGTCTACTAACAACTAGCATTTGATTGATTCCAGAATTCATTAAACCTTAAAGGGGAAAATTAGCTGGTGGGGGAGGGTCGGGGAAGAGAGAGAGGAAGCTCTGTACCCAGCAAGCACCAAGGGTCTCAGCTCCAAATGAAGATAAGTTGTTTGAAATGAACAGTTAGGAAATAGTCAGTGCATTCTCCTGCTTATTGAGGCTCAGTAAATTAAACTTAGTACGCTCAAAGGCTGGCTCCGTACTGATGTTCTTGCTTTACGAAAAATAACGTGCTTGCTCCCCCCCTCTTTTTTCAGTCTCTAACAGATGACAATAATAATGAGAACTAAAATCACTCAAGTCAGCATATAAAAGGAAACTGTGTATTAAAAAAAAAAGACATCTTTAGGTGCCATCTGCTGAGGTACAATAATGTTTTGTAACAGGTTTTGGAAGACACATTAAAAGGCTTCATCTGTGCTTGTCCTTTCCAGTTAGTCGAGATATAGATATGTCTCCTGTCTGATGTGGATTCTTGAATCATGTAATTATTTCTAATCTATCTCTAAAATTAAGCGTCTCAAATACAATTTTAATTGGGATTTCATTAGGTGCTTATTATACCATGTGTCAAATGATAGTTGATTATTCTGAGCAAGGACATAGAATCTGAAAATGATAGTGGGAGAATGATGGGTATCTCTGAAAGCTGATGGTGCTCAATAAATATGTCTTAAAAATAATCAGTTGATATATAATTAACATAAGTAATCGCTGCAATTACACTCTATTTATGGAACCCCCACTGTGTTGTTTCCCAACCTAAGCTTAAACATGATTGTTGTTCTTTTGCTCCAATAAAATTAATGTAATGAGAAGAAAAACAGAATAAATATAGGTCTGGAAACAGAGAGAGGAAAACATTTTCCCTTTATTGGAGAGGGTGGCATGAAGAGAAAAAATGAATTAAAAAAAAGGTGCATGAGGCTTTAAAAAAAAATTCCTCTTTACTTAAATGAATTAGGCACATTCAATGAACAGTAATAGGACTAATAAATGGGCTGAAAGTAAGTGAATCTGGATGTCGGAGAAACAAAGAGATTGCTGATCTGAAAGACTGGACACTGAGAAACCAGGCTGGTCACATATTCCTTCACCATGTGGTTGCTGTTTTAATTTGCCTCAGTTCTTCTTCTTCTTTTAAAAAAAATATATATTTTATTGATTTTTTACAGAGAGGAAGAGAGAGGGATAGAGAGCTAGAAACATCGATGAGAGAGAAACATCGACCAGCCACCTCCTGCACACCCCCCACGGGGGATGTGCCTGCAACCAGTGTACATGCCCTTGACCGGAATCTAACTTGGGACCATTTAGTCCACAGACCAATGCTCTATCCACTGAGCCAAACCGGTTTCGTTTATGTCCTCAGTTCTTAAGGTGGTGGCTATACTTTAAAAAATTTTAATATTACACTATTAAGATTGGGTCAAGCATGTCTTGAGTGACAATGAATGTACATGGTTCATAGAAGGGTGATGGAAAAACAAGTGAAAGGTGGTGGGAGGGGAGGATCAACAGATGAATAAATGTATTCTCTTGTCAAAATAAGCATTCCTGACTTCTGCTTCTGGACAAGATGGGCCAGCAGGTATTGGATTTATTCTCCTACCTGAGTCAATTTGAAAAAAATAACAGACAAAATATATGGGGAAAAAAAAAAAGGTTCCAGGGCACTGAACATCAAGCAATAAAAGACAATTTCCTGAGATATGGAAAGCAGATGAGATGGGCCATCTGATTGTTCAGTTTATGCCTGGAGAGTCTCCAGGTTGTGGCACAGTGAAGGAAAACCCAGGTGGAGCTGGGTAATCTTTCTGAGTTAAGTAGACAAGCTGGGACTCTGGGGAGAGCATGACAGCTAGAGTTTTCAGGGCAGGGTACTGAGAGGGAATTTCTGTATAGAGAAAGAACTTTAGAAATCTGGAGGTCTCCTATGAGGGTTCAGCTGAGTAATTATTAATACAAGTTATTGAGGAAACATTCTGAGACCATGGAAATCACTATCTGAAAGAATTAGAAGGAATAATCACCAGCACACACATAGGGCTGGGAATAGCTCTTGTTCTTGCCAACTGGAATAGTTCCTGTTATTATTCACTCTAGAAAAGGTGAGAATATCAGGCTGTCAAATAAAGTATTTGGAAAGTCATTGACATGGTAATGTGGCAAATTTAGCTGTAGACTAAACATTGCTCTGTTCCCAACTAACAAAGCTTAAAAGAAAGACTCAAGAGAATTATGGCTTAGTTCAGACTGCTATAACAAAAATACTGTAGACTGGGTGACTGAAACAACTAATATATATTTCTCACAGTTCTGGAAGCTTGGAAGTTCAAGATTAATGTGCATTCATATTCAGTGTCTGGTGAGAGCCATCTTTTTGTCTTCTCCCTGTCTTCTCATATAGCAAAGTGAGAGAGCTCTCTGGGGGCTCTTTTATAAGGGCACTAATCCCATTCATGGGGCTTCACCCTCATGACCCAATTACCTCCAAAAGACTTCATCTCCTCCTACACTGAGGGCTTAGAATTTCAACATATAAATTCTGACAGATACACATTTAGTCTATAACATATCCTCTGTTTTCATCAACTTAACTATGTCCCAGAACAAGACTTAAGAATATGCATAGGGATATGAAAATATCTAGTGCTTAACAAGTTAAAATTCACAATTTTTGGCACCCAATTTAAAATTATTAATCATTCAAAGAAGTAGGAAAATTGACCCATAATAAACAGAAAAATCCATTGAGGAGCCTAATTTTCCTTTAGATTGTGAGGAGAGAGGCAAATTCTCTTTCTGAAAAACAACTATAAAAATGGACAATATTGTCAGAAACAAATATTTCAAGGCTCTTGAAATTACTCAAAGGCAAAAAAACAAGTTGAGAAGCAATTATTTATGAAAAATTCCTGAGTATCAGGTAAGAGTATTGGGAGTTAATTGCATTCCTACCTACATTTGCTTCATCCTTCCCATTTTGGTTGATATGGTAGTTCTACTCTGTGGGATATCCCATGAAAGCCATCAGCATTACTGCCAGAAGAGACTCACTTGATGTTGTGTAAAAGATGAAAACTTGACTCACAGCATTCTCAGTAAAAGTAATTTTTTGGGGGGAGTAAACAATTGAGGAGGGCTAGCAACTGCTTGTTTGAGTTGTAGTCTTATTTGGGAATAGCAACAGACTGATGGACCAACCAGAAATTAAACAGAGAGTTCCTAGATATGAGACAGCTATAGAGAGGGTTGATAATATCTCTATACATCCCTGGCGGTCTTTATTGTGCATGCACATGGGAGACCAAACAGAGTATAATCTATCCTAAGATCCCTGGATAATTGAGAGACCACTAAACTATGCAGAGTATGTGAAAGCAATCCCAGTAGAAAATAAATGCTGGTTCAGGACAGAAAGCTCTTGAACTTTGAATGAACCCACAGACTATTAAGCTATTCAGACCACAGGGAGGACTTCAAGGAAGCCAAGATTAAAAATAAAACAATATTTTGAAATTGCTGAGAAGACACATCAGGGGCTACACATGGCAAGGGAAACCAACTCCATGAATTTATCAAAGGTAAGTTTCTAAAACAAACAGAAAAATCCAGCAATAACAATAACTCTCAAGGAAAATATCAGAATCTAGAATTACTATTATGCATTATCTAAAATGTTTAGTTTTCAACAAAAATAATAAAACATTCAAAGAAACCAGAAAGAGTGACCCATGCTCAAGGGAAAAAAAGCAGTCAACAAAAACTGAGTGGGTCCAGGTGTTAGATTTAGCAGATAGAGGTTTTAAAGCAACTGTTACAAATACATTCAAAGAGTTAAAGGAGCAATGCTTAAAATTAAAAGGAAAGTAGAATGACAATAATTTAGTAATTAGAGAATCAATAAAGAGATACAAGCATATAAAAGAACTACACAGAAATGTTGGAGATGAAAAATATAGTAACTGAAAAAAGTTCACTAGAGAGGCTCAGCAGAAGATTTGAGAAGAATTAGTGAACTTCAAGTAGATAAGTAATAATTATCAAAACTGAAGAACAGAGAGAACAACGATTGAAGAAAAAGGAATAGAACTTCAGAGACCTGTGAGTCAATAGCAAATTCACCAACATAAATATGATGGGATTCTCAGAGGGAGAAAAGAGAAAGAAAAAGGGATAGAAGAATATTCTTAAAAATAATGTCAAAACATAAATAATTTGATTAAATAAAAATGTTACTCTAGAGATCCAAGAAGCTCAACAAATACTGAATAACATAAGCATAAAGAGATAATAACTAGTCATATCTTAGTTAAACTGAAAGACAAAGACAGAGAATATCTTGAAAATAGGAAGAACAAAAAGACTCATCAAGTGCAAGGGACCCTCTGCCCCCCAAAAATTAACAACTGACTTCTCATCAGATATAATAAAGGTAAGAAGGCAGTGAAATGATACATTCAAATGCTGAAAGAAAGAAAAATAACTGTCAACCAAGAATTCTATATCTAATAAAACTATCCTTCATAAATGAAAGTGGAAAAAACATTCTTAAATAAATAAAGTCGGAAAGAATTTATTACTAACAGACTTGCCTTATAAGAAATACTAAAGGAAGTTCTTTATACGAAAAGGAATGCCATTAGATGTTAACTAAAATCCACAAGAATGAATAAAGAGCACTACAAATACATAAATGGTTAAATATATGAATACATTTAAAAGACTGTGTAAATATTTTTCTTCTTTTTAATTCTTTAAAAGGTATTATAACATATAGAACAGTAATTATAACAGTACTAGAGGCCCGGTGCATGAAATTCGTGCATTAAGGGGGTGGTACCTCAGCCTGGATTAGGAGAGGGTGCAGGACAGGCTGAGGGACTCCACCGGTGCACAATCGGGGCTGGGAAGGGACATGGGAGGTTGGCCAACCAAGAAGGGACTGTGGGAGGGCTCCAGGGCATGTCCGGCCCATCTCGTTCAGTTCTGGTCAGCTAGACCACAGCAGCAAGCTAACCTACAGGTCAGAACCCCCCTGGTGGTCAGTGCACATCACAGTGAGCAGTTGAGCAGCCTTAGCATGTCATTAACATATTACACTTTGATTGGTTGAACGGCCTAACCAGCTGATCAGACACTTAGCATATTAGGCTTTTATTACATAGGATTGTTGGGTTTGTAACATATATAGATATAATATATATCATAGCAATAACACAAAAGGAGCAAAATTTCTATGTTTTACTAGAATTAAGGTAATATTATTAATTTGAAATAGATTGTGATGAGTTAAGATGCATATTATAATTCCTAGATAAATCACTAGAGAAAGAACTAAAAAATATGGTAAAAATATCAACTGAGGTACTTCTGCTTCTGCAAAAGATAAACAGGAACCAGGTTTACCTTTATTTACCTAAAATAACCAAGAAAAATACACCCACCCAAAAATGTATGCAACAGTGGTTTTCAAGACACTACACATCAAGGAGGAATAACAAGGGAGCATGAGAACACTTTTGAGGGTAATGACTATATTTATTCTGATGGTGGCAATGGTTTCACTTGTGTGTACAAATAGCAAACCTTACACTTTAAATCTATACAATATATTTTATGTAAATATCCAAATAAAAGCGTCAAAAGCATTTCTTTAAACCATGAATCTATAAACTTAAAACACTTATGCACAAAAATGCACAGTATACACACAATTTTGGGGGAAGGGTTATAAAGTAACTCATGTTAACTTGGAATCTCCTTATGGAATACATGTCCATAATTTGAAATAATTTAAAAATATTTGGAAAATGGATAATTTCAAAGATGCAAAGAGCAGTTAGAGTATATATCCTGGTAACTTTAGCCTTTAAATCTAGGAATATGATGAAAAATATCATCCTATCTAATAAAAGAGTAATATGCAAATTGACCATCACTCCAACATATAAGATGGCTGCCCCCATGTGGACACAGGATGGCCATCACAAGATGGCCAGCAGGGGAGGGCAGTTGGAGGGACTAGGCCTGCAGAGGAGGCAGTTAGGGGTTACCAGGTCTGCAGGGGAGGGCAGTTAGGGGCAATCAGGCTGGCAGGGGAACAGTTAGGCATCAATCAGGCTAGCAGGGGGTGATTAGGGGATGATCAGGCTGGCATGCAGAATCAGTTAGGGACAATCAGGGAGACAGGCAGGCGAGCAATTGGGAGCCCTTGAGGGGTCCCAGACTGGAGAGCTGCAGGCTGGGCTGCGGGACACAACCCCCTGTGCACAAATTTCATGCACCAGGCCTCTAGTAAAATGTAATTTTTAAAAATATAGTATATAACAATTGGCTATATTAAAAAGTGAACTCTCTCAGACTCGTGTAATTTTCTTTTACAATATATTTCCCTTCCCTCTTGTTCAAGATTGGGGAATAGGTTAAAGAGGATTGGAATACAAAGAATCTTCATGGCATAGTAACTAATTATGATTCTGGAAGTTAAAGAAAAGTCAAAAGGTTTCTGAGCTCTCTATCTTAGATGGCTGGGTAGGTGTGTTGTGATGGAGTGAGATAGGGATTATCAGAGCAGCAATAAATTTGAGAGAGGAAACAGATGATTTTGGTCTTAAGAAGAAGAGGGAATTTTATTTTATATTATGTATTTGAGAAATATATAGGCATCAGTTTCTTAGATCTTTCTCCTGAAGCTGTTCATTTATTTGAAATGACTTTATGCATAAAAGGGTGTTTTACCTGATCCGAAAAATGGTGGTTCTCTTCTATAGCAGTAATGGAGATTGAACTCCAGGATGAGCTCTCTGAAAGCTCTAGTAAACAGTGAATCAGCATATATTTATTGAGAGTTCTCTATGCCAGAAATAGTGTCAGCTTCAGAATAATGAGCAAGACAGACCATGTTGCTACATTCATGAGCTCTTTTCCTGGGGAGTTGGAAATTGCAGAGGCCTTATTCTGAAAGTCAAAATGGAGCATTTCAGTTCTCCTATTTGCAGTCATTGCTAGAGATGTAGACAAGCGATTTGGGGCAAGATCCAGGAATATAAAATTGAGATACTTTATGTGGTCAGGGATCTAACTCACTGAGACATACGACAGCTCTGATTCTGCTTCACTCAGCCTCACACCTTGCTCCATTAAACTCAGGGATATGCCTATATTTCCTAATTTCAGAAGGTAAGGGAGAGTATATGGAAGTTCTGGGTACATGAGCCTTTTCTTTAGAATCAAATTATGGCATAAGTGTTACTACAAAACCAAGCTACAGTTATAGCAATTCCAGTGACAGTTCGTTGAAAGGCAGAATAAATGTGGTACTCTCTTGCTCTTTGTAGTAAGATTCCTTCCACATGGCTGAATTGATATTTGTTTGGTGTGCATGGCATACATGCTAGAAAAACAGTTTGAATTTGTGAGCCACTCGGTTCTAAATTGGCTTTTTTTTTTTTTTCTGAGACCTTCTTGAATTTCATTCATTAAACATTCACCCAAGCTTCTTATTCTGAGGAAAGAAAGGTGGTGTCATTATTTTAAATAATGTAACACTCTTTGCTCCCCTGGTAGATTTAATAGCACTCGGGCAATCATTACATCATTGCTTTTACACATTTTTGATTCAATAATTTAAACTATTAATTTGCTTTAAATAGGTTTCATCTAACATTTAAATTAGATAAAACAGGTTTTGTTTATTTATTAAGTGCTAACTAATTATTTCAAACATGTTTTGGTTGCTTTAAGAATGATATACAATTGCCAAAAGTCAGTCAGCCCATTCTAAATGTTGAAATATTTATATTAGCTTTGAATTTATTGATGCTTTTTAAAGTTATCCTGAATTTAAATACATTTAAATAAATGAAAGTTTTGTGGCAGATTTTGAATACTTTAAAACTCCAATGTTATTTGGCGGCATTGAGAAGGTCATATATTGTAGATGTATACCACTCAGAGTTGTAGTATAAGTTTTGAGGTTTAGGTCACAAGTTCATGCCAAGATTAACTTCATCATGACCAATGCTATTACCATCTAAGACCTACTTGCTGGTATTTGAAATGATTTGATAGTCTCAAAGTAACCTTTTTAAACCATATATTTCTTACCATTTTCCTCCCAATAAAATAGGTCTGAAAATGTTAGAGTGACTTTTTTCTTTTATGTTTAAAAATCACAACTGTAACTTGGAGAAAGTTAGGATAAATGTTTATTTGCACTTACTTCAGAAAGAATTTTAAATAGTACAATGACTTACGTCCAACTTTTAAAGTTTGGTGGGTTTCATTGTCGGTTTTTTTTCATTTATTTTTGGTTAGAGGAGACTATGTCAATAAAAATCTATATTTAAAGAAAGGAAATACATAAAAAATTACTTCAGAAAAATGTTATGTTTTTATTCTATTCTCTTTGGCATTTAGGGTCTAAGGGTGTGTAAGTATGCCCCAGAAACCAGATGTGTGGCCTTTTAAGTGTTAGCCATTATTTAAACCAGAGTTGGCACCTGAAGAGTTTGGGACTTAACTCATTATTGATAGGGGGAAAAAGTCTTGTATTCACCAAGGAGGGCAGCCACTTATGACTGTACGAATTCTTCATTGCTGTTCAGTGTTCAAACTCTATGAGTCTATGCAGGTGATTTATACAAGGCTTTCATCTTGTATGCTATTTCATTTCTATCTGCTTAGTTTCCTAAGCCTTAATTTATTCATGGACCCTCAATCCTATTATTTAGTATTATTAAACACTTGCTTATTATGAATGATCTGATTTCAACTTTTCAGGCAATGCTGTAGGCAGTGAAACTACCCTTCACCTACAACACACATGTATGCCAAAAGCAATGTTAGTGTTTCTGCAACAAGTATTAACATTTAAAGCAGTGCTTCATTCTCCTGGAACTGTTTTGTTTTCTTCCTGCTATTATTTTTATCTCTCTCGGTGTCTAAGAAGTTTATGGCAACTTAATAGCTAAATATTGATTTGAAATCACTATGTGTTATTAAATAAATAAAAATAATAGAATACAGAATTTAAGAACTATTAACCTACACAAAACCTTTTCCCCTTCAATATACCTACATCTCTAGTATTTAAAGTCACAGCTCCCCACATTTGCATATGACATTTCATCTGGAGTTTCTCTTAAAAAAACAATGAATTGATGAAGGGGGTTCTTTAGGAAGAGGAAGAAAATAAAGATAAAAATTATGAACAACAAATACGTAACTATCAACAAGTGAATCAAAAACCAAGGGAATTAAAAAATCTGATGAACAATATTAACTGTTGTATATAATAGAATCAGAGGTATGGAAGGGGAGTGAACTGACAATTCTCAGGGAAATGGGGAGTGAGGGGTGCGGGAAGAGACTGAACATAAACTGTGCACCTATGGATGAGGACAATGGGGCGAGGGGAAAGGGCAGAGGGTGGGGTGGGAACCTGGTGGAGGGGAGCAATGAAGGGGAAAAAAATGAGGAACATTTGTAATAATATGAAAAATAAAAGATTTATTAAAAAAACAACAACAATGTTTTCTGAAGATTCTCCCATGTTAAAGCATCATTATTAATTGCATAATTTATTTGGCTCCATGTTAGGATTTTTTGTGTCTGCATTTGTTGTATATGCAGTTAAGAAATATAGATGTAAAGTAAAGCGCATGAAATACTTTATGATCAATCTCAGTCAGTTCTCAGGACTTGAAACCCACTCAGAGTATCTGTCTCCTTGCACTTTCCCAGAGTCAATTTTCTGTCTAACCTCCTTGGAAACTGTAACTTTATTCTCATAATGATTGGTTTGGTCGTTTATGCCATAATTTCTGTTATTACTTTTTCCATTTGTCTAGAGATGTAGGTCGTACATTGATCTTGGTTTTCTTGACTGTAAGTTACAGGTTTACCACTTGAGACTTGGGGGGAAAAATCAAGCTTCTTTAAATATATCCACTTCTTGGGTGTTTTATGATTCATTCACCATTGCTTCCAGTTGATATCTATCCAATTCAGCGAAACCATTCTCTTAGCCTTGCTGAGTTCAATTTTGGATTCATTGATATTATCAACTAGGAGAGATACTGGGAGAGTTGATTGTGAATGTAGTGCTTTATCTGCATGGAATTGCACCAGGCCTTCTGCAGAGTGCGATTTCTGAAAATTGTATGTGGGTATTTGGTTGATTGAGGCAAGTCAATAATATCACAAATAAGAAAAAATATAGCATGAGATATGAGAAGGCATTATGACTGCAATCCTTGTCAGTTATATTTATTACTACTGTGAAATTCACTGGTGTATTTTGAGAGAAGTTCACAGGCCTGTACTAGATGTCTCAATAATATAATGAGGAAAGAACTTTAAGTTAAGGCAGGGGTGGCTGATTACATTAGAGCAGGAGCCTGGCTGTTACTTCAGCTCCAGCCATATCAGTACTTCCTCTCTAATTAGTTCTTTATTATGTTCTCTCTTGAATAATCCTGTTGTAAGCTAACTGTTGTTGGGGACAGTTTGGGCTGTGTGGCATCTAAACTAGTCTGGTGGTGGGCAGCAGACTAAATTGTGGAAAGGTGAACATTGTGCTTTTGAAAACCATTATCTCTCACAAAACTCTATGTCTAGTGTTGACATGTCTTTTAAATTATAATCTTCTACTTCCAAATGCATTCTGGGCTCCAATGCATAGAAAAATGCCATCACAAACTCAACATAACTCCCTATATTCTTCCCTCAATCAACTTTTTCTTGATTTCCTATAAACAATATAATACTTTTTATACATACTGAGGATTAAAACTTGTCAATATGACTTATTCTTTTTCAACCACCATATATAATCTATTGAAAGTCCTAAAAATTGTCTTACAATGTTTATCCCATTGTATGGTTCACATTTCCCCTGTTATCCTTTTATTTCAAGCCCTAAATACTTCTCACATGGACCCTTTCAACAGTTAGATGAGGAATATCAACCCTCACTTGGCTATTCCCCTTCCAACTCATAATATATAAATAGGCAGATTAGTCTTTACTAAAATATGGCTATCACTCCCTTGTTCTAAAACATTTTATGACACAATTGCCCACCAAATTAAGTGTTAGTTTCCTGATCTTGCATTTTAGATGTCAAAAATAAAAATGCAACACATCCATTTAGTTATACAATATAATGCATTTCTCCCCTATATAAATCTTGTATTTCAGCTAAAAAAGACACTTTAAAAATATCTTGTATTGATTTCGTAGAAGAAGGGAGAAAGAGAGAGAAAGAGAGAGAGAGAGAGAGAGAGAGAGAGAGAGAGAGAGAGAGAGAGAAACATCAGTGTTGAAAACCACTGATTGGCTGCCACCTGCTTGCCCACCTGCTGGGGATTGAATCTACAACCTGGGCTTATATGTCCTTGATTAGAATCCATCCTGGGACCCTTCAGTCCACAGACCAACACTCTACCCACTGAGCCAAAAGAGCTAAGTCTACAAGAGACACTTTGGAGTGACTGGGACAATGATTATGTGGGAACAAAAGGAGATGTGAGAAAATAGAGGCAATGGCTAGAGTTAGAGTATAATTAAGTTCCTGTATATCACATTATCACATTTTTATTCTCACTTACTAAGTATAAGGAAATATGTGCTAGTATGTACTACGTGATAAGAGCATGTAAAGGAATATAAGAATATAAGGTGGATCCTCTGCCTATGAAAAATTTATATTTTAATGATAATTAGATCACATGAAGCATTAAATAATAAAATATTTAAATTTATAAGAAGAGATGTCCTAATGCAAAACATAATTGTTTGATGGATTTTTCAATTTTTATAATATTACAGGACATAGAGATCAGTTTAGATTGAATTAGCTTTAGAGAATAGATGGGAGTAGTTACCTGGTCTTGAAAGATACAGAGTAGTGACCAGGACCTGCCCTGTGGAGGAGGATCCAGGTATTATTAGAAAAGATATTGTACTATCTTTGTTGGATAAGTTTGGTAGTAAACTTACAAATCTTATGACATCTATGAATTGTTTCCCATCCTCTTGGAAGTGGTGTCATTGTGCAGTGCATAATCTGTACAGGCAAATACAGCAGCTGTGGAAACAGCAGTGAATAAGATACTCAAGGATTCTGCTCTCTCTGGGCTTATCTTCTGCCAAGAAGAAGAGAGTTTTTGCCAGCACAATGAACTTATAGGGCTCATAGAGTGCATTCCTAAAATCATCTTTATTTTTGTCTCCTGCAGTCTCTTTTCATGTACTTAGTGGAAATGAGCCTTCCCCTGACTTCTGCCTGAACGCTGTGGCAGTCCTATGACCTTTCTTACCATTCTCAGGTAATGAACTGTTTTAGTCATTGGAATCTCAGTTTGACTTACATCTTCTTCCCTTCCCTGTATGAAAGCCTATGGTCTGAGAAAGAGTGTGGTTATTGACCCTCTCTTTCGTTGTTTAGCTGCCGTTCTGACTCTCCAATTGTGGAGCATAACAATGGAGGGAAGGAAATGGGGTCAGATAATCCTTACTTGATTGATGCTGTTACTACACAGCTTCTCTTTGCCTGCGGCCCATTTCTCACACATCCTTTCTGCTAACAAACTCTGGGAGTTTGGACTGATCCTAACATGGTCACCTGTCCATTAGAGTAGCCAGCAGCGCCGTCTCTGATCTATTAGGTTTCTCAGATGAGAGTCAGACTCAGTTCACCCTACACTCAAAATCCAAGGGTCACATAGCAAGCTCCAACAGGTCCACTTTGAGTCTCATGTCCTAGGCTTGGGGTTTGGGAAACGGCATTCCTCCACACATGTACTCTTCTACCTGGGGGACCAGGAGAAAGGGTAATCAAAGCTTAGTTCTCAACAAAGTAATGCTCATAAAAACCCTCTTTTTCCATTCTTTCATCTCTTTATTTAGTTGATATTAATTTATTATCAAATCCCTTACTACTCAAAATGTGGTCCATGACCCAAGAGTATTAATATAACCTTGGAAATTATTAGAAATGTAGATCTTGTGCCCAGCCCAGATCTGCTTAATCAGAATTTGCATTTTAACAAGATTCCCAGGCAATTTATGTGCACATTCAAGTTTGAGGAGCACTGATCCAATTTATTTTAGCTTCTTACTTTAAAGTTTCTACTGGTAATCTACCTCATACTTCAGGTTGATATCTAATATCTTATTTTGGTACCTCAAAGGACATTTACAATTTAGGATCTTGTTACATAGAAAATAAGCAAAAAAATAAAATAAAAATAAAAATAAAAACAATCAGTTCATGATATTTTCTATGAAGAACATGTAAAAGGGTAATTGTTATGGGTTAAATTGTGAGCCCATATCCCCAACTCATATTTTGAAATCCTATTTCCACTACCTCAGAATGTAAACTTATTTGAAAATAGAATCATTGCCAATGTAATCAGATAGACTAAGATGAGCTCATTCTGGAGTAGAATGAAGCCCTGATCCAAAATGACTGGTGTCCTTATGATAAGAGGAAAAGTTGGACAAAGAAATGCACACAAGGAGTATATCATGTGGGGATGAAGGTAGAGATTGGATGCCAAAGTTTGCTAATAAACTTCCAGAAACTGGGAAAGGGATTATGAAACAGATTCTTTTCACAGCCTTTAGAAGGAACCAAAGCTGATGGCACCTTGATCTCAGACTTCCAGCCTCTAAAACTGCGAGACAATAAGTTTCTGTTGTTTAAGCCACCCATTTTGAGATAACTTGTCTTGTGAGTTAGATTTGGGAGGGGGAGCACAGGACATTATCACAATTTACAGAGGAAGGTCAGGAAACATGGAGGAGTTAAATCAAGTGTCACCCACAAGAGCAGGAGAAACAGGAGTGGAACCTGCTTCTTCTCACCCCAATTGCTCATACTAGTATTTTCTAGTAATTCATGTGCAGCCTCCTCTAGGACCTTTGTAGGCAGTGAATGCCTATTTGTCGATGTGACAACATCAAAATAGTGTCCTGCTTTGGAAAATGTAAAGTGAAGGGAAAAGGGCAGTTTCTGGTAAATGGAAGTAATTCTCAGCAGGCTGAATTTTTACCCAGTTAGCGTGAAGGAATTTTGCTCATGTAATGAGAATGAAAACATATTGAAACAAATAACCCAAGTTTTCCATTATAGTTCTAGAAGAGGGGCATTTTGCTCCTTATTTGTATTCTATGCTTAATTGTTCCTTTCTGTTGTGCTGGAGATGAAAGTGTTCTGTGGTCCTACTCTAACAGCTGTCCATTAATTTGCAAACAGGCTGGAGGAGTGACTGTGTGGTGTATAGACTGCAGGCTGGGGAGATCTGGGGCATTGGTGGGAAACCTAGGAACATGGCAGCAAAAGTGTGAGACAGGTGAACTTGCTCTTCTCTTGGTATCTTACGCCTTTAAAAAGAAAATTAGTTTTTAATGATTGCCATGCATATTCACATTGAATTCTCACAACACAACTTAATGTAAATATATATATATATATTTTTGAATTTTGAGAGTTTTCATTTGAAGGTAAATCTTAATGTCATCAGAGTCATAAATATGCTAATTTAAATACCCAATTCTATTTATCTAAAACACACATTACAAACATACAAATATCTATTCTCTCCACATATCAGAGCCCATTCATTTCATGTTTGGAAATGGGGAGAATAGATTCCCCTTAAATTGCAAGTCAGTAGGTGTTTCTTTACAGTTAACTTTAGCAAAATTCATACAAAATAGCTATTAACAATGATCATCTTGTTAACTCACAAGGAAACACCTTCAAAACTGCATTTTGTTAAAGTTTCTGTACTAAAATGTAGAAAAACTGAACTACACAAATATTGAAAAGTTAAAATTCCTTAATTTTTTATTCCTGGTACCACTACCACAATTTACAGGGCAATATGCCTGATTTAATGAAAAGACAAAGAAAAAGACAAAGCTACAACAGATAAAAGACCTCAGGAATGTACATCTAATTGACACTACATTGCATTAATCAATCACTGCACTTTTTGCAAACTGTGGCTATGACAGTCCTGAACAAGAAGGGTTTCCTGTTTAAGCTGCAGTAACTTTTCTGAGTATGGATCATCGTTCCTCCTGTGGCTGATTTTTACAGTTCCTCTAATGCATTTGGGACGACTGTCTCAAAGTAACCTGCAGCTTTCCTGACAACTCCTCTCTCTCTCTCCTGCTAAGAACTGTAGCCCTTTTCTGCTGAGTTTTTAGAACCTTCTGCTACCATACCCACCACTTTCACCACCAGATCCATAACCACCACCATAGGGGCTGCCCAAGCTTCTTCCACCAAAACTACCCCCCTTCATTGGTCCATAATTTGATTGCTGTTGTCCACTGTAATGTCCAAAATCATTATAGTTTCCACCTCCACCATAGTTACCACCAAAATTTCCCCCTTCATTGTAACCATCGTATCCTCCACCACCGCCACCATATCCACCACCTTGGTTTCCATATCCTGGTCCACCACCACCACTATGGTTGCCACTACTACTATAACCAGGACCACCGCTATAGTTGCCACCATCACCTCCAAATCCATTATATCCACCATCACCTCCTCCATAACAACCTCTGCTGCCACCTCCACCACCGTAGCCTCCTCTTCCACCTAAGTTTCCACCACGGCCAAAGTTACCTCCACCACCTCCAAAGTTTCCTCCCCGACCCATGAAATTGCCAGATCCACCTCCACGGCCTCTTTGTGATCCAGCAGACTGCATTTCTTGTTTGGAAAGGGCCTTTTTCACTTCACAATTATGCCCATTAATAATGTGGTATTTCTGAACAACAATTTTATCAACTGTATCATGATCATCAAAAGTTACAAAAGCAAATCCTCTTTTTCCCCCCACTCTGCCTGTCCTCCATAACTTCTATGGTTTCAATCTTGCCATACTTTTCAAAGTAGTCTCTCAAATTATAGTCTTCTGTATCTTCTTTAATACCACCAACAAAAATTTTCTTCACTGTTAGATGGGCACCAGGTTTTACAGAATCCTCTCTATGTACAGCTCTCTTTGGTTCCACTACACATCCATCAACCTTGTGTGGTCGAGCACACATTGCTGCATCCACCTCTTCAACATAAGAGTAAGTCACAAAACCAAAGCCCCGGGAACGTTTTGTTTGGGGGTCTCTCATCACCACACAATCTGTGAGGGTGCCCCATTTCTCAAAATGTTTTCTTAAACTGTCATCTGTAGTTTCAAAGCTCAGACCACCAATAAACAGTTTTCTCAACTGCTCTGGTTCCTTAGGATCATGGCCCTCCTCCTCACTGCAGCGGTGGCGACGGCCGGAGTCGGGCTGGGGGCGGCCGGGCGGCGGTTTTACCTCCATTTTGAGACCGGACTCGCCTCTTCCAACTCGAGTTCAATCTTAATGTAAATATTTTAACCTCTAGTTTCCTAAATAGGCCCTTGGGACTCAGAGGTTAAGTCACTTAGTTTATGGGAGCTTGTGGACTCTTTGAGCCAGCTATCTGGATTCAGATCCCAGCTTCATCCCTCACAAAGCTCTGGGACTTGGTGCAATTGTTTAAATTTTCCGTAACTATTAGTTTTTATCTCTTAGAGTTGTTGAGAGGATTAAATGGATCACCATGTGAGTGTTTAGAACATCACCCAATATATGAGGATAGTGTAGGAGGAGCATGAACCCCAGCCAGTTTGACCAGTGTTCTTTTAGCTGTGCACAAGCTATTTCTCTGTGTCCAACTGCGCTCATGACACTTGACCATTCTTCAGACCTTCCTCTCCTTTCTTTCCCACTTACCTTCTCTGAACTTCAGTTCCTCAGGAACTACCAGGTATTTGGATCACTTAACCTGATACATTTCTGCAGACTGAGGTGCAGACTTGGCGAGGTTGTCTTATAGAGCAGAGGTTAGACAGTCACTGTAGAGGAAGTGGAATGGAGGATACACAAGTTGGAGAACAGTTGGCTTTACTTCTATGCAAAGGGAAGACCAATATGGGAAGTGCAGCCATTACTGCGGACTCTGGAAAAACAGATCTCTGTGCCATTAGGTAGGCCATTGCTTACAATCTGGTAATTGGTTAGAGAGTTTTTCTTGTGTGTGGGCAGACAGATTGGGGTGGAGGAGTAAGGGGTGATGGGGTGGCAGCAAGTCATCTGAATAAAAGCTAGTCACTTCATGAATCTTTGTAGAAATTGATTTACTGTTTCCATTGTCTTTTGTTATTTTAACCATTCAAGATTTCCTTTTGTAGATTTACATTTTTGGGGGGTGGTTTTCTCAAGCCAAATGGATTATTTATTTTAAAATTTATGTCCAATTATTTCTCAGGAGCAGATACTTTAATTGTGGCTCACCAAGTAAACAATTTCTTGTTCAAAAGGTTGTTTCTGCCTAAACCTTACCAGGCTAGAGAAAGTTTTGAATGCAAATCCAACCTGACCTCTGAATGGTGCAAAGAGAGTGCACTTGACAAAAAATAATGTTGGCAGAAATCAGAAAAGAAGCAAACTGACCTTGGACCTGCTGCTAAAAACTTCACCAGGGACGGGAGTGGGCTCACAGATCTTTTAAGGGAACAAAGTGTGTGCGTGCGCACATGCATGCGCATGCTTTATTTCTGTTGACAGATGGGTCTTACCAAACTTGGAAGAAATGTAGGCAGTAAATCAGTTTTCCCATTTCATGACAGTCTTTATCATGAAAGATGATTCTAAATGTAAACACAGTGGGTAAAATGCCACTTAGAGGGAATTTAATAAACATACTAATTTAGACCTCAGCAAGAGAGCACCTAAATATCAAACATAATGATATACCACAAATCAAATATTCAGGATATCTATTTTAATCTAAGAGGAAACAGAACTCTTTATTCTAATCTTGCTGTAAAGCCTTTGGCTTCCTAAAGTATGTGATCTTGTTAAATTAAAGGATTAGAGTGAATACATCCTTACTTTGGTATGTACTTACAACTAAATAAATAACATGCTTGTTATGACTGCAAACAAAATGAATTAAGTGAAACAAGACAGACAGCATGGACTTGCTGATGTCTTTGTTTTTGACAGCCTCTAATCCTGGAAACAGGAAGATACCGAGATGAATAAACATTCCTTGCCTATGTGAGCTCCCAAGTGGCTAAGTCTATGCCCAGATTCGTGCTAAGAAGTTCAGAAACCGAAGCATCTGGAGACCTTGCATATGCATAAAGGAAATCTCTCCCTTCCATTGTCTTTTCTGTTTCCTGCTTATCTGAAAACCCATGAATGCTCTAGCATTTTGGGCCCCTAAATAGAGTAAGGGTAGGGGGGAGGGTAGAGAAGACAAATACCTCATTAGACACCTTTGAAGACTTGTTCCTCCTTGAACAGCTGTCCCAGTTTAGTCTCTATTAGCTGTCACAGAACCTTTCACAAAAAGGTGCTTTCAGTGAAACTTCATTCCCAACAGCATTTAACCCAAGGTTCACATATGTGTCTCCTTTCTTCATGGAATGCTGTCCTAAACCAAATATGCTAGCAGTTAAACAGCCCACGAACACACCACAAATATTTGTTTATTGGGAATAAAAATGTGGCGTGGGCTGCAAAACTGGGGGCTGGATTATTAAGACCAGATTGGAAAGGTCTGTGGCAGTGCTTGGGTAAATATTGCTAGTGGTACAATATTGAAAAGATTGGGAAGTCATCAACCAGCCCTTCAGAACCGAAACACATGATTTAACCACAAGCTATACTTTATGAAATCTTAAACTGTAACATGAAGAGTGGCCTAATTTAATCCATGTGGGCTACATGTTTGATGTCAACAGACTTTTCTTTTTAAACCAGTCGGAGAATGCAACAGGGTCTTTAGTCCTTAATAAAATCCGGGCTGTTTTCTGCAAAGTCACTTATCTTGAGGGATTAATTATTTTCACATTATGATTGATATTCCATGGATTCCATGGGTTTTCCTGAGCCTCTTTGTACGTATCCATTTTGCACGGGACAATTAACCATATGTCTTCAAATGTTAGTCTCTCACAGGTGTAATGGGGATGTGGAAGATTCTAAAGCAGACAAGTGCTTCTCTCTCCCTGAGAAGCTTGTAAGAGATGAATGAAGACAACAGTTGCTGTTATAAGTCATACATGTGATACTTGCTTCATACAGAGGCTGCCTGTGGACGTGACAGATGAGCACATATAGAAAAGTGCCTCCTAAGCAGCTGTTCTTGAAAGAGCTTGGGACATGAGTTGGGGTGGAGCTTCCCCATAGATTAGGTCCATGACACATTTTTTTTTTTTTTTTTTGTCACTAGAATGAGATTATCGCAACTTGACTATAAACTGTTTTTTCTACCAGATGGACAACTAGTTAAGCATTCACTTCTTTTTAAATATTATGACCATTAATTGAAAATACCAGATGGGTACTTTTTATAAGTGTGCCTTTTAAAAGACTCAGTGTGACTAAAATTTCTGAGATGATAGTTTCAATCTAGACTGGAATAGTTGAAAGTGACACAGTGTTTGCATTCAAGTAATCCTAAGGACTGCTAGGTTGATAAAAGCAGGAATAACATAGTTAGATTTTTAAAAAAATTAAAGATAAGACAAGAAGAACTCAGTCTTATATCCCATCTCTATCCATGCTCAATTCTTTAAAACAGTTTGTTTTAAGTATCTTTCCAGAAGTTATTTTATTTTTTCATTTTTTCCTTCTCTCCTCTCCCCCTCTCTTACTCTTCCTTCTCTACATCCTCCTTCTCCTTCTCTCTTTCAATTTGTGAGGAGAATATATAATATGATAGTATATATATTTTTTATCTGAACCACTTGAGAGCAAGTTGCCTATATCACTGCCCTTGGTTCCTAAATCTATGTACATTTTCTGAGAATAGAGAATTCTCTTACATAATCACCATATTGTTATCAATTTCAATATATTTAGCATTGATACTTTAATCTCTCATTTATATTTTAATTTTATTAATTGACCCAATATCATTTTTTTAGAATTTGTTTTTCTCCAGTATGGGATAAAGCATAAGACCAGATATGATATTGCATTTTATTATTTTTATTTTTGTGTTTGTGTTTAGTTTCTTTAATCTGGAATATTGCCTTAGCCTTATTTGTCTTTCTTGACATTGACATTTTGGATAATACAGCTCCTTGCAACCCCTATTTTAAATAGAAACTTTCTTTTTATGGGTTTGTCTGACACATCCCCAGAATTAGACTTAGACTCTGTACTCCTGGCATGTATTATATATAAATTACATTATTTTCTTTTCAGGATATTACATGTGCAAACACATGATATTCTCATGTTAATTTTGATTCAGAGAACTTATATGCATATATTCATTACCTATGGACACAGACAATAGGGAGGTGAAGGCTTGGGGCAGGGCAGGAACCTGGTAGAAGAGGGCAATAGAGGGGAAAAAGGGGAAAATCTGTAATACTTTCAATAATAAAGATTTTAAAAAAGATATCAAATTTCTCTATAGTATTTTTTCCTTTGCAATTAATATGCAGTCTGTAAGGAGACAATGCAATCCTGCTGCTCATCAAAATTTCCTCTTAAGTTCATTGACCACTTTTGCTAGAAATAATATTTAGTATGCATTTCCTTGCACCAGCTCCTGGCTAAGGTTCTGGTCCTGGAGCATGCAGCTGATGGGCTTGTTAACAGGAGTCAGGTGGGTATAGATTTTGCCTGTTTCTTGGGTGGATTAGAATAGCTTCATTACCTTGTTTAGTTGAGTGGTGCTATGACAAGGGTTTACTTCAGGGTCTACAGTTGGATTCTCATTCAGTGGGCCTGTTAGCACATTCATAGACAGGTGTGGCTCTTGCCTGCTCCTTGGCCAATGGATGGCTCTCTGGTAGGCAAGACTGGCCATTTACCATGGCTGAAAGGGACTGGAACCCAGCCCCAGATCTGTTTCTGGTTCCACAGTGAAACTGAGGCCTTTCGATCTGACCATAGAGCCATAGATGGGCATGTCTCCCCATCAGGTCCCTGCCTGTGCTGATTGTTCTCTGACCATGGCTGAAGGGGCTGGACCTGAGCATAGGGCCCTCTCTGGATTTCCTTAGGTACAGTTGTGAGAGTCTCCCACTGGGTCCTTTTGGCAGCAGGATTGCTCATGGATCATTGAGAAGGGCTGGAACTAAGTATATGGCCCTTTTATTATTATAATCATTATTTTAAATCATCTTTTAAAAATATTTTTTACATTGATTTCACAGAGGAAGGGAGGAGAGAGAGGGAGAGAGAAACATAAATGATGAGAGAGAATAATTGATTAGCTGCCTCCTGCATGCCCCATACTAGGGATTGAGCACATAATTCGGGCATGTGCCCTGAACAGGAATTGAACCTTAACCTTCTGGTTCATAGGTCAATGCTCAATCACTGAGCCATGTCAGCTGGGCAGTAGAGGGTGCTGTTAGTATAATCAGGGCCATAGAGGGGAGTGTTTCCCAGTTCTGCCTGTGAACTATGACTAGGAGGTGTCTGGAGCCTAGTATTGTCTCATGTATGAATCTCTAAGGTTGCAAATTCCTGGGGTTGTTTCCCACTGAGTCCCTTGACCCTGAGGCCTGTTGGCAGACTGTGTTTGAGAGAGAGCTGGAAGCAAGTATGGGGTCCTTTTTCAGGATCTCCAGGGGTGCAAATGTGACTCTCTTGCCAGGTTCCTGTGCCACCAGGACTCCTCATGGCCCTTAGCAGGGACAGGCAGGAGCCCAATCACAGGGCCCTTTTAGAATCCATATGGATCGGTCAACTTTGGTGGCCTTTCTTCCAGGGTCTCCCAGACCAAAGCCAACAGGCACAGGAGCCAGTTCACAGGATGATTCTGGGTTCACAGCTGAGACAAAATTTTTTAAGCCTCTTACCCAATGCATGGGTAGGTGTGTTTCTTCCTGGATCCCTTGGTGTATAGAGCTTAATAGGACTATGCCTAATGGGGATATAGTCACAGATATTTTTCTTGGTCTTTAGCTGGGATGATGGTCAGTAAATCCCATGTTTTCTCCAAAATCTCTCCTTTGTATTTAACTATAATGAGGTTTCACAGTCTCCTACCTAAATCTCAATGCCCCCACAAAAGTACTTTTATCTGGGATGGATGCCAAATTATTTTTCAGGCAGAATAAGAGAGGGGGACATCTAATTTGGCTATCTTGCTGATGTCACTCTCTGTATTTCTTATAAAATGGATTGATTGACAATAAATTTCTACAGTTTGTATGTGCCTGTGAAAATTTTTATTTCTATTTAATCTTTGAAAGTTACTTTTGCTAGGGATTAAATTTGCGATTGACAGTTTCATCTTTTGGAAGCTTGTAAAGTTTCTGAAGAGAAATCCATTGTTTTTATCTTTTCCTTTGCATGTTATGTATATATTTTCTCTGATTGCCTTTAAGAACTTTTGTGTTTAGCATTTAGTGATTTAAATATGATTTGCTTATGTGTGTCTATTTTTTACCCTGTGTTTTTGGATCTGTGGTTTTTTGCCTATCCTTAATCTTAAAAAATTCTTCATTATTTTAAAAATATTTTCTTGTCCTATTCTGTTTCTCTTCTCTGGGATTTCAGTTACATTTAAGTTTTGCTGTTTGATACTGTCCCACAGCTCTTGAATATTCCGTCTTTTTTGCATTCTTTTTGTCCCTCTTTGTATTTCAGTTTGGATAAATTTTAAAAATCTATTTTCTAATACACTGAATCTTTATTTGCCTATATTGACTCTACTATGAGCCCACTGAAGGAACTCTTTTTCTCTGTTGTATGCTTCTGACTTTTAGCATTTTTATTTGATTCTTTTACAGTTTCTACTTGTGTGCTAATATTATCCATATGATAATTTTGGTGTCACCCAGCTTTTCCATTACACCTTTTAACATACTAATCACAGTTATTTTAAATTTTGTGTCAGGCATTAAATGTCTTTGTCATATCTGACTCTGGTTATAATTATTACTTTGTCTTTTGAGAGTGTATTTTTCATGTCTTTTAATATTCTCCCTCTCTCTTGAAAGTGAGTATCTTGTGTAGGATATTAAAAATAGAGGTAAATATAATTTATATATTTAAACAAAAAGAATACTTTTCAAACATTGAATGAGTATCAACTATTCTTAACTAAGAACTGGTAGATTGGTCACAAGGGGAGGCAGGGCTGGCTTAAGAACCAGGAAACTAGAGCTTCCTTCTCCTTTTTTTAAGCAAGTTAGTTAATATTTCTAGATCTCAATTACCCTAAATATCAAAGGAGGGATGGTGTGGGTTAAAAGTCTTTAACATTCTTTCTACACTAATGATTGCTGGAGCATAGATTGTGTTTCCTGATATCTGATATTTTTCCAAAGCATGCATGGATAGCCATAATAGGTTATTATCTATAATTTATTTTATGGCTCAAGAAGTCAGTTCCCTGGGCTTTCCTACATAGGGGGTTCCTACCTAATGACTCACCTGATAGCATATTAAGTATTTGCAGCTCTCAGACTTATACTCATCTTCTTGGTTAACCCAGGAAAACTCCTCCAGAAGTTAGATCCTCATTGTGTTTGGAACCAACCTGAAGCTGAATTTCTTACAATTGTGAAGAGCCTTCTTCTAGTGGTTTTGAAAGTACAATATAATTTCCTACCTCAAACCTTTGGGATAAAAAGACTGTTGGAGTACACATGCTCACATGACATCATAGTTTCTAGGTACTCAAATTAAACATATAGAATTTTACAAAGAAAACTTGTTTAAGCACTTTCAAAGGAAAATTAACTATCCATGCTCTGAAACTAAGATGATTCAACTCTAGAAATACAAGGACTGGGTTGTTTTATCTGCAGACCCCAGAGGCTACACAAATTAAGTAGGTATGAGCTATTTGCTAAACTTGAGGGATATGAGTGCTCATTTGAAGGAAGTCCTAAAATGTACAGGCATCACTGTGTGAGATAAAGAGACGTAGTCAGTTTTTCTGTACATACTCAGAGTCAGGGGCAGCTGTAGAGCATTAGAAAGGAAGCATCCTCATAGGAGGCAAAGGGAAAGCTGGAGTTTTTGATTCATTGTGTCCAATGCTCAAGTTTCAAAGTTTTTTCCCAATTTATATCGAAATATGGGCTACCTTGAAAGAAAAACTGAATAAGTGGCATCATTTGAGCCAGACTTGCAAAAGGTATTATTTCATGTGTCCTGTTTGGAGTGGGACTGCTAGAAACTTTGGGTTGGAAGGTTTGTGAGGCTCCACTGGGCTTAATGTGAAGAAGTGATGATCTATTAGTAATGCCTACTGTGAGTCAGGAAGAGTATGTGATTCTTAGGCTCCTGGATAGCTCCAAGAGGGCTGCATTTTATTATTGAAGGTAAGCTTATAAGCATTGCTTATAAACCAGCTATGAATAAAAAAAAATCTATTTTAAGAAAATTTAAATGCTTAGAGATGTAATTTCACTTTTACCACTGAAAATTTTCAATGCTCAAGTTTGTTTTACTTCTCTGCTGCCTAATAAAAACTTTAAATAAGTTCTTTTCCACCACCACACAATTAAGAAATGTACTTACCCTCTTTGTTTTTCTGTAGATTTGAATTCCAGGAGCTTTTAAAACTACCTGACACAGCCTTCTCATTTTTTTTTAAAAGCTACTGTACTAATTTTATCATGAGCTCCTTATTCACCTGGGTAATTTAAAGCTTTGTATCTACAG